>NC_053024.1:737970145-738295311 GCF_003073215.2 Triticum urartu
TTGTCTGACTATGATAACCATATGCCAGTAGCCCCCGGGACTTAAAGGAGTTGAAACAACTGATTTAATGATCAATGTACAACCAGGTACTTATGCAGAAGACACCATGTTGTCAAGAACTAGAGAAGTAACAATGCCGGCAGCTATGACCATGATTACGCCAAGCTATTTAGGTGAGACTATAGAATACTCAAGCTTGCATGCCTGCAGGTCGACTCTAGAGGATCCCCGGGTACCGAGCTCGAATTCATAATGATTCACTGATAGTGTGAATCTGGGTGCATATCTTTGTGTCGGGTTGTTAGACCAATTACAAGAGCAGCTGGACACCGCTCGAAGCGACGAACACAGAGCCAAAAAGCTACTAGCAGCGGGCGAGCGTGTATTGAGCAAAGTTGTTCAAGAGAAAAAGAAACTCCAGGATTCGAACAACAAACTGGGCGAAGAACTGAAATATGTGCGAGCTCAGCTAGTGGACTTTGTGAAGGAGAACAAGAAGCTGCGAGGCGGCATATTCAGTACGTGGCCGCTTTAAGCTTATAACAGTTCGGAGGTAACAGTAGCTGATATAGCTGTAATTGTAGGTATATTGACGAACCACCCCGAAGAGGAGGTGTCTGGATCATCAAGTGATCTTCTGCAAGGGCTGTCGCAGTTGCACGAGCAAGCTCGGCAGGCGATGCGGAGTGTAGCCAAGGCCTTATGGCCATCCGACTCCCCTCCAGGAAGTAACGAGAAGCTGGTAGAGCTGTTCAAGGGAGTGCAGCGGCGTATCCGACTGTGGAAGATATCGGCCTGCCGAGAGGGTGCGAGAGAGGCCTGGGCCATGGTGAAGACGCGATATATCAAGCTGGATCCTAATCACATGGCTCTTGTCAAACCGCTAGGGCCGAATGGGGAAGAAATTTCCGTTAGTTTAGTATATGACCAAGTAGAGGTGGCCGCCAAATATTCCCAATATGATTGTAAATTAGACCGCCTTTTAGACGGTATAGAGGAGGAAGTGTTTGAGTCGTGAGTGACTATGTACTCTCCTTCTAGCTGGATATAAAGACAATTTTCATCGCCGACCTTTTCGCTTCAACCTCTGGACCCGAAGGTGCAGAGTGTTTCCGAATACCCTAGCGGCAGAATATACCGGGGTATGCGCAGAAACCAGGCGTAGGGGTCATAATTGCTCGAACCGACAATGTATCCGGCTATGTTATATTACATTATGTAAGAAACATCTTCCAGAGAGAATAGTTCTGTTAAGGGTTCCTTTCCCTGGGTGTGCATGCATTTAATGTGCATGTCCGAACTGTGATTGAAAAACTCTTAGAGTAAGTAACATCTGGGGTTCACAATGGAGTGAATGCGGAAACACCTTTAATTCGCCGATCGAATATTCCCTTAAGAACGCTATCTTTCGGCTTCACCCAGTCTGAGGTACACATCCGGAGGACCCGGCAGTAACAATCGCAGAGGTGCTCCTTTTATGCCCGAGCCGAACTAACGGGAACGTAGGGCATAAGCACAGGAGCCAGGCAACCCAGCTTGGCCAAAACTTAAGTCATATCGATGCATATAATGGCGAAGAAAATGTACATATGGAGAAAACGCATATGAGCTAAGCTTGGTGCTCGAAGAATAGTCGCAAGCTTCTGTATGAGAAGCCCCCAAGTATAATGAACGTACATATTTAGAGATGTACGCATTAGGTAGGGATGGTCTAGCCGTACTAAAGCCGTAAGGCTAAAGAAAAAACGAAAAAGGTAAAAAACAAAAAGAGAGGGAAGAAAAAATAATTGTACTAACAGGAGGGAGGAAACGAACATAGAGTTCGGCGCTAGGCATAAAATCATCGTAGTCTGGCCGCGTTCCAGGGGTTCGGCTCCAGGTGATTGTCTGACGCATCACATAGGCGGTACGCTCCTCCGGTGAGAACTTCGTCAATGACGAAGGGACCCTCCCACTTGGGCTTGAGTTTGTCCTTTTTCTTCTCCGGCAAGCGAAGAACGAGTTCGCCAACGTTATAAGTCTTGGCCCGCACTTCTCTGCTTTGGTACCTGCGAGCCTGCTGTTGATAATATGCGAAACGGGCTGTTGCGACGTAGCGCTCCTCCTCCAAGGTATCTAAGTTGTCCTGCCGATCTAGCTCGGCTTCTCTCTCTTCGTACATACGCACTCGAGGTGAGTCATGAATAATATCATAGGGTAACACTGCTTCCGCACCGTACACCATGAAGAAGGGTGTTTATCCGGTAGTGTGATTGGGAGTGGTCCGCAGCCCCCAAAGTACGGAGTCAAGTTCCTCCACCTAGTGCTTGTCTGATTCCTTCAAAGGCTGCACTAGTCTGGGTTTGATGCCGCTCATAATAAGACCATTAGCCCGTTCGACTTGACTGTTTGTCTACGGGTGATAGACAAAGGCGTAATCGAGCTTAATGCCTAGATTAGCGCACCAGGTTTTCACCTCATCGGCTGTAAAGTTGGAGCCATTATCAGTGATTATACTCTGCGGGACACCGTAACGGTGTACCACGCCAGATATGAAATCTATTACTGGCCCCGCTTCGGCCGTTTTGACTGGTTTGGCCTCTATCCACTTAGTGAATTTATCCACCATGACCAGCAGATACTTTCTCTTATGACTTCCTCCTTTAAGGGGTCCGACCATATCGAGCCCCCACACCACAAAATGCCAAGTGATGGGGATTGTTTGTAAGGTAGTGGGGGCATATGGCTTTGGTTGGCAAAGGGTTGGCATCCGACGCAATGTTGGACAAGGTCCTGTGCATCTACTCGGGTCGTCGGCCAATAAAACCCTATACGGAAGGCCTTGCTAACAAGGGCCCGAGCTGCGGCGTGGTGACCGCCAAGTCCGGCATGAATTTCAGCCAAGAGCTGCCGCCCCTGTTCCGCGGATATACATCGTTGAGGACTCTGGTAGCGCTTTTCTTATAGAGCTGTCCATCATGAACCTTGTAGGCTTTTGAATGCCAAACAATGCAGCGGGCCTCATTCTGGTCGTCAGGAAGTTCCTTCCTATTAAGGTAGGCCAGGAAGGGTTCGGTCCATGGGGCAATGACTGCCAAGATGAGATGCGCCGACCGTGTTATGTCGGTTGCTACCTCTTGAGCACTGCGTTGGTTTTCCCTTGAAGAGGAAAGAGTGATGCAGCAAAGTAGCGTAAGTATTTCCCTCAGTTTTGAGAACCAAGGTATCAATCCAGTAGGAGGCCACACACGAGTCCCTCGCACCTACACAAAAAAAAATCCTCGCAACCAACGCAATAAAGGGGTTGTCAATCCCTTCACGGTCACTACGATAGTGAGATCTGATAGATATTATAAGATAATATTTTTCATATTTTTATGATAAATATGCAAAGTAAATAAAGAAAAATAAAAACGGTGCAAGAAATAGCTTGTTGATGGAAGATTAATATGATAGAAAATAAACCCTGGGCCATAGGTTTCACTAGTGGCTTCTCTCGAGAGCATAAGTATTACGGTGGGTGAACAAATTACTGTTGAGCAATTGACAGAATTGAGCATAGATATGAGAATATCTAGGTATGATCATGTATATAGGAATCATGTCCGAGACAAGTAGAACGACTCCTGCCTGCATCTACTACTATTACTCCACACATCGACCGCTATCCAGCATGCATCTAGAGTATTAAGTTCAAAAGAACAGAGTAATGCTTTAAGCAAGATGACAAGATGTAGAGGGGTAAACTCATGCAATATGATATGAACCCCATCTTGTTATCCTCAATGGCAACAATACAATACGTGCCTTGCTGCCCCTACTGTCACTGGGAAAGGACACCGCAAGATTGAACCCAAAGCTAAGCACTTCTCCCATTGCAAGAAAGATCAATCTAGTAGGCCAAACCAAACTGATAATTCAAAGAGACTTGAAAAGATAACCAATCATACATAAAAGAATTCAGAGAAGATTCAAATATTGTTCATAGATAAACTTGATCATAAAGCCACAATTCATCGGTCTCAACAAACACACCGCAAAAGAAGATTACATCGAATAGATCTCCACAAGAGAGGGGGAGAACATTGTATTGAGATCCAAAAAGAGAGAAGAAGCCATCTAGCTAATAACTATGGACCCGAAGATCTGAGGTAAACTACTCACACATCATCGAAGAGGCTATGGTGTTGATGTATAAGCCCTCCGTGATCGATGCCCCCTCTGGCAGAGCTCCGGAAAAGGCCCCAAGATGGGATCTCACGGGTACAGAAGGTTGCGGCAGTGGAATTAGGGTTTTGGCTCTGTATCTGGTAGTTTGGGGGTACGTAGGTATATATAAGAGGAAGAAGTACGTTGGTGGAGAAACGTGGGCCCCATGAGGGTGGAGGGCGCGCCTGGGGGGGGGGGGGGCAGGCGCCCCCCAACCTCGTGCCTTCCTGGTTGCTTTCTTGACATAGGGTCCAAGTCCTCTAGATCACGTTCGTTCCAAAAATCACGTTCCCGAAGGATTCATTCCGTATGGACTCCGTTTGATATTCCTTTTCTTCGAAACTCTGAAATAGGCAAAAACAAAAATTCTGGGCTGGGCCTCCTGTTAATAGGTTAGTCCCAAAAAATAATATAAAAGTGTATAATAATGCCCAATAATGTCCAAAACAGAATATAATATAGCATGGAACAATCAAAAATTATAGACACATTGGAGACGTATCAAGCATCCCCCAAGCTTAATTCCTGCTCGTCCTCGAGTAGGTAAATGATTAAAACAGAATTTTTGATGTGGAATGCTATTTGACATAATTTCAATGTAATTCTCTTAATTGTGGTATGAATATTCAGATCCGAATGATTCAAGAAAAAAGTTCAATATTGACATAGAAATAATAGTACTTCAAGCATACTAACTAAGCAATTATGTCTTCTCAAAATAACATGGCCAAATAAAGTTATCCCTACAAAATCATATAGTCTGGCTATGCTCCATCTTCACCACATAAAGTATTTAAATCATGCACAACCCGACGACAATCCAAGCAATTGTTTCATACTTTTGGTGTTCTAAAACTTTTTCAATCTTCAGGCAATACAGGAGCGTGAGCCATGGACATAGCACTATATGTGGAATAGAATGGTGGTTGTGGAGAAGACAAAAAGGGAGAAGATAGTCTCACATCAACTAGGTGTATCAACAGGCTATGGAGATGCCCATTAATAGATATTAATGTGAGTGAGTAGGGATTGCCATGCAACGGATGCACTAGAGCTATAAGTATATGAAAGCTCAGCAAAAGGAACTAAGTTGGTGTGCATCCAACTCGCTTGCTCACGAAGACCTAGGGCATTTTGAGGAAGCCCATCATTGGAAGATACAAGCCAAGTTCTATAATGAAAAATTCCCACTAGTATATGAAAGTGATATCATAGGAGACTCTCTATCATGAAGATCATGGTGCTACTTTGAAGCACAAGTGTGGAAAAAGGATAGTAGTATTGTCCCTTTTTTGGGCCCTTTTTTTATTTGGCCTTTCTCTTTTTTTGGGACAATACTCTATGAATGATGATCATCACACTTCTATTTATTTACAACTCAATGATTACAACTCGAACTAGAACAAAGTATGACTCTATATGAATGCCTCCGGCGGTATACCGGGATAGCAATGATGCATGAGTGACATGTATGAAAGAATTATGAACGGTGGCTTTGCCACAAATATAATGTCAACTAGATGATCATGCAAAGCAATATGACAATGATGGAGCGTGTCATAGTAAACAGAACGGTGGAAAGTTGCATGGCAATATATCTCGGAATGGCTATGGAAATGCCATGATAGGTAGGTCTGGTGGCTGTTTTGAGGAAGGTATATGGTGGGTGTTCGATACCGGCGAAAGGTGCGCGGTATTAGAGAGACTAGCAATGGTGAAAGAGTGAGAGTGCGTATAATCCATGGACTCAACATTATTCATAAAGAACTCATATACTTATTGCAAAAATCTATTAGTTATCGAAACAAAGTACTACGCGCATGCTGGGGATAGATTGGTAGGAAAAGACCATCGCTCGTCCCCGACCACCACTCATAAGAAAGACAATCAATAAATAAATCATGCTCCAACTTCTTCACATAACGGTGCACCATACGTGCATGCTACGGGAATCACAAACTTCAACACAAGTATTTCTCAAATTCACAACTACTCAACTAGCATGATTCTAATATCACCATCTCCATATCTCAAAACAATTATCAAGTATCAAACTTATCTTAGTATTCAGCACACTCATAAGATTTTTTTACTAATCTTGAATGCCTAGCATATTAGGATTAATTTCCTAGTTTAAGTAAATTACCATGCTGTTTAAGACTCTAAAAATAATACAAGTGAAGCATGAGAGAATAATAGTTTCTATAAAACAAATCCACCACCGTGCTCTAAAAGATATAAGTGAAGTAGTAGAGCAAAAACTATATAACTCAAAAGATATAAGTGAAGCACATAGAGTATTCTAATAATGTTCAAATCATGTGTGTTTCTCTCAAAAGGTGTGTGCAGCAAAGATGATTGTGGCAAACTAAAAAATAAAGACACAAATAATACAAGATGGAAGTAGACGAAAGAGGGGATGCCTTCCGGGGCATCCCCAAGCTTTGACTTTTAGGTGTCCTTAGATTATCTAGGGGTTCCATGGGCATCCCCAAGCTTAGTCTCTTTCCACTCCTTGTTCCATAACCCATCTAATCTTTTACCCAAAACTTGAAAACTTCACAACACAAAACTTACAGTAGAAAATCTCGTGAGCTCCGTTAGCGAAAGAAAACAAAACAACACTTCAAGTTACTGTAATTAACTCATTATTTATTTATATTGGTGTTAAACTTACTGTATTCCAACTTCTCTATGGTTTATAAACTATTTTACTACCCATAGATTCATCAAAATAAGCAAATAACACACGAAAAACAGAATCTGTCAAAAACAGAACAGTCTGTAGTAATCTGTAGCTAACGCAAGTTATGGAACCCAAAAAATTCTAAAATAAATTTTTGGACGTGAGGAATTTATCTATTAATCATCTGCAAAAATAATTAACTAAATATCACTTTCAAAATAAAACTGGCAGCAATTCTCGTGAGCGCTAACGTTTCTGTTTTTTACAGCAAGATCAAAAAGACTTTCCCCAAGTCTTCCCAACGGTTCTACTTGGCACAAACACTAATTAAACACAAAAAACACAACCAAAACAGAGGCTAGATAAATTATTTATTACTAAACAGGATCAAAAAGCAAGGAATAAAAATAAAATTGGGTTGCCTCCCAACAAGCGCTATCGTTTAACGCCCCGAGCTAGGCATAAAAGCGAAGATAGATCTAGGTATTGCCAGCTTTGGTAGGCAATCCATAAGTGTCTCTCATATTATATTCATATGGTAATTTAATTTTCTTTCTAGGGAAGTGTTCCATACCTTTCCTTAAGGGAAATTGGAATCTAATATTCCCTTCCTTCATATCAATAATTGCACCAATCGTTCTAAGGAAAGTTCTACCAAGAATAATAGGACATGAACGATTGCAATCTATGTCAAGAACAATAAAATATATGGGAACATAATTCCTATTTGCAACAATAATAACATCATTAATTCTTCCCATATGTTTCTTAATAGTGGAATCCGCAAGGTGCAAGTTTGAAGAGCAATCATCAAAGTCACGGAAACCTAGCAAATCACACAAAGTCTTTGGAATCGTGGTAACACTAGCACACAAATCACACAAAGCATACCATTCATGATCTTTAATTTTAATTTTAATAGTAGGTTCCCACTCATCATAAAGTTTTCTAAGGATAGAAACTTCCAACTCAAGTTTTTCTTCAGAAGATTGCATCAAAGCATCAACGATATGTTTAGTAAAAGCTTTATTTTGACTATAGGCATGTGGAGAATTTAGCACAGATTGTAACAAGGAAATACAATCTATCAAAGAGCAATTATCATAATTAAATTCCTTGAAATCCAAAATAGTGGTTTCATTGATATTTAAAGTTTTGACCTCTTCCATCCCACTTTTAACAGTTTTAGCATCAAGATCTAAAAACTCCGAATTTTTGGAACGCCTTCTAGGTAAAGGTGGATCATATTCAGTTCCATCATTATCAAGATTCATATTTGTAAGTGCATCTAGTGCCACCCCTAGTTGGTTTTGGAGTATTGACTTCAAACCTAGTTGAGGGACTAATGTGTTTGTGAAAATTGTAGGATAACACAGGTAGAAGTCCATCATTGATTCGGTTTTCCTACTAGAGATGACCCCTAAAAATATATGAAGACATTGAAGTCAAAGGTGGGATGTGAAGACATTCACATTGAAGTCTATGACAAGAGAAGACAACGTGTGAAGACTATGGAGCGCGAAGACTTAGTTGTTTCGTCGTTCTTTTTCTTCTTTGTTGAGTCATAGGAACCACCGTACTGTTAAGTGGGGTCCAAGTGAACCAGTTAGAATGACTGAAGTGCTGCTTAACCAAAATCCTATGTCTTCGAGCAAAGACAATGAGAGCAAATCTTATCCAGAGCTGGATAAGTCAGCTTTGCTTATAGCCCAAGTAAAGTTGTCGTGTGTGTTTGAAATCTGACCGTTGGAACACGTGTCAGTTCCTTAGTGACCCAGGGTCATTTCGGACAAATCAGGTCAGGTTGCCTAGTGGCTATAAATAGCCCACCCCCTACAACCATAAACGGTTGGTAGCTCAGAGTTAGTATACGGCTTTTGTCGTTTGAGAGCAACCCACCTCGAAGCCTTTGAGAGAGAATTCCTTGCAAGGACAAAGCCCTAAACACCCAGAACCAAAGAGTGTTAGGCATCACTGAAGTCTTCCTGTTTGTGTGATCTAAAGACTTATTACACTTGAGGACTGTGAATCCTCCAGTTGGCAAGGAAATGGATTCAGAAGAGGAGTCCGCTTCTGAGGAGGCGGAGGTGGAGACTGAGGAGGAGTCCGATTCTGGCGTTGCGATTCTGGCTACAGCATACGTTGCCAAGTCCATCTTCAACACTGAAGACAATGACTTCATCACCGACACCGATGCAAATGACAAGGACTACTCCGCTCCCACCTACTGCTTCATGGCACGCGGTGCCAAGGTAAACACACGCACTACTCACTATCAAACATCCAGTGAAGATGACTCTGATTGTGGTTCCAAACCCAGCTACAAAACACTTCCTAAAATTGCAACTGAACAACAGAAAGCTATGGAACATATTCAAAAACTATTAGATAAAAGCGATGACCTGTTAGATGCTGAAATGACTCGATCTCAGTCCTTAATTGAAGACATAAAAAATCTTCATGTTAAGTATGAGGAACTTGAAAGTCGTCATGAAACGCTCTCAACAACTCATGAAAAGCTTACCTATGATTATCTTCAAAGAAACAAGATCTTGAGAAATTGAGAGCGGCTCATGAAGATCTTCAAAAGGAAAACGAGTCACTTCACGCCAAACAGATCAGTCCCGCTCAGGAGGGATTTGAAACACCATGTCTTACATGCATTGAGCGTGACAACGCTACTTCTGTTGCTGAATGTTCTACTGCTGCTACTATTGCAATATCTTCAACTGTTGATGTGGCAACTAACCCCTCTGCTGAGGATACCACTGCTATTGCTGATGAAAATGCAAGGTTGAAGACATTGCTTGAAACAAGGATGTACAAAAGTTTCAAAGAGCATCAGACACTATGTGATGTTCTCAAAAGGCAGATCCTGAACCGAAACCCTAGGAAAGAGGGTTTTGGGTTCGAAAGGAAAATGAATGCTGATGGCTCTTGCTGGAAACCTGAGCAGTACCCCAAAACCACATGGGTTGCTGCAAAGGAACCCTCAGTGGATCCATCCACCCTGTTAGGCTTCAATTGTGCTAATCCCATTGTTATTGATGAATCCTTTGATGCAAACTATAGACTGTTTAAGAATCAGAATGGCGAAGTGTTTGCCAGGTATATTGGTACTAACTGCATGAATGGGCAACCTGTGAAGAAAGTCTGGGTGCCGAAAAGGTTGCTAGAGAATCTTCCTATGAATGTCATCATGACACCACAAGTGAAGAAGACAAACCCCAGACCACAGGCTTCATATGGTCCAAAGGCATCATACAGACAAAGGACTCACCTGAGTCGCACTAATGCAAATATTTTGCAGGGAAGCCATACTCAGGCCTATGAATATGAGCGCGTTTCATCAAACTGCCATGTTCATAAGACCAAGAACTACTCTGCTTATTCTTATGAGTACTATTGTCCACCTGCAAGACTTTTTGCTAGTGCTCCAAAGCCAAAGTTCTCAGATGCTGCACTTAGACTCATTGCTTCGAAGCCACCCTTGAAGATGTGGGTGGCTAAGAAAGCTTAACTCTCTTTTGCAGGGAAAGGTCTCCAGCCGACAATCAAATTCGTCTGAAGCTATTGCTGAGGACCTTAAACATCTTGTAGGGCGCAAGATCAAATGCCCAAATGGTCTTATTATGTATTTTGTGAAGGAAATATGCCCTAGAGGCAATAATAAAGTTATTATTTATTTCCTTATATCATGATAAATGTTTATTATTCATGCTAGAATTGTATTAACCGGAAACATAATACATGTGTGAATACATAGACAAAATAGAGTGTCACTAGTATGCCTCTACTTGACTAGCTCGTTGATCAAAGATGGTTATGTTTCCTAACCATAGACATGAGTTGTCATTTGATTAACGAGATCACATCATTAGGAGAATGATGTGATTGACTTGACCCATTCCGTTAGCTTAGCACTTGATCGTTTAGTTTGTTGCTATTGCTTTCTTCATAACTTATACATGTTCCTATCACTAGTAGAAAACAGGGCTTTGGTCTAGGCTGGGTCAGGCCATTAGTCCCGGTTCAGTCCAGAACCGGGACCAATGCCCCCATTGGTCCCGGTTCATGAGCCCAGGGGGCCGGCCGGGCCACGTGGGCCATTGGTCCCGGTTCATCTGGACCTTTTGGTCCCGGTTGGTGGGATGAACCGGGACCAATGGGCCTCGCTCCTGGCCCACAACCATTGGTCCCGGTTCGTGCCTCAAACCGGGACTAAAGATTAGAACTTTAGTCCCAGTTTGAGGCACGAACCGGGACTAATGGGGTTGAGACCTTTAGTCCCGGTTCTTGCCACGAACCGGTACTAAAGGTCCCATTTTCAAACTCTACCCCCCCCCCCCCCCCCCCCCCCCCCCCCGTGGATCGCGTTTTCAGTTTAAAAAAAATAAAAGAAAATGATGAAAATGTCAAAAAAATAAAATAAAATAAGTTTCCCATGTGATATGTGGTCTAGTTGTTGGGAAAATTTGCAAATGTGAATTTTGACTTTATTTGCAAAATCTCTCTGAAATTTGTAAAAATGGGCATAACTTTTGCATACTAACTCGGATGAAAAAGTTTTTTATCTGAAAAATCATCTACTCAAAAAGTTACATCCGAATTTAATCGGGGGAACCCCGTTAAACATTTTCAAAATCCTCAAAAACCTAATAGAAAAAAGTTACGGGGCTTTTAAGATCTAGAGTTAAAAAAATCGAAAAAAAATTCAAACAGTGGGCAAACTGTAGTCAAACAATGGTCAAACTAATTATTCTAGAATATTAGTGTTACTAAATAATTATTTCTGTTATTTCAATTTTGGTGCCAACTGTCATGGAATTTTCACGGCAGATGTCCTAGCGAAAGGGCTTAGTCGTAGGGCCATCGCAACTAGGAATCTTAAAGGGGTTAATCGGGACAAAGGACACGAGAGGTTTTATACTAGTTCGGCCCCTTACGATGAAGGTAAAAGCCTACGTCTAATTGTGTTGGTATTGCTGGGATTTCGATCACCAAGAGGCTTAACTCACCGGCTTGGTTATCGATCTCTTGTTTCTTGCCCTAAGCCGCCACCGGGTCGTCCACTTATATACACGGGTTAACGCGTGGTGGCCTACAGAGTCCCAGCCGTCTCATAAATCATGTCCGGCTCGGTGACTTCTTTTACATGCCTTTCTTTACAAGTGTTTCCTTACATACGGCGGTTTACAATATCGGGCCTTAAGCCGCCTCTAGGCCTTTTAGGCCTTCTATAAGATTTGATAAACTATCATCTTAATGTTTACTGGGCTTCCTTTGTAACCCGCCATTGGGGCTGACCCGGCCCCTCCTGGGCGGGTCATAGCTGATAGCTATATCCCCAACAGAAACCCCCCTCTCTCCCTCTTGCTTCACCCCCAAGCACGCTCGTGGCCGCATCGCTATGCTAACCACAACCACTTCCTCCCTCGAGCCCCTCTGACAAGTCCAACCGCTCCGCCGTCCTCCACACCGACCAGCTGGAGCTAGTGGCCACCTACGACACCGCGCCGACCCTTCTCCATCCTCAGGCCGCCACACGCCATCGCCATCTCCGGCCACATTGAGTTGTCCCCAGGCCTTGCCAGCAACAGCAGTCAGCCCCGCTCCTCCTCTCTCTCCCCTGGCCCTCTTCGTGGCCGCAGCCGCCTCGCCTCGTAGTCGTGATCCCGCCGCCACAGTTGATCTTGCCGGCGTGGCCCCCACCCGAACCCAACGAATGCACCCGCTCTCTCCTCCGTGCCCCATAGCCCGATCCCCACCATAGCCCGAACATGGCCGCCGCTCCACCTCGATGTAGGCGCCGTTTCTGGCCACCCGGCTCCGGCTGCTGCCACCAATCAGCGCGGCTACGTAGCCCCATTTGAACGCGCCCGTCCGTGCTCAATTTGACCGCCTGTAGGCGAATCCCAACGAGCTCCTAAGCCGCTCCGCCGTGGCAGAGCCTCACCGGAGCCTCTTCGATGCAGTGTCGACATGGCCGGCTTGAGGCCACCCCCTGGGTCGCTGACTGGTGGCCCCAATGGCCACACTAACCCCTTTGACCATGTTGACCCAGTCAGCATGCTGACTGGGCAGGCCCCATCCACTTACTTGTGGGGCCCACCCCGTAATTAACAAAATAACAAATTTAAAATAATTAACTAACTTAATTAGTGATATACAGGTGGACCCAGGTGTCGGTGTCAAAACCGGCGGATCTCAGGTAGGGGGTCTCGAACTGTGCGTCTAAGGTTGATGGTAACAGGAGACATGGGACACGAAGTTTTACCCAGGTTTGGGCCCTCTTGATGGAGGTAATACCCTACGTCCTGGTTGATTGATATTGATGAATATGAGTATTAGAAGAGTTGATCTACCACGAGATCGTAATGGCTAAACCCTAGAAGTCTAGCCTGTATGACTAAGGTGTTGAGTATATCCTTTCCGGACTACACCCTCCGGTTTATATAGGAACCGGGGGGGATCTAGGGTTACATAGAGTCGGTTACATAAGATGTAATCTTCATAGTTGTTCGCCAAGCTAGCCTTCCACGCCAAGGAGAGTCTTATCCGGACACGGGTGTAGTCTTCGGTCTTCGTATCTTCACAGCCCATCAGTCCGGCCCATAGATAACAGGCCGGACGCCCAAGGACCCCTTAGTCCAGAACTCCCTCAGTAGCCCCTGAACCAGTCTTCAATAGCAAGGCGTTCGGCACATAAATTGTCTTCGGTATTGCAAGGCGGGTTCCTCCTTTAGTAATTTCCAAGTAGTGTATTTGGTTGTAGATTTGATGTCTCCCCTCGGCTTCTGCGTGCTTAATGTCCTCGTTTTCCATGTGTCGAGCGAATGCGGACAGTTTGGGTATTTTTGCAAATAACACCCCAATCCTGCAAGGAAGAGCATCTATTTAAAGAGATTGGATCTCAGATCCTTTCGGCAACAAGCAGAGAAAATCCTCAGAGACCGCCAGGCAAGACCATTCCAACATGGCCAACAATCCCAGCTCCTCTTCCCGTTCCAACCTAGAGAGAGGCTGGGAGAGGTGCTCTGTGTCCCACAGCCGATTGGTGAAGCTGCAAACACAGGGATTTCTCCCCCCAGCAGATCTGGTCCCTGTTCAAGCAGGGTTGGCCTCCTTCAACGGCAAAATCCAGGAAGAGGATTTTCCCAATCCGTCTGCGGGAGAACGGGTGTGCTTCGTCCCCTATCTGCTGAGGGGAGTGGGGTTTCCAATTCACCCATTCCTCTAAGGGCTGCTGGAGTACTATGGCCTCCAGCTGCACAATTTTACCCCCGGCTCCATCCTCCACATTGCGGGTTATGTCGCCCTATGCAAACTATTCCTGGGTTGCGAGGCCCATTTTGATTTATGGAGAAGACTGTTCTGCCTTGTCCCTCGCAATCAAGGTGGATAAATTTTTGAAGTGGGAGGAGCCAAAGTGTGGCGCATCGCCGGGACTGGATACCTATCTGGCACGCTGAAGAAAGCTCCCGAAGAGTGGCCTTCCGAATGGTTCTACATTGAAGACATCGCTCTACCCAACCCCGTCCGCATGGGCCTCCCCGAGTTTTCAAATGCTCCGCTGAAGAACTGCTATACCTGGCGTCCTCGGAGCCTCGAGGAAGAGGATAGCGCGGAGATTAGCTTGCTACTGGGCAAGATTAAAACTCTTGCCCAGTACGGATTGTTAATAGTCGAGGTGATGGCGATTTCCATAACACGAGGGGTCCAGCCACTCCAATACCGAGGACTGCCCATGTGGCATTATAACGGAGAATACGACGCCTCACGTTACGGCCAAAAGGGCCCGAAGACCCCCACTGCTCTAGCCAGGATTCTGGCCGAGCTATATAAAGGGGAGAAGGAGGAGTTTAGCCGTCTCCAACATCGAGACGGACTTCCCATGTACAATCCTCCTAGCTGGGTAAGGTTCGGCCCCACTTATTTTATTCTGTCCCTGTATCATTCGTTGACAGGTAGCATCTTATCTTCTCCTAATAGGAATGGCAAAAGGCTGCCGAGGGGATCTATGACCCTACCCCTCAGCCAGGGAATCACAACCGGGATCTTGACCCCGGATATGAAGAAGATCCAGACATATTCGTGGAGCTTGAGGAGGGGACATTCTATCAGATGAGCTACGACGGTACATATGTACCCATTATCGCTGATTACCCCGGCCTCCATCCAGATTCACACGTAAGTAATCCAAAGACACTTTTTCCAAAAGAGACCTCTCCTTTCCTTCTCACCCACCACACTATCCTGTGCTCAAAAGGGGAAGGGTTCGGCGTGCCATACCGCTCCAGGGGTATCTCCGAAGAGAGCGTCCCCCAAACCAGGCGAGCCTCCCAAGAGGAAAGCAAACGATGACATGGCCGGGCCTTCATCGAAGAGGTATGAATTTGCCAATGTGCACCTGGGCAGTCACGTCAAACCGTGACCTTCCCGTCTTCCATGTGTTAGGAGAAAGGTGCGCCGGACTATATCCGGAGGTTCGAGCGGTCGTAGTTCCCGCAGCCAGGATTCAAATCCTGCCGTGAAGACGGTGGCTCCTGTGGGGGTGACGCCGGACTGTCCTCCAGCCGAGGACTCAATTGATGTATTCGTCACCAACTCGGAAGTGGATAGTGCCATGAATCACCGGCGCCGCCGGGCCATTTTACAAGACCCTGATTTTTCAGAAGAGTCGTTTAACGTCTTCAGCTCGGCTGAGGCATACATCCGAGCTGCTCGAGATGGGCTTAACAGGGCCACAAGGCAGCATTTGAATGATGTGCAGGTAAATTTGTTTTGTCTGACTATGATAACGATATGCCAGTAGCCCTCGAGACTTAAAGGAGTTGAAACAACTGATTTAATGATCAATGTACAACCAGGTGCTTACGGAGAAGAACACCCTGTTAGCTCAAGAACTAGAGAAGTGTCAGCGCCGGCTGCTTGCTGCCAATGCCGAACTGGAGAAATACAAGGCATCTCCCGGTAATATTTCCCTCTATCGAGAATTCATAATGATACACTGATAGTGTGAATCTGGGTGCATATCTTTGTGTTGGGTTGTTAGACCAATTACAAGAGCAGCTGGACACCGCTCGAAGCGACGAACACAGAGCCAAAAAGCTACTAGCAGCGGGCGAGCGTGTATTGAGCAAAGTTGTTCAAGAGAAAAAGAAACTCCAGGATTCGAACACCAAACTGGGCGAAGAACTGAAAGATGTGCGAGCTCAGCTAGTGGACTTTGTGAAGGAGAACAAGAAGCTGCGAGGCGGCATATTCAGTACGTGGCCGCTTTTAGCTTATAACAGTTTGGAGGTAACAGTAGCTGATACAGCTGTAATTGTAGGTATATTGACGAACCGCCCCGAAGAGGAGGTGTCTGGATCATCAAGTGATCTTCTGCAAGGGCTGTCGCAGTTTCACGAGCAAGCTCGGCAGGCGATGCGGAGTGTAGCCAAGGCCTTATGGCCATCCGACTCCCCTCCAGGAAGTAACGAGAAGCTGGTAGAGCTGTTCAAGGGAGTGCAGCGACGTATCCGACTGTGGAAGATATCGGCCTACCGAGAGGGTGCGCGAGAGGCCTGGGCCATGGTGAAGACGCGATATATCAAGCTGGATCCTAATCACATGGCTCATGTCAGACCGCTAGGGCCAAATGGGGAAGAAATTTCCGTTAGTTTAGTATATGACCAAGTAGAGGTGGCCGCCAAATATTCCCAATATGAGTCGTGAGTGACTATGTACTTTCCTTCTAGCTGGATATAAAGACAATTGTCATCGCTGACCTTTTCGCTTCAACCTCTGGACCCGAAGGTGCAGAGTGTTTCCAAATACCCTAGCGGCAGAATATACCGGGGTATGCGCGGAAACCAGGCATAGGGGTCATAATTGCTCGAACCGACAATGTATCCGGCTATGTTATATTACATTATGTAAGAAACATCTTCCAGAGAGAATAGTTCCGTTAAGGGTTCCTTTCCCTGGGTGTGCATGCATTTAATGTGCATGTCCGAACTGTGATTGAAAAACTCTTAGAGTAAGTAACATCTGGGGTTCACAATGGAGTGAATGCGGAAACACCTTTAATTCGCCGACCGAATATTCCCTTAAGAACGCTATCTTTCGGCTTCGCCCAGTCTGAGGTACACATCCGGAGGACCCGGCAGTAACAATCGCAGAGGTGCTCCTTTTATGCCCGAGCCGAACTAACGGGAACGTAGGGCATAAGCACAGGAGCCAGGCAACCCAGCTTGGCCAAAACTTAAGTCATATCGATGCATATAATGGCGAAGAAAATGTACATATGGAGAAAACGCATATGAGCTAAGCTTGGTGCTCGAAGAATAGTCGCAAGCTTCTGTACGAGAAGCCCCCAGGTATAATGAACGTACATATTTAGAGATGTACGCATTAGGTTGGGATGGTCTAGCCGTACTAAAGCCGTAAGGCTAAAGAAAAAACGAAAAAGGTAAAAAACAAAAAGAGAGGGAAGAAAAAATAATTGTACTAACAGGAGGGAGGAAACGAACACAGAGTTCGGCGCTAGGCATAAAATCGTCGTAGTCTGGCCACGTTCCAGGGGTTCGGCTCTAGGTGATTGTCTGACGCATCACATAGGCGGTACGCTCCTCCGGTGAGAACTTCGTCAATGATGAAGGGACCCTCCCACTTGGGCTTGAGTTTGTCCTTTTTCTTCTCCGGCAAGCGTAGAACGAGTTCGCCAACGTTATAAGTCTTGGCCCGCACTTCGTGTCAATATTAGCTTCAAGGGCTTCGATAGCTGCGATCAAAAAAGGTGTAACAAGGCATGCAGATTTCAGGTTGTATTAATTGGAGCTAGGATGTCAAAAGAACCCCTCAGCCTGGACTGTTTGGATTCGAGATCTGACTCGCCGGTGAGCTTACATTCGGATCTTTTCTTTAGTTTGGCTGCAGAGATAGTTTACAAGAATTCAGGAGAGACCAGTATGAAATCAACCATCGATCAAATTGTGCACACGGTGAACCTTTCATAACAAAAATAAGCAATTACTAGATTGCAATATACATTGTCCATTACTGCAGAACACAAGAGACTGAAGAAATGTTTGAAATACTTAGTGGACAGAGCCCCCACAAGACTTGCCTCGAGTCCCATGTGCTGAATCCTTTAGCCCAAACTCGCCCTTTCAGTTCAACTCACATTGCAACACCCTCAGTCGCCCACACACGAGCATTCGAAGCATAAACAAATTGAGATTCGCGAATTAACCCGCTCACCACCATCACTGAACTGAATAGCTAACAATTGGTACTGTACACTATAGTGTACGCTCCATGCATCACTCCCCTCCACCATAATCCACCTCGATCATATCGTAGGAGTGCTTAGGTGAAGCCCTGCGTCAGTAGCGTCAACAACACCATCACCACACTGTCATGCTGAGGAAGCTCTTCCCCGAAGCTCTACTGGATCGTGAGTTCGCGGGACGTCACCGAGCTGAACGTGTGCTGAACACGGAGGTGCCGTACGTTCGGTACTGAGGATCGGTCGATCATGAAGACGTATGACTACATCAACTGCGTTGTCATAACGCTTCTGCTTACGGTCTACGAGGGTACGTAGACAACACTCTCCCCTCTTGTTGCGATGCATCACCATGATCTTGCGTGTGCGTAGGAAAATTTTGAAATTACTACGTTACCCAACAGTGGTATCAGAACCAGGTTTATGCATAGATGTTATATGCACGAGTAGAACACAAGTGAGTTGTGGGTGATACAAGTCATACAGCTTACCAGCATGTCATACTTTGGTTCGGCGGTGTTGTTGGATGAAGCGGCCTGGACCGACATTACGCGTACGCTTACGGGAAACTGGTTCTACCGACGTGCTTCACACACAGGTGGCTAGCGGGTGTTAGTTTCTCCAACTTTAGTTGAACCGAGTGCGACTACGCCCGGTCCTTGTTGAAGGTTAAAACAACACTAACTTGACAAAATATCGTTGTGGTTTTGATGCGCAGGTAAGAACGGTTCTTGCTCAGCCCGTAACAGCCACGTAAAACTTGCAACAACAAAGTAGAGGACGTCTGACTTGCTTTTGCAGGGCATGTTGTGATGTGATATGGTCAAGACGTGATGAGATATAAATTGTTGCATGAGATGATCATGTTTTGTTGAAGTTATCGGCAACTGGCTGAAGCCTTATGGTTGTCTCCTTATTGCATAAGATGCAAGCATCATACAATTGCTTTACTTTATCGCTGTGCGATAGCAATATTTGAAAAAGCAATAGTTGGCGAGACGACCATATGATGACACGTTAATAGAGAACAAGATGATGGAGATCATGGTGTCATGTCGGTGACGATAGAGATCATGACAGTACTTTGGAGATGGAGATCAAAGGTGCAAGATGATCATGGCCATATCATGTCAAATATATTGATTGCATGTGATGTTTATCTTTTATGCGTCTTATTCTGTTTTGATTGACGGTAGCATTATAAGATGACCTCTCACTAAATTTCAAGGTACAAGTATTCTCCCTGAGTATGCACCGTTGCCAAAGTTCGTCATGCCGAGACACCACGTGATGATCGGGTGTGATAAGCTCTACGTTCATATACAATGGGTGCAAGCCAGTTTTGCACACGCAGAAATACTCGGGTTAAACTTGACGAGCCTAGCATATGCAGATATGGCCTCGGAACACTGAAGACCGAAAGGTCGAGCGTGAATCATACAGTAGATATGATCAACATAGTGATGTTCACCATTGAAAACTACTCCATCTCACGTGATGATCGGACATGGTTTAGTTGATTTGGATCACGTGATCATTTAGATGACTAGAGGGATGTCTGCCTAAGTGGGAGTTCTTAAGTAATATGATTAATTGAACTTTAATTTATCATGAACTTAGTCCTGATAGTATTTGCATAACTATGTTCTAGATCAATAGCTCGCGATGTAGCTCCCCGTTTATTTTTGATATGTTCCTAGAGAAAAACTAAGTTGAAAGATGTTAGTAGCAATGATGCGGATTGTATCTGTGATCTGAGGATTATCCTCATTGCTGCACAGAAGAATTATGTCCTTGATGCACCGCTAGGTGACGGACCTATATGAGACCTTTGACAAGTGCTTTGCCTACAAAATTGAGGAGAATAGCTCAGCTAGTGAGCATGTGCTCAGAATGTCTGAGTGCTACAATCACTTGAATCAAGTGGGAGTTAATCTTCCAAATAAGATAGTGATTGACATAATTCTCTAGTCACTATCACCAAGTTACTAGAACTTCGTGATAAACTATAATATGCAAGGGATAACAAAAACGATTCCCAATCTCTTTGTGATGCTGAAATCAACGAAGCTAGAAATCAAGAAAAGCATCAAGTGTTGATGGTTGACAGGACCACTAGTTTCAAGAAAAGGGCAAAGGGAAGAAGGGGAACTTCAAGAAGAACAGCAAGCAAGTTGCTGCTCAAGCGAAGAAGCCCAAGTCTAGACCTAAGCCTGAGACTAAGTGCTTCTACTGCAAAGGGACTGGTCACTGGAAGCAGAACTGCCCCGAGTATTTGGCGGATAAGAAGGATGGCAAAGTGAACAAAGGTATATTTGATATATATGTTATTGATGTGTACTTTACTAGTTTTTATAGCATCCCCTCAGTATTTGATACTAGTTCAGTTGCTAAGATTAGTAACTCAAAACGGGAGTTGAAGAATGAACATAGACTAGTTAAGAGTGAAGTGACGATGTCTGTTGGAAGTGGTTCCAAAATTGATATGATCATCATCGCACACTCCCTATACTTTCGAGATTAGTGTTGAACCTAAAATAAATGTTATTTGGTGTTTGTGTTAAGCATGAATATGATTGGATCATGTTTATTGCAATACGGTTATTCATTTAAGTCAAAAAATAATTGTTGTTCTGTTTACATGAATAAAACCTTCTATGATCATACACTCTATATAAATGGTTTATTGAATCTCGATCGTAGTGATACACATATTCATAATATTGAAGCCAAAAGATGCAATGTTAATAATGATAGTGCAACTTATTTGTGGCACTGCCGTTTAGGTCATATTGGTGTGAAGCACATGAAGAAACTCCATGCTGATGGGTTTTTGGAATCACTTGATGCTTGCGAACCATGCCTCATGGGCAAGATGACTAAGACTCCGTTCTCCGGAACAATGGAGCGAGCAACTGACTTATTGGAAATAATATATACTGATGTATGCGGTCCGATGAGTGTTGAGGCTCGCGGCGGGTATTGTTGTTTTCTGACCTTCACAGATGATTTCAGCAGATATGGGTATATCTACCTGATGAAACATAAGTCTGAAACATTTGAAAAGTTCAAAGAATTTCAGAGTGAAGTGGAAAATCATCGTAACAAGAAAATAATGTTTTTGCGATCTAATCATGAAGGAGAATATTTGAGTTACGAGTTTGGTCTTCATTTGAAACAATGCGGAATAGTTTCGCAACTCACGCCACCTGGAACAACACGGCGTAATGGTGTGTCCGAACGTCATAACGGTACTTTATTAGATATGGTGCGATCTATGATGTCTCTTACCGATTTATCACTATCATGTTGGGGTTATGCATCAGAGACAGCTGCATTCACGTTAAATAGGGCACCATCTAAATCTGTTGAGACGACACCATATGAGCTATGGTTTGGCTAGAAACCTAAGATGTCGTTTCTTAAAGTTTGGGGCTGCGATGTTTATGTGAAAAAGTTTCATTCTGATAAGCTCGTACCCAAATCGGAGAAATGTGTCTTCAAAGAATACCCAAAGGAAACTGTTGGGTACACTTTCTATCACAGATCCAAAGGCAAGATCTTTGTTGCTAAGAATGGATCCTTTCTAGAGAAGGAGTCTCTCTCGAAAGGAGTGAGCGGGAGGAAAGTAGAACTTGATGAGGTAACTATACCTGCTCCCTTATTGGAGAGTAGTTCATCACAGAAACCGGTTCCTGTTACACCTACACCAATTAGTGAGGAAGCTAATGATGATGATCATGAAACTTCAAATCAAGTTACTACCGAACCTCGTAGGTCAACTAGAGTGAGATTCGCACCAGAGTAGTACAGTAATCCTGTTATGGATGTCATGTTACTTGACCATGACGAACCTACGAAATATTCGGAAGTGATGATGAGCCCAGATTTCGCGAAATGGCTTGAGGCCATGAAATCTGAGATGGGATCCATGTATGAGAACAAAGCATGGACTTTGATTGACTTGCCCGATGATCAGTGAGTCATTAAGAATAAATAGATCTTCAAGAGGAAGACGGACGCTGATAGTAGTGTTACTATCTACAAAGCTTGAATTGTCACAAAATGTTTTCGACAAGTTCAAGGTGTTGACTACGATGAGATTTTCTCACTCGTATCGATGCTTAAAAGTCTATCCGAATCATGTTAGCAGTTGTCGCATTTTATGAAATCTGGCAAATGGATGTCCAAATTGTATTCCTTCATGGATTTCTTAAAGAAGAGTTGTATATGATGCAACCAGAAGGTTTTGTCGATCCTAAAAGGTACTAACAAAGTGAACAAGCTCCGGCGATCCATCTATGGACTGGTGCAAGCATCTCGGAGTTGGAATATATGTTTTGATAAAGTGATCAAAGCATATGATTTTATACAAACTTGCGGCGAAACCTGTATTTACAAGAAAGTGAGTGGGAGCACTACAACATTTCTGATAATTATATGTGAATGACATATTGATGATCGGAAATAATGTAGAATTTTCTGGAAATCATAAAGGAGTGTTTGAAAAGAGTTTTTCAAATAAAGACTTCGATGAAGCTGCTTACACATTGAGCATCAAGATCTATAGAGATAGATCAGTACGCTTGATAAGTTTTTTCAATGAGTACATACCTTGACAAGATTTTGAAGTAGTTCAAAATGAAACAGTCAAAGAAGGAGTTCTTGCCTGTGTTGCAAGGTGTGAAGTTGAGTAAAGACTCAAAACCCGACCACAGCAGAAAATAGAAAGAGAATGAAAAGTCATTCCCTATGCCTCAATCATAGGTTCTATAAAGTATGCTACGCTGTTTACCAGTCCTATTGTATACCTTTGCATCATTCTAGCAAGGGAGTACAATAGTGATCTAGGAGTAGATCACTGGACATAGGTCAAAATTATCCTTAGAGGACTAAGGAAATATTTCTCGGTTATGGAGGTGATAAAAGAGTTCGTCGTAAAGAGTTACGTCGAAGCAAGCTTTTTTGCATCGATCTAGACAACTCTAAGTATCAATCTCGATACATATTGAAAGTGGTATCAATTAGTTAGAGTAGCTCCGTGCAGAGCATTGTAGACATACAATTTTGCAAAATACATACGGCTCTGAATGTGGCAGACCCGTTGACTAAATTTCTATCACAAGCAAAACATGATCACTCTTTGGGTATTAATCACATTGCGATGTGAACTAGATTATTGACTCTAGTAAACCCTTTGGGTGTTAGTCACATAGAGAGGTGAACTAATCACGTAAAGATGTGAACTATTGGTGTTAAATCACATGACGATGTGAACTAGATTATTAACTCTAGTGCAAGTGGGAGACTGAAGGAGATATTCCCTAGAGAAAATAATAAAGTTATTATTTATTTCCTTATTTCATGATAAATGTTTATTATTCATGCTAGAATTGTATTAACCGGAAACATAATACATGTGTGAATACATAGACAAACATAGTGTCACTAGTATGCCTCTACTTGACTAGTTCGTTGGTCAAAGATGGTTATGTTTCCTAACCATAGACATGAGTTGTCATTTGATAAACGGGATCACATCATTAGAAGAATATTTCTCGGTTATGGAGGTGATAAAAGAGTTCGTCGTAAAGAGTTACGTCGATGCAAGATTTTTACATCGATCTAGATGACTCTAAGTCTCGATCTGGATACATATTGAAAGTGAGCAATTAGCTAGAGTAGCTCTGTGCAAAGCATTGTAGACATAGAAATTTGCGAAATACATACGGATCTGAATGTTGCAGACCCATAGACTAAAGTTCTCTCACAAGCAAAACATGATCACTCTTTGGGTGTTAATCACATAGCGATGTGAACTAGATTATTGACCCTAGTAAACCCTTTGGGTATTAGTCACATGTGTTGGAAATATGCCCTAGAGGCAATAATAAAATGGTTATTATTATATTTCCTTGTTCATGGTAATTGTCTATTGTTCATGCTATAATTGTGTTATCCGGAAATCGTAATACATGTGTGAATACATAGACCACAACATGTCCCTAGCAAGCCTCCAGTTGACTAGCTCGTTGATCAATAGATAGTCATGGTTTCCTGATTAAGGACATTAGATGTCATTGATAATGGGCTCACATCATTAGGAGAATGATGTGATGGACAAGACCCAATCCTAAGCATAGCACAAGATCGTGTAGTTCGTTTGCTAGAGCTTTTCCAATGTCAAGTATCATTTCCTTAGACCATGAGATCGTGTAACTCCCGGATGCCGTAGGAGTGCTTTGGGTGTACCAAACGTCACAACGTAACTGGGTGACTATAAAGGTATACTACAGGTATCCCCGAAAGTATCTGTTGGGTTGACACGGATCGAGACTGGGATTTGTCACTCCGTATGACGGAGAGGTATCTCTGGGCCCACTCGGTAATGCATCATCATAATGAGCTCAAAGTGACCAAGTGTTTGGTCATGGGATCATGCATTACGGTATGAGTAAAGTGACTTGCCGGTAATGAGATTGAACGAGGTATTGGGATACCGACGATCGAATCTCGGGCAAGTAACATACCGATTGACAAAGGGAATTGTATACGGGATTACTTGAATCGTCGACATCGTGGTTCATCCGATAAGATCATCGAGGAGCATGTGGGAGCCAACATGGGTATCCAGATCCCGCTGTTGGTTATTGACTGGAGAGTCATCTCGGTCATGTCTGCGTGTCTCCCGAACCCGTAGGGTCTACACACTTAAGGTTCGGTGACGCTAGGGTTGTAAAGATATTATTATGTGGTAACCTGAAAGTTGTTCAGAGTCCCGGATGAGATCATGGACATCACGAGGAGTTCCAGAATGGTCCGGAGGTGAAGATTTATATATAGGAAGTCCAGTTTCGGCCATCGGGAATGTTTTGGGGGTAGTCGGTATTGTACCGGGACCACCGGAAGGGTCCCGGGGGTCCACCGGGTGGGGCCACCTATCCCGGAGGGCCCCATGGGCTGAAGTGGGAGGGGAACCAGCCCCTGGTGGGCTGGTGCGCCCCCCATGGGCTTCCCCCTGCGCCTAGGGTTGGAAATGTTGGGGAACGTAGTAATTTCAAAAAATTTCCTACGCACACGCAAGATCATGGTGATGCATAGCAACGAGAGGGGAGAGCGTTGTCTACGTACCCTCGTAGACCGACAGCGGAAGCGTTATGACAACGCGGTTGATGTAGTCGTACGTCTTCACGTCCCGACCGATCAAGCACCGAAACTACGGCACCTCCGAGTTTTAGCACATGTTCAGCTCGATAACGATCCCCGGACTCTGATCCAGCATCGTGACGGGGAAGAGTTCCGTCAGCACGACGGCATGGTGACGATCTTGATGTTCTACCGTCGCAGGGCTTCATCTAAGCACTGCTACAATATTATCGAGGAGTATGGTGGAGGGGGGCACCGCACACGACTAAGAAAACGATCACGAGGATCAACTTGTGTGTCTAGAGGTGCCCCCCTGCCCCCGTATATAAAGGAGCAAGGGGGGAGGCTGGCCGGCCCTTGGGCGCGCCAAGGAGGAGGATTCCTCCTCCTAGTAGGAGTAGGACTCCCCTCTTTCCTACTCATACTAGGAGGGGGAAAGGAAGGGGGAGAGGGAGAAGGAAAGGGGGGTGCCGGCCCCCCTCTCCTAGTCCAATTCGGACCAGAGGGGGAGGGGGCACGCGGCCCACCCTGGCCGCCCCTCTCTCTCTCCACTAGGGCCCATAAGGCCCATTACTTCTCCGGGGGGGTTCCGGTAACTCTCCGGCACTCCGGTTTTCTCCGAAATCACCCGGAACACTTCCGGTGTCCCAATATAGCCGTCCAATATATCAATCTTTATGTCTCGACTATTTCGAGACTCCTCGTCATGTCCGTGATCACATCCGAGACTCCGAACAAACTTCGGTACATCAAAATATATAAACTCATAATGAAACTATCATCGTAACGTTAAGCGTGCGGACCCTACGGGTTCGAGAACAATGTAGACATGACCGAGACATGTCTCCGGTCAATAACCAATAGCGGAACCTGGATGCTCATATTGGCTCCCACATATTCTACGAAGATCTTTATCGGTCAGACTGCATAACAACATACTTTATTCCCTTTGTCATCGGTCTGTTACTTGCCCGAGATTCAATCGTCGGTATCTCAATACCTAGTTCAATCTCGTTACCGGCAAGTCTCTTTACTCGTTTCGTAATACATCATCTCGCAACTAACTCATTAGTTGCAATGCTTGCAAGGCTTATGTGATGTGCATTACCGAGAGGGCCCAGAGATACCTCTCCGACAATCGGAGTGACAAATCCTAATCTCGAAATACGCCAACCCAACATGTACCTTTGGAGACACCTGTAGAGCTCCTTTATAATCACCCAGTTACGTTGTGACGTTTGGTAGCACACAAGTGTTCCTCCGGCAAACGGGAGTTGCATAATCTCATAGTCATAGGAACATGTATAAGTCATGAAGAAAGCAATAGCAACATACTAAACGATCGGGTGCTAAGCTAATAGAATGGGTCATGTCAATCACATCATTCTCCTAATGATGTGATCCCGTTAATCAAATGACAACACATGTCTATGGTTAGGAAACATAACCATCTTCGATTAACGA
This sequence comes from Triticum urartu, assembly GCF_003073215.2. Taxonomy (NCBI): domain Eukaryota; kingdom Viridiplantae; phylum Streptophyta; class Magnoliopsida; order Poales; family Poaceae; genus Triticum; species Triticum urartu. The sequence goes on from NC_053024.1 coordinate 737,996,905, forward strand.
GCTAGTCAAGTAGAGGCACACTAGTGACATTTAGTTTGTCTATGTATTCACACAAGTATTATGTTTCCGGATAATACAATTCTAGCATGAATAATAAACTTTTATCATGATATAAGGAAATAAATAATAACTTTATTATTGCCTCTAGGGCATATTTCCTTCAGGAAACCCTAGGGGTGGGGGGCGCCCCGCTTGGCTTGGGGGGCAAGTTCCCCTTGGCCGCCCCCCCCTTGGAGATCCCATCTCGTAGGGCCGGCGCCCCCCCCTAGGGGCCCTATATATAGTGGGGGGAGGGAGGGCAGCCGCACCAAGTCCCTGGCGCCTCCCTCTCGACTCGTAACATCTCTCTCTCTCGTTTGAGCTTGGTGTCACATCCTAGATAGTCATGCATTAGAATTTTGCATCATGTCTACCTTTCATGAGAAACTTGAATTGGGGAAGACAGAACCCCCAGCACCCCCTCTGGAATCAACTAAGGTTTACTAAAAATATTTTCAATGAACCTGAAATGCCCTTCTAAAAAGTTCACTCTCTTTGTCTTGGGTTAGAACCTCTGGCAAAATTGGTGCACAATTTTCTAGGTCAACAGAAGGTCATTGAATTAAATCATATGTAATTTGCATTTGGGCATTTGAATGCTAGTAAATATTTTAAATGCTCAAATAATTCTGAAGATAAGTGTGCGCTGTTGGAAATTTTCTAAATAGAGCCTCTGATTATTTTCAGGATTTTTAGAAGTGCCTAGCTATTTTTAATAAAGCCACAAACCTACAGAAAAATAGAAAAACAGAAATTAAAAGAGAGGGAGAGAACTTACCTGGCCGCAGCCCATCAGCCGGCCCACCTGGCGGCCCAGCGCTGTGCTGGCCCATGCCAGCCAGCTGCTTCGTCCCCGCCAGGCAGGCAGAGAGCTGACACCGGCGAGCGCGAGCTCGCCAGGGCGACAGCAGCTTGCCGCTTCGCACGCCTGGACACTGGATAGGCTCCACGTCGCCGCCCCGACCCCGTGGACACCACACTCACCCCCCTGCCTCTCTTCCTCACTCTCACGCACCATGGCCGATGCACCTGCCGCCGCACCGCCGCCGTAGTCGCGCCCTCCGTCGTCCCCGCGCCGAGCCACCGTGTCCAGAAGCTCCGCCGCCCTCCACTCCTTTGAGCAAGCCGAGCCCCGAGCGCTCGCTTGCCCCGCAGCCTCTGCAACAACCTCGCCCGACTCCGCCATCGCCGGAAATCCTCTTCGTCGTCGCCACCGCATCAGCTCGTCCCCAACCGCACCGTCCATTCCTACGTGACCGCCATGAGCTTAGCTACGTCCCCATCCTCTCCGTTTGTTTTCTCGTGCACCGTAGCAACTGCACGAAGCTTCACCGCACGCGCCACCGCCGAGCTCGTCGCCGACGTGTCTCCGGCCAACCACCGGCCACACCACCGTGTCCAACACACTCACTGCACCCCCAGGAGGCCGTACCACCCCTCCGCGCCCCCTGCCGTGCCTCATAACGCCGTTTCCGTTCACGCCCGAACTCCGGCCGCCGCCTGGCTCGACGCCGGCGTCATCTCTGGCCACCGCACACACCGCTTGGTACACTCGGCGCGCGAGTTCACCAGCAGCACGTAGATGCCCTCCGCCGGCCATTTGGTCGCCGGAGGAGGAATCCCGACGCCCTCCGCCGCGTCTGTCCTCGCCGGCGGCTTAACGCCGCCGGGTTTGACCCGTTGACCTTGACTGGGTGGGCCCAGGTTGACTCCCCTGAGTCTATGACAAGTGGGCCCCCCTCTGCTAATTAACCCAGATTAGTTTTAACTAAATTTAGTTAGTTTAAATAACTGCTGACACGCAGGACCCACTGGTCAGGTTGACCTGGACATCCTCGTTGACCACTGACGTCACCCTGACGAACTGCTGACGCAATAACTAATTCCTGGATTTATTTTTATATAGAGAATTCCAGAAATTGTTGCAAACTTTAAAAAATCATAGAAATTAATCTATAACGCCAAATGAAAAGATTTATATATGAATTTTGATTAGAAAAATTCAATCTATCCATTGGTAATGGTTTCATGCATGACAAAACAAGTTAACCTTGCTGTTTAATCAAAATAAGATAATGCACTAACATGGCTATGTTAAATGAACTAACATTTGAACCTTTGATTCAAATGGGTTCATTCCTTTCTGTTTTAGCTTGCATTAGGCCAAGACACATTCATTTTTCCATGTCATAGCATGCATCATATTGTTGCATATTGTCATGTGTTGATTATGTTCGGTGTGTCTTTCGTGGTAGGTTCTGCCTCCGAGGATAACCCCGAATATCCGTCTGAAGGGCAGTACCCTACTACCACTACATCAGGCAAGCAGCCCCATTGATCATATCGATACAATCCCATGTTCTTGCCTCTGCTCTCATTTACTGCATTAAGACAACAACGTTTCAAACTGCTGTGTGCTACGGTAGTTGAACCCTTATCCTCTGCATGACCTGTCATTGCCACATTAACTAGATGAAACCCACTAGCATGTGTAGGAGTTGATTGAGCCATGTATGTGTTTCCTACCTTGCTATGCCTGCTATGCTTAGAGTTGTGTCGGGTCTGGTTCATCTGGGTGATGGGCTAGAGTGAAATGATTATGTCGATAATGTGAGGGATGTGTTGAACATGTTTTGGTAAAGGTATCGATGAGAGGCCATGTAGGAGTACATGGTGGGTTGTTTCATTGAGGCCGTCCATAAGAACTGAGATCTGTATGCGTGATTTAAGATTCAGCTACTACCACACATTGGGCCCTGAAATATGACCCCGCTCGACTTACTGACCCCTCTCGTCCTCTGTCCAGGAGTTGCAACTAGTTTCTGGTGTTTGTAGGTTATGTGTTGGCAGGCGTGCATAGCGCTGACCCTAGGGGTGGGCTATGATGCGGTAGAAACACCGTGGCATGGTGTACCGAGTCGCCCGTTTGGTGTCTCGGGAACCCTGCACACATCGTTTGGGGCCGTTGAGGACACCCCGTCCGGATTTCCTTGCGGATGGAACCTGAATAGGCGATAAACCTGGACTAGAGACTTGTGCGGTTAGTCAGGTCGTGGTCTACACTCACGTCGGCTTTCGCTTGAAGTCTGCCGAGCACATGTCGTGTGCAGACGCTAAGTGGTGGAAACATGTGTGATGAAGTACACCCCTGCAGGGTATAAAACTATTCGAATAGCCGCGTCTGCGGTAAAGGACTACTTGGTTGCCTATACAGTTCATAGACAAGTTAATGGATACTACTAAAAGACTCAAGATAAGTGTGAGTACCGAGGATGGCCCTCTCGTAGGATGACGAGGGAGGATCCCCGGTGGAGTGTTGTGTTGGTGATTAGTGGACACGTCTGCGAAAACTATTTTACTAGTGGTGTCCCGTAGGATAGCTTAGCCAAGAGTCAAAGCTGGCTTGCTGCAATAACTCCACCACCTTCTTGAGAATGAGCATGTATAATAGGTTCTGATGTAAGACTTGTTGAGTACCTTTGTACTCATGTTTGTTTAATTACTGTTTTCAGACAACAACACCGCCCCCTCCGATGGGTTTTATGTAGATCTCGACATCGATGAGTGACATGCCACCCAGGTGGTGATCCTGGCCATGGAGGGCCCTAGGTAGATAGACAGGCTTCGAGAAGCCTTCTTTCTTTCTAGTATCTGTACTCAGACTATTTGCTTCCTGATGTGCTTGTATGTTTGTATGACTTGAGTGTCAGGTCATGTGACCCCTACCTGTATGAACTTGTTATGCATGGCTCTCTGGAGCTTTGAAATAAAGTACTTGAGTTGTAGAGTTTTGTTGTGATGCCATGTTGTATTTGCACATATCGAGCATATTGTGTGTATGATTGAAATGCTTGGTATGTGTGGGATCTGACAATCTAGTTGTCTATCCTTGGCAGCCTTTCTTATGGGGAAATGTAGTCTAGTGTTCCTCGAGCCATAGTAGTCCGCTACAGCCCGGTTCACCGGAGTCCTGCTAGCCCAGCACTACTGCTCAGGACACTTGACTGGCCGGCATGTGTTTCACTTCGTTCCCATGTCTGTCCCTTTGGGGAAATGTCACGCGGTGACATCCGGAGTCCTGCCTAGCCTGCTACAGCCCGGTTTCCTCAGAGTCCTGTTAGCCCAGTGCTACAGCTCGGATTCACTCGCTGATGACCGACATGCTCGATGTGATTCATGTATGCCCGTCTCCATAGGTTTGTGCCGCTTTGGGTTCACGACTAGCCATGTCGGCCCGGGTTCTCCATCATATGGATGCTAGCAACACTATCATATACGTTAGCCAAAAGGCGCAAACGGTCCCGGGCCATGGTAAGGCGACACCCGTGGGGATACCGTGCGTGAGGCCGCAATGTGATATGAGGTGTTACCGGCTAGATCGATGTGACATGGAATCAGTGTCCTGACAGCGTTGGCATCAGAGCCAGACTGCCTGTAGGTTCGTTGAGCCAAACTGGTCGATGTCGAGTCTAGAAATGCTTTAGTTATATGTAGGGGAATTGATTGTGGGAGGGAACACAAGGCTCTTTTACTCCTTTACCTTATGCCCTCTAATCTGTGTCATGCTCTTCTCTTTCTACGTGGGTTAAGGACTAGGCTCTCTTCTTCTGTCAGGTTCACGTGTTACTAATCCATAGTAGCTTATAGGATTGTTGTTACAAGCCTCAGTACAGTTTCTACTACTTTTAGTATGTTGCCAGTTGAATCAGAACCCTGATATGATGTTGTTGAGTGGTATTGCAAACTGTTGTGGATGTCTCAAATCTTTTTCTGGGCATTTACAACCGTTATGTTGTCCAATTTTCCCTAGAAATTCTAATGTCTTTGCATTGTGGTTGTGCTTTCAGATGGCCACTCGTGCTCAAAACCAAGTGGTTCGCCTGACCCGGTGCCTCGATGTGCCCGTTCATACTGCTATGTTAGTCCGGGTAATGATCGAGACGGGTTACCGTTGGTATCCCGAATACACTGTCGAAGAGCAATTCCGAGACTTTAATCAAAGCCAATATTTCTGCACCGTCAGGATATTTCCTTCTTATCCTGGATCTACCGAGCCCCTCCACTGTTCCTATGGACTCAGGGTTACTGTTGAGATGGCTGTGTAGGATGCTGCCTATTCCATGATGACCATCATGCGAGTCCGGACTGGCCTGCTTCGGAACACCGACTTCCGTTATATGCCAGCTTCACTCCCAGGAGCGCAAGGGTATCTCCAGGCTATCTATGCTGACTCCACACGTGAGGACTCACTAACTCGCACCACTGCTGAGATGCTCGAGGATAAGGACCGAGAGAATCGGGCCTTGAGACTGGAGCTTTTCAACACCCATGCTGATCATTGGGCCACTTTGACTCGGTTTGCACCTGCTGTGCAAGCTGGATGTATGGATACAAGGGATCTGTATCCTGTGAGATCTACTCTGCCAGACATGGTGGATTGGCGTGATGTGGGAAGCATCACCCCACCCCGTGGTTCCCGCAGGCCACCGTTTGTTGGTCCAAGACCTCATCCTAGCCCCTATGGTCCACAAGCTCCTCAGGACTGTCTGTTCCCGGATGATCACGTTGAACTTCCAGGCTATGGAGGTGACTTCTATGAGGACTACTACGGAGCTGTCTGAGTTAGTAGTAGTATCACTAGTATTGTAATAGTTGTATTTCCACTGTCCTGCGTGACTTGTGGAATATGACTTAGTGTGTAATCAATTCCGGAGGTGTAGAAAAATAATGTATAGGAGCTTGGAATGCCTCCAATGAGATGTAACGTCTTTCATCATAGTTGTACTGTAGCTTGGGCTTGTACTAAACTATGTAAGGTGTGTATGACCATTGGTATATATATGGCAGTTCTATATTACCATGTCATACGGATGAACATCTCTGCATTCCGTGTTATCCATTACATTCTGCACTTCCTTGATAAGTTGTGCCATCCTTATCTAAACCGTTGTCTTGTTTTCTCCTAGGATGGTCAACACCCGCAGCAACCCTGCTGCCCCGGAGCAAGGGGAAGCCAGTGCAGTTAGGGGTGAAAATCTGCCTCACCCGCCTTCTCTAGCCGAAGTGATGCTGGAGGCGGAAAGAAACAAGCGTGAGACTAACCGCTCGCTGGAGCGGATTGAGCAGAACACTGCACGCCATCAGCGAAATGACTTGGTGTCAATCAATGACTTTATCAAGTTGTACCCACCAAAGTTTAACCATTCCGTCGAGCCCCTCGACGCAGATGACTGGCTTCGCAGCATCACCCACAAGCTACGTTCTGCCAACGTAGCCGAAGCTGATAAGGTTACTTATGCTGCCTATCACCTCGAAGGCCCTGCTAGCCTTTGGTGGGAAAATTTTGAAGCTATGCGCCCGGTCGGCCAAATCACTACTTGGGCTGAATTCAGTGAGGCTTTTTGTGAGCATCACATCCCGGAAGGTCTCATAGATCGCAAGAGGGAAGAGTTCTGCAATTTCACCCAAGGAAGACTGACTGTGGATGCATATAGTCGTGAATTTGGGAATCTGGCACGATATGCTCCTGAAGAGGTATCCACCGACGCTAAGAAGCAGGCAAGGTTCCGCAAGGGACTTAGCCTTGAGCTTCGCCGCGATCTTCGTCTACACGAGTGCACCTCCTTTCAGAAGTTGGTCAATAAAGCCATCAATGCTGAGGCAGGCCAGTCTGACTATGACGCTTCACGCAAGCACTCTCGTGATTTTGGCTCTTCATCCGGCTCTGGATCTCAGAAGCGCCGGGTGTGGATTGCAAGCACGACACTGCCACCCAGGTTTATTCCGAGGCCATCCTTTGAGGCGCCTCGTCCCAACAAACAGTTTGCACCGTCCAAGCCCTACGGTGGCCCCGCTGCTAATGCTGCTCCATGCCCCAATGTTGTGACATGTTTCAAGTGTGGAGAGCCGGGTCACTATAGTCGAGAGTGTCCCCAGAACAACAACCCCAATCAGTTTGGAAAGTCCGTTGGTCATGGTAAGCCAGTGGGAAAGACATTCTACGCCAAGCCGGTCACCAGTGCGCGTGGCCATGTCAACTATGACTCAGCCGAGGAGGCTCATGAGGATCCTAACGTCGTCCTTGGTACGCTCCTTGTTAATTGCCATCCGGCATCTGTTCTTTTCGATACTGGAGCATCTCATTCATTCATATCTGAGAGCTATGCTCGATTGCATAACACAACATTCTGTGACATGCCCATTTCCATGGTAATTCAAACTCCGGGTTCCAAATGGCAAACTTCTAGAGTAAGCCATGGGAACGAAATTCTTGTCGATAGACTTGTCTTTCTTGTATCTTTAATAGCTCTCAAGTCCTCCAACATAAACATCATCTTGGGAATGGACTGGATGTCAGCTCATTATGCTAAGATTGATTGTGCCACTAGAACCGTCCAACTTACTCACCCATCGGGCAAGACAGTCAATGTCTTAACTCGAGTGGCCCAGCGCCAGCTTTACTCCCTAAATGCCAACCCCCTTCCAGATCTTGAAGATATTCCGGTAGTCCGGGACTTTTCGGATGTCTTTCTAGAAGAACTGCCACGTGTTCCACCTGACAGGGATGTCGAGTTTGTGATAGATCTTGTTCCAGGAACCGTTCCAATTTCTAGAAGACCCTATAAGATGGCACCCTTAGAACTAGCCGAGCTTAAGAACCAACTCGATGAGTCCTTGAAAAAGGGTTTCATCCGTACTAGTTCCTCTCCTTGGGCTTGCCCCGTCCTCTTCATCAAAAAGAAGGATGGAACGGATCGGATGGTTGTAGATTACCGACCTGTCAACTTGGTCACTATCAAGAACAAGTATCCGCTTCCCAGGATCAACGATCTGTATGACCAGCTCGCTGGATCCTCAGTCTTTTCCAAGATGGATTTCCGGTTGGGCTACTGATGGAGTCCTGGATTAGGGGGTGTTCGGGTAGCCGGACTATACCTCCGGCCGGACTCCTGGACTATGAAGATACAAGATTGAAGACTTCGTCCCATGTCCGGATGGGACTTTCCTTGGCGTGGAAGACAAGCTTGGTGATGCGGATATTCAAGATCTCCTACCATTGTAACCGACTCTATGTAACCCTAACCCTATCCGGTGTCTATATAAACCGGAGGGTGGTAGTCCGTAGGCAATCAACTCCATATACAACAATCATACCATAGGCTAGCTTCTAGGGTTTAGCCTCCTTGATCTCGTGGTAGATCTACTCTTGTACTACCCATATCATCAATATTAATCAAGCAGGACGTAGGGTTTTACCTCCATCAAGAGGGCCCGAACCTGGGTAAAACATCGTGTTCCCTGCCTCATGTTACCATCCGGCCTAGACGCACAGTTCGGGACCCACTACCCGAGATCCGCCGGTTTTGACACCGACATTGGTGCTTTCATTGAGAGTTCCTCTGTGTCGTCGCCTTTAGGCTCGATGGCTCCCCGGACAGATCTTCGTCTTCGGCGACTTCGCTCTGCGGGCCAATTCGCTCGGCCACTTGGAGCAGATCGAAAGCTACGCCCCTGGCCATCAAGTCAGGTTTGGAAGCTTAAACTACACGGCTGACATCCGCGGAGACTTGATCTTCGACGGGCTCGAGCCACGGCCAAGCGCGCCGCACTATCTCGAGGGGCATGATCCAGCTCTGCCCCCGGACAGTGTCCTGGAGGCCGCACACGCATCGGCTCCGACCCCTAACTCGGAGCCTATTGCACCAATTGAGGATGAACGGTTGGACGTCACCTCGGGGGCTGCGATCCCGAAAGTGATCTAGCCGAACGCTAGCCCCGCACTCTGCACGACCCGTGACTCCGAGGATCCGGACTCCTCCCCGGACTCCGAACCCCCCGTGCCCCTGCCAATCGAATCCGATTGGGCGCCGATAATGGAGTTCACCGCTGCAGACATCTTTCAGCACTCACCTTGTGGCGATATCCTGAACTCTCTCAAGACTCTCTCCGTATCAGGAGAGCCCTGGCCGAACTACGGTCAGCGAGGATGGGATACGGACGATGAAGAAATTCAAAGCCCACCCACCACCCACTTGGTAGCCACTGTCGACAATTTAAACGACGTGCTCAACTTCGACTCCGGAGACATCGACAGCATGGATGACGATGCAGGAGATACCGACGAACCAACGCCCATAGGGCATTGGACAGCCACCTCATCTCACGATGTGTACATGGTGGATACCCCTAAAGGAAGCGACAATGAGGAAAAAGGGGATGGGACGGGAGATCGACCCCCCAAAAAGCAATCAAAGCGTCGGCGTAAATGCTGAGCCAAGCTCCGCCTCAACAAAAACTCAGCCATAGAGCAGGACGAGCCGGTAGACGACGAGCAAGCCTTAGAGCAACCGTCCGAACAGGGCAACACAGATAGAGAAACCGAACATCCCTCCTCCGGCTAAAACGGCATTCCGGACAACCTCACACCGAATAAACCTATGGAGCAGAAGAACCTCCACGAGAGGCTCGTTGCAACTGCACGCAGCCTAAAGAAGCAGAAGCGGAAGCTAAAAACAGCGGAAGACGCACTCCGGATTAGATGGAGCAAAATAATCAATACCACAGATAAGTACGGCGACAGTCGCCGCACTAAAAGCTATCCGAAAACGGAAACGGAAAACCGCGACGCAACAAGGACCGTCGCTGGACAAAGGACAGAAGTCGGAAGAGTGCCGCAGTCAATGCCGGATTCAAAGGCTCACGACAAAATCAGGAAAAATCGCACCCCCCCCCCAGGATAACAGGGACGATCCATCCAACCTAAGTAAAATCCTGGACAGGATATGTCAGATACACAGTACTCCCAGGAAGCCTGCTAACCATACACACAGAGACTGTTGGGTTTTCAAACAATCCGGCAAACTCAATGCCGAACACAAGGGGCTCGACACACCAAGCGAAGACGAGGACGAACCCCAAAAGCAGAGCACCAGGAAACAAAAGAACTTCCCACAAGAAGTAAAAACAGTGAACTCACTTCACATAACAAAACGTGCGGCGCCCGTAAAGGTACGCACCACACGGCCCAAAGGGTCCTGCCACTGGTTGTCAAAACCGATCATCTTCGATCAGCTAGATTATTCTAGGAATATCAAGAATGTAGGCTGGACTGCCTTGATACTCGATCCAATAATTGGCGGACTCCAGTTTTCAAATGTCCTTATGGACGGCGGCAGTGGACTAAACCTGATATATCAGGATACAATCCAGCACATGGGGATAAACCCAGCAAGAATCCGCCGCAGCAAAACCTCCTTTCAAGGGGTAATACCTGGTCCGGACACCCATTGTATGGGTTTTTTCCGGCTCGAAGTCATATTCGGCTCTGCCGATAACCTCCGCCGCGAAAAGCTGACCTTCCATATCGTCCCGTTCTCAAGTCGCTTTCAAGCACTACTGGGACGCGAAGCTTTCGCTCGCTTTAACGCAATACCGCATTATGCATCTCTTACGCTTAAGATGCCCGGTCCATGAGGCATCATCTCTTTGAAGGGGAAGCACTAAAGTGCGCCTCCCCAAGCGGAGGACTGTGCGGCCGCTTTGACAGCCCCATGGCAAAATGGCCCCACCGGCCAAAAGAAACTTCAAAATAGGTCATTCAAGACCACGAACGCGGATAGACGAGTTCGGTGCAAAATCATCATTGATGCAGGCCTAGAAGCCATATACCCCCGCACTAGGGGCTCCACGCATATACAATAAGAGACAATAAAGCTCAATCTTATATATCTTTCTTTATACTTTGCTTATTTTAAACTTTTTCGGCACGACCCGTTTTCAACTCAGTTCCTCTCTTTTACAGATGAACGTCGTGCAGCGCCCGTCCAGGATACGGCACAACGGAGACACAGGCGCAGACGTGCAGTAGGGACCCGTCCTAAAGGATTCTTTTTAGATTAAGACCCTGCGTAAACCTTTTTTACTGTCTCTTGTTGCTACACATCCCCTAGTTTTTTCTTTCTGATATAACCAAGGAGGAGGCTGGTGTCTTGGCATGTGGCCACGTCCAAATTTTTGCACGTACCTGGACACTAGGGGCTTTTTTAATAAAGAGTGTTGTTTCGCCCGCACTCATAAAGACCGAACACCTTAGGGAGTGTTCGGCGTCGCGAGTTTTGGCATTATATGCATCAGCTCCGAATCATGTCTTTGGTCAAATGTTGGGTTGCCCGGCACCTGAGTTCGGCTACCTTACGTTCCGCTCTATCGGCTAAGGTAGCACCACGAGAACTACTGCGATTCTGCCCCCCGGTTCGGCCGGGCGAGCACCTCAGTAGAGAAAGCCGAAAACTGACTGTCATGATGTAGCGTGAGACTGGTCAGCCACTCGATGACATATCGGAATCTATCGGATTCCTCCGCTTTAACGAAGGGCCGCTTCCCGGTCAGGCACATACGCGCCCCGAATTCGGACGAGCGCAGTTGCCACCAAGGAGCTACCTAAAGAGTCTCATTGTCAAACTCCTATGGCTAAGTGAAAGTGTTAAAGCATTATAATCCGGTTGCCTGGCCCGCTACGCTATCACCTCCTTTGTAGGACCAAGACGTTGGGTTAAGTGTGAAAATGCGTCTTCTGCGAGCACCCCCGCACTATGTGCGTGGGGGCTGAAGCCAACGACTGCCATCTTTCAGATTCTATATATATATATATATATATATATATCTTAAAACGGCCGCACAGGAGGTGTTCCCAATACTTGGAGGCACAAGTATAAAAAAGGCCACTATAGTTTATCAAAATATTACTTTATAATTACATATGCTATCATAACATAGCATCTTTCGGGCACTGCGTCTCTATTACACGAGCGCCTTCAAGAACTTCCTGAAAATAGTGCTCGGAGGGTACTCGGCTTTTGTCCGAATCTCGGGACGCAACAATGGTGGTCTCCATCTCTGCCCAGTATGTCTTAACACGGGCAAGAGCCATCCTAGCGCCCTCTATGCATGCTGACCTCTTTATTGCATTTATACGCGGCACCGCGTCAATGAATTGCTGCACCAAGCTGAAATAACTCTTCGGCTCCGATCTCCCCGGCCACAGGTGACCCATGATGTACTTCATGGCGAGTCCAGACAACCTATTCAGTTCGGCCCATTGAGCCAAACGATCATCCACTGCTAGTGGACGCTCTGGATTGTGAAACTGCGACCAGAAAAGCTTTTCCACTTCGCGATCTTTTTGATCTTGAAAGTGTTCGATCGCATCAGAAGCACTCGCTGCCAAGTCCAGATAGGTATCCTCCACACTCCACACCCGGTCCAACGGAGCAAACTTCGGATCACAAAATTTCCTTCGCAGCATAAAGGGCTTTCCAGCCGCAATCTGTTCGGCCTGACGCAGCTCCGCCTTCGCAGCTCTCATCGCAGAGCGCGCGTCCTTGGCATTGGCAACGGCCTTCTCTAAGTCCGTCTATTTCGCCTGGTCTTCTTTTTCAAGAAGTCTGCAACGGTCGGTAGCGCTTTTTAACTTTTCGGCCATCTCGGCCATCCCCTCCTTGCTTCGGCATTGAGCAGCCTGTTCGGCTCTCAGCTCTTCAAGGGCCTTCTCGACAGGCGCATCGCTTTTTCTGGCTTGCTCCTTAGCTCGGGCAAGTTCTGCCGTAAGATTCTCCACGGCGGCCGTACCATCTGTGTCGAGCACACACATTGTAAGACATTGGCATGAAGCTCCTCTTACCTAATGCCGCCCGAAGAATTACATACCTTGAGCCTCATCAAGCCGCTTGTTGACAAGCGCGATGTCGGCATCTGCCACGTCCAGTTGCCGCTTTAGTTCGGCCACATCATCAGTTCAGCTTGATTCCAGACACCTCGCCACCTACATTCAAATGCGACATCTTAAACCTGGGATTATGATCCTCTGCGTGCCGTCATTTCTTGACAACGCGCAGAGTCTCAGGGGCTACTATCTACACAGGGCGCACCTTACTTATGCGCAACTGACAAAAGTGTACATTATCTAACGTACCACAAAACCCGTCAGTAAACTTTTGATGGCCTCATGCAATCCGCTTTCTGCGGATGAAATACTTTCAATCACCGTGCCCATCAATGCACGGTGCTCCTCTGAGATAGAAGCTCGCCCCAGCAGAATCTTTAGCTCCTCTGGCCAAGCACCAGACGGTGCCGGACTTGTCCTATAGCCTCTTTCGAAGGCCGAACGCGGAGAGCCTTGGGGGCCACATAGCTATCTTCCGCCCCTGCCGGATTCAGAGAAACCCTCCGCGATGACACCTCAGGGTCGCTCGCCTCGCTAGGTGGTACGGCAGGGGGAGGCGTCCCGCTCTCCATCATCTCCAGAAGAAGATCCCCCGAAGACGAGCTCTGCTGAGAAGGGCTGAGGTCCAAGCTACAAGGTAAAATTTCGGTTAATCTTCTCAGATATAAATCAAGGATTTTTCTCATCCCTCAAAAGGAAAACCTCTCTCTACTTACGGCTCCCTAGACGGCTGATCCCTTTGAGGGCGTAGTTCGGCCGAGGAACTCCCCGGCGTCGGACCCTCTGACGAGGATTTTCTCCCCCACTTCGGGGCCATGGTCTCCGGGTCGTCAGAGGCGGCCCTCTTCTTCCCCTTGGGAGAGGAATTGTCGGTTCCTCCCTTCGGCGCAGCCTCCTTCGAGGAGGCCATAGTTCCCTTGTCCTTCCCCTTACTTCCCTCCAAAGGCATTATCTTCAACATCCTGACAAGCACGGGATCCGGCATGGTTTTGGGAAGGGGAGCCGGACACCTGATCAGCCTTGCCTTCGCTATCCACTCCTGTTTAAAAGGACAGCTCCTTTAGGGGCAAGTTTATGACGATTATATGGATAGTAGGTCCGGGCACAAGGTTACTTACTTTGGTATCCGGGCGATTGCAACTTAGGCCTGCGTCCTCGGTCAAATCCGGACACATCATTTGTGATCCGAAGAATAGTTTATACATCTCCACGGGCGTTGCGCCCATAAAATGATGGAGAGCTCGCGGTCCCTCCGGATTAAACTCCCAGAAACGAATCAGCATGACCTGCGTCACCTTGACCAGGTTGAGGTCTCTTTCTAAGAGATCCCTGATGCGGCCCTACAACAAGGGCACGTCTTTGGATAAACCCCAATCTAATCCTTTGTTGACCCATGACGCTAGCCGTGATGGGGGACCCGAGCGAAAGGCAGGAGGCGCCGCCCACTTGGCGCTCCTGGGAGCGGTGATATAGAACCATTCTCGTTGCCACAAGCCGAGCTCCTCTTGAAAGGAGCCCTCGGGCCATGGAGCATCAGCATTCTTACTTATGACAGCGCCTCCGCACTCTGCGTGCCGTCCCTCGACCATCTTCGGCTCCACTCCAAAAGTCTTGAGCCATAATCCGAAGTGAGGAGTAACACGGAGGAATGCTTCGCACAAAACGATGAATGAGGAAATGTGGAGGATGGACTCCGGAGCTAAGTCATGAAATTCCAGCCCGTAATAAAACAGCAGCCCCCTCATGAAGGGATCCATCGGGAAGCCTAACCCCCGAAGGAAGTGAGACATGAACACTACGCTCTCACCGGGCTGGGGACTGGGAATAGCCTGCCTTTGAGCAGGCAACCTATGCGAAATTTCGGCGGTCAAGAACTTAGCCTCTCTCAACTTTAGCACGTCCTCCTCTGTCAGCCTTGAAGGTCGGAACCGGACATTGTCGAAGGTCTGAGGCGCCCGGAATCTGAAGCATAGGGTGTTGGAACTCGAGGCGACGGGCGAACTTGTTTTGGGATTGGAGAAAAGGAGTAAGGCCCTGGTCCCTTTATAAAAAGGTTGAATACCAGGAGCCCTCCCCGTAACCGTTTGGGACTCGCCTTTAATCGAGAAAACATGCTGACGGGCACGATTGGGTTACCCACGTCCGTATTGATGAGAATCCCGTAAAAGGGGGGCACACGATCTCTGCTTTGACAAGACGTGCCAAGGAAACCGCCTCGCAAAACACGCTGAGGTGGAAGAGTGAAAACGATTCGAGTGAAGGACTTGGCTGTAGTGTGATGACGCACTGCGGAATACGTCAGCAGATTTGATTTGTGTTAATATTATTCTCTCTGTGGCAATATGGGAAGCTTATTTTTGCAGAGCCGGACACTACTCTTGGTGTTTACAATCTTTTATGAAGGACTTGGAGGAGGAACCCGCCTTGCAATGCCGAAGACAATTTGCGCGCTGGACTCATCGTCATTGAAGCCTGGTTCAGGGGCTACTGAGGAAGTCCTGGATTACGGGGTGTTCGGGTAGCCGGACTATACCTTCGGCCGGACTCCTGGACTATGAAGATACAAGATTGAAGACTTCGTCCCGTGTCCGGATGGGACTTTCCTTGGCGTGGAAGACAAGCTTGGTGATGCGGATATTCAAGATCTCCTACCATTGTAACCGACTCTATGTAACCCTAACCCTATCCGGTGTCTATATAAACTGGAGGGTTGTAGTCCGTAGGCAATCAACTCCATATACAACAATCATACCATAGGCTAGCTTCTAGGGTTTAGCCTCCTTGATCTCGTGGTAGATCTACTCTTGTACTACCCATATCATCAATATTAATCAAGCAGGACGTAGGGTTTTACCTCCATCAAGAGGGCCCGAACCTGGGTAAAACATCATGTTCCCTGCCGCCTGTTACCATCCGGCCTAGACGCACAGTTCGGGACCCACTACCCGAGATCCGCCGGTTTTGACACCGACAGCTACCATCAAATCAAAATCAGAAACGGGGACATTCCCAAAACGGCCTTTGTTACTCGTTATGGCCAATATGAGTACACCGTTATGTCCTTCGGTCTAACCAATGCCCCGGCCACCTTCTCTCGGTTAATGAACTCGGTCTTCATGGAGTATTTGGATAAATTCTTCGTAGTATACCTCGATGACATACTCATCTACTCCAAGAATGAAGAGGAACATGCCTCACATCTAAGGCTGGTATTGACGAAACTTCGAGTGCATCGCCTTTATGCCAAATTCTCCAAGTGTGAATTTTGGTTGCCAGAAGTGACCTATCTAGGCCATGTAATCTCTGGTAAGGGTATTGCTGTCAATCCCGAGCGAGTTCAAGCCATCCTTGATTGGACTCCACCTGAGACGGTCAAGCAAGTTCGGAGCTTCCTTGGCTTAGCAAGCTATTGCCGCCGCTTCGTCGAGAATTTCTCCAAGGTTGCTAAACCTCTAACTGAACTCCTCAAGAAAGATAAAAAGTTCGAGCAGACCCCACAGTGCGAGTTCAGCTTTCAGGAACTGAAAAGACGCCTGACATCTGCTCCCGTACTGGTACCACCAGATTTCTCCAAGGACTTTTTTCTCTATTGCGACACCTCGCGACAAGGACTAGGTTGCATACTCATGCAAGATCGTCAGGTAATTGCCTATGCTTCACGGCAATTACACCCACATGAGGAAAATTATCCCACACAAGATCTAGAGCTTGCAGCTGTAGTCCATGCACTTAAAACTTGGCGACATTACCTCCTCGGTAATCATTGCGAGATCTTCACCGATCACCAAAGTTTGAAATATATCTTCACCCAACCAGATTTGAATCTTAGGCAACGACGTTGGGTCGAGTTGATCTTCGATTACGACTTAGGAATAACTTACACCTCGGGCAAAGCCAATATCATGGCTGATGCGCTAAGTCATAAATCTTATTGTAACAACCTGATGTTACAACAAAGTCAACCACTTCTCCATGAGGAATTTCGTAAGCTTAATCTTCACATTGTTCCTTGAGGATTCCTATCCACCCTGGTGGCGAAGCCTAACCTTACGGATCAAATCATAACTGCCCAGAAACGTGATAAGGGCATATCCCGGATTAAGGAAAACATCGCTAGCGGAGTTGCTAAATGTTTTTCCATGGATGAGCAAGGTGTTGTCTTCTTCGAGAACCGCTTGGTGGTTCCCAAGAAACAACATTTACGCCAGTTGATTCTTAAGGAAGCTCATGAATCCCCTCTCACCATTCATCCCGGTAGTACCAAAATGTATCAAGACCTACGCCAGAGGTTTTGGTGGACTAGGATGAAGAGAGAAATTGCTCAGTACATTGCTAGCTGCGACGTCTGTCGTCGTGTTAAAGCAGAGCATCAACGGCCTGCTGGCACCCTTCAACCTTTGGCTATTCCTGAGTGGAAATGGGATAAAACCAGTATGGATTTCATTACTGGGTTTCCCAGGACCAAGAGAGGGAATAATGCCATCTTCGTCGTGATCGACCGTCTTTCCAAAGTAGCCCATTTCCTACCTGTTCGTGAGAGTATCACCGCTAGCCAGCTAGCTAATTTATACATCTCCCGAATAGTGTCTCTTCATGGTGTTCCATTGGAAATTAACTCAGACCGTGGGAGTCTCTTCACCTCTCGATTTTGGGAAAGTTTCCAAAATGCTATGGGAACTCGTCTCTCTTTTAGCACCGCCTTCCATCCTCGATCAAGTGGTCAAGTAGAGCGAGTCAATCAAATTCTGGAAGATATGCTCCGAGCTTCTGTCATCTCATTCGGAATGGGTTGGGAGAAATGCCTTCCATTCGCAGAGTTTGCTTATAACAATAGTTATCAAGCTAGCTTGGGCAAAGCTCCTTTCGAAGTTCTCTATGGACGAAAATGTCGAACGCCTCTTAACTAATCAGAAACCGGGGAGAGACAACTCTTTGGCCTGGATATGATCCAGGAAGCAGAAGAGCAGGTTTGCGTTATTCGTGAGAAATTGAAAACGGCCCAATCTCGCCAAAAGAGTTAATATGACCGCAAGCATAAGCCTATGTCTTATGAAGTTGGCGAGAAGGCTTACCTTCGGGTTACACCTTTAAAGGGAACCCATCGATTTGGTATCAAGGGTAAGTTGGCTCCTTGTTACATTGGACCCTTTCGCATTCTTGCCAAACGAGGAGAAGTTGCCTACCAATTGGAACTACCTTCGCATATTTCCACAGTTCACGATGTCTTCCACGTTTCTCAACTCAGGCGTTGCTTCGCGGATCCTATCCATGGAGTGGACCACGAAACGCTTGATCTACAAGATAACCTCTCATATCGGGAATATCCCGTTCGTATCCTTGATCAAGCCGAGCGTACCACTCGACACCATAATATGAAGTTTCTCAAGGTTCAATGGTCACACCATTCTGAGCAAGAAGCTACTTGGGAAAGCCACGATCGTCTTCGACTCGAGTACCCCACCCTCTTCCCGGCGGATTCTAAATCTCGGGACAAGATTCATTTGAGTGGGGGTGAGTTGTCACATCCTAGCTAGTCGTGCATTAGAATGTTGCATCATGTCTACCTTTCATCAGAAAATTGAATTGGGGAAGACAGAACCCCCAGCACCCCCTTTGGAATCAACTAAGGTTTACTAAAAATATTTTCAATGAACCTAAAATGCCCTTCTAAAAAGTTCACTCTCTTTGTCTTAGGTTAGAACCTCTAGCAAAACTGGTGCACAATTTTCTAGGTCAACAGTAGGTCATTGAATTAAATCATATGTAATTTGCATTTGGGCATTTGAATGCTAGTAAATATTTTAAATGCTCAAATAATTCTGAAGATAAGTGTGGGCTGTTGGAAATTTTCTAAACAGAGCCTCTGATTATTTTCAGGATTTTTAGAAGTGCCTAGCTATTTTTAATAAAGCCACAAACCTACAGAAAAATAGAAAAACAGAAATTAAAAGAGAGGGAGAGAACTTACCTGGCCGCAGCCCATCACCCGGCCCACCTGGCGGCCCAGCGCTGTGCTGGCCCATGCCAGCCAGCTGCTTCGTCCCCGCCAGGCCGGCAGAGAGCTGACGCCGGCGAGCGCGAGGTCGCCACGGCGCCAGCAGCTTGCCGCTTCGCGCGCCTAGACACTGGATAGGCTCCACGTCGCCGCCCCGACCCCGTGGACACCTCACTCGCCCCCTGCCTCTCTCCCTCGCTCTCCCGCACCATGGCCGATGCACCTGCCACCGCACCGCCGCCGTAGTCGCGCCCTTCGTCGTTCCCGCGCCAAGCCACCGTGTCTAGAAGCTCCGCCGCCGTCCACTCCTACGAGCAAGCCGAGCCCCGAGCGCTCGCTTGCCCCGCAGCCTCTGCAACAACCTCGCCTGACTCCGCCATCACCGGAGATTCTCTTCGTCGTCGCCACCGCATCAGCTCGTCCCCGACCGTGCCGTCCATGCCTACGTGACCGCCATGAGCTCAGCAACCTCCCCATCCTCTCCGTTTGTTTTCTCGTGCACCGTAGCAACTGCACGAGGCTTCACCGCACGCGCCACCGCCGAGCTCGTGGCCGACGTGTCTCCGGCCAACCATTGGCCACACCACCGTGTCCAACGCACTCACTGCACCCCCAGGAGGCCGTAGCACCCCTCTGCACCCCCTGCCGTGCCTCATAACGCCGTTTCCGTGCATGCCCGAACTCCGGCCGCCGCCTGGCTCGACGCTGGCGTCATCTCCGGCCACCCCCGCACACACCGCTTGGTCCACTCGGCGCGCGAGTTCACCAGTAGCACGTAGATGCCCTCCGCCGGCCATTTGGTCGCCGGACGAGGAATCCCGACGCCCTCCGCCGCGTCTGTCCTCGCCGGCAGCTTAACGCCGACGGGTTTGACCCATTGACCTTGACTGGGTGGGCCCAGGTTGACTCCCCTCAGTCTATGACAAGTGGGCCCCCTCTGCTAATTAACCCAGATTAGTTTTAACTAAATTTAGTTAGTTTAAATGACTGCTGACATGCGGGACCCACTGGTCAGGTTGACCTGGATGTCCCCGTTAACCACTGACGTCACCCTAACGCACTGCTGACGCAATAACTAATTTCTGGATTTATTTTTATATAGAGAATTCCAGAAATTGTTGCAAACTTTAAAAAAATCATAGAAATTAATCTGTAACTCCAAATGAAAAGATTTATATATGAATTTTAAATCTATCCATTGGTAATGGTTTCATGCATGACAAAACAAGTTAACCTTGCTGTTTAAGCAAAATAAGATAATGCACTAATATGGCTAGGTTAAATGAACTAACATTTGAATCTTTGATTCAAATGGGTTCATTCCTTTCTGTTTTAGCTCGCATTAGGCCAAGACACATTCATTTTCCATGTCATAGCATTCATCATAATGTTGCATATTGTCATGTGTTGATTATGTACGATGTGTCTTTCATGGTAGGTTCTGCCTCCGAGGATAACCCCGAATATCCGTCTGAAGGGCAGTACCCTACTACCACTACATCAGGTAAGCAACCCCATTGATCATATCGATACAATCCCATGTTCTCGCCTCTGCGCTCATTTACTGCATTAAGACAACAACGTTTCAAACTGCTGTGTGCTAGGTAGTTGAACCCTTATCCTCTGCATGACCTGTCATTGCCACAGTAACTAGATGAAACCCACTAGCATGTGTAGGAGTTGATTGAGCCATGTATGTGTTTCCTACCTTGCTATGCCTGCTATGCTTAGAGTTATGTCAGGTCTGGTTCATCTGGGTGATAGGCTAGAGTGAAATGATTATGTCGATAATGTGAGGGATGTGTTGAACATGTTTTGGTAAAGCTATCGATGAGAGGCCATCACTAGTGCAGAACCGGGCAATAGCACCGGTTCGTAAGGCCCTTTAGTGTCGGTTTAGGAACCGGCACTAAAGTTTTGGCACTAAAGCCCCCCCCCCTTTAGTACCAGTTCAGCACGAACCGGTGCTAAAGGGGATCCACGTGGCACGAGCCAGCTCCGGGGGCCGGGAGCCCTTTAATACCGGTTGGTAACACCAACCGGTACTAAATGGTTGTGGGTTTTTGTTTTATTTTGTATTTTTCAATTAAATTTGTGTTATCAATTTAATTTAGGATTGTTTTATGTTATAATGAGTTGTAGTCGTCATCATCATCATCATCGCACATTAATAAATAAATAAACTCTAGCTAGCTAAAAATCATCATAGCCGTCTAATTACCACTATTTAATCATCATAGTCATTACCGCTAGCTATCTAATCATCATCAACGCTGGCTAGCTTAAAGAGGAAACATTCACTTTGTAACAGAAGCAAAGATATCATCAAGTTCAACATAATCATCACCAACATCGAAGTTCAGGACACGGACATGAGACAAGTACTAATTAAGAGCATGAACTAGTAGCTACTGATCCTGCTGCTCCCTCTCAGGTAGAATAACATAGAACATGTATAGCTCTCCTGATTCATCATACTGGAGCATGCAGATGAATCTGTCTCCTAATCTTGGGTTGCGCTTCTCCTTGCTGCCCCCTAGTACTTCTCTGCGATCGTTAACAATTTTGCTCCAATCTTTCACTATTAAGCATTCTTCGCTTTCAGAAATCCTGAATGCACTCATGTGCAATGTAGGAAATCTTGGTCGTAAGCTAACCATTGACATGCGACCTTTTGTCTCGATCCACTGAGGCACAACTGTCATCGGAAGTCCCTGTTGAAGAACATCGTATAGTAATTAATATACTAAGCAATGAAAGTTTAGCTTCAAAAATAATGTATGCAAAAGATGCACTAATTAAGGACAAATATTTAAAATCTTACCATCTTTCGATTATAGATGTGACCGTAGTTCAATACGATCACCATTGGTCGGACGTTTTGAGTACTAACATTTCTAAGTTCAGGAAAAAAATTTGTCTTGACAGTATTAAGATCCTCAAGCCATGAAACATAATGACTTATCTCCTCGCAGTTTAGTTGAGCCCCGGGGCAGTAGTAGGTCCTGTCTACCAAGCGCCGGACATGTTTGCTTGAACCGAAATAAGCTGACAATACAAATTAGTTGTCAACTATTTTTGAATAAACTGTATGAAAGACATAAACATATGCATGCATGGTTGAGAAAAACTCACCAAATGGTAGAACTGGAGGCGTTTGCACATCGACCCAGATGTCTATATTACCTTCAATATCATCTTCCGGACGAATATCAAAGGTGATAACCATATCAGGCTCAAATGCATAAGCCTTGCATAGTGCTTGCCAAGTTTTGGATTCAAAATGGGTGTATGTGTCTCCATTATATAATTTGACGTTGAAAGTATACCCATGCTCCGTCTTCAAGTAAACTCTCTTTACCTCCATATAATCTATAGCACTAAAACCTATCTTATCCAAGACAAAAATTCTTGCATGGCAGGGGATGCGCTAGTAGAATAGTGAAAATTTAAAATTATAAGTTGAAGCAAATGAAGCATAAGTTTTGCATTCAAATAATAATTGACAAAGTGACTTACTGTATCAACTTCGAATATCTCATCCAGCTTGATGCTGAAGCGCCTACCATCAACAAGGAAATTTTGGTCACACAGGCCGCGCTGGTCTTCACAGTGTTCGCACAAAATGAAATCTTTTTCGTCGTCAGATGACACTTTCTATGTTCATATAGGTGAAACATTAAACACATATATCTAGCCAAATATATATTCATCTAATATTTGACATTAATATATCTAACTATATTCATCTCTAACAATTGACATTACTATATATTTAACTTTTCTATCGAATTCATCTAACATTCGACATTAATGTAACATTTATATAAACTAAAAATATATAAAAAATTAAATAAACAGAAAAACTCATTAATAAATAATATTTTAATTAGATCATCAAATCTCAGATACCTAAATTTTCTTACTAAAAATAAACTAGTTATATTAATTATTCAACTAGTTCAAATCTCATATACCTAAATAAACTAGTTCGACAATTTTCTTACTAAAAATAAACTAGTTATATTAATTATTCAACTAGTTCAAATCTCATATACCTAATTAATATCTAGCTATATTCATCTCTAACAATTGACATTAATATATATTTAACTTTTCTATCTAATTCATCTAACATTCGACATTAATCTAATATTCGATCATCTAATTAACTTTTCTAAAAAACAGAAAACAGAAAATGTGTGTGTGTATGTGTGTGTGTATGTAAAAAAATGTGTGTGTGTATGTGTGTGTATGTATGTGTGTGTATGTGTGTGTATGTGTGTGTGTATACTGCAGTGCCGCCCCGTACGCCGCCGCCCCGTACGTACGAGCGGGGACGCCGGCGTACGGGGCGGGGGCGGCGGCGTACGTACGGGCCGGTGCGCGCGGCGCGGGTGCGAGAGAGACGTACGGCCGCGGCGATGACGACGGACGGCGGCGGCGTTCGGGGCGGCAGCGCGAGACGACGACGACGACGGGCGGCGGCGGGGACAGCGACGATGACAACGGACGACGGGCGACGGGCGGCGACGACGGGATCGAGCGGCGCGCGCGGCGATGTCTCGCGAGAGGTTGGAGACGAAGTGGGGAGATGAAACTGAAATTTTCGTAAGTGCTATATATGTAGGATGGGCCTTTAGTACTGGTTCGTGGCTCCAACCAGTACTAAAGGCCTATTTTCGCCAGGCCAAGCGGCGGGGAACGAAGACTTTTAGTACCGGTTGGAGCCACCAACCGGTACTAAAGGGGGGCCTTTAGTACCGGGTGGAGCTACCAACCGGTACTAAAGGCCTTGCGCTGCCACCCCAAAGTTTAGTCCCACCTCGCCCGGCGAAGGGCAGCCGCACTGGTTTATAAACCCAGCCGCGGCTACCTCTTCTATTTATATAGTTTTTTCTTTTCTGCATTATTTATTTTCTTCTATTTATTTTTGAGTAATTTTTTTGTATAGTTTTTTTATTTTCTGCATTATTTATTTTCTTCTATTTATTTTCTTCTGGATGATTTGTATTCAGTCGATGAACTGGTAGATGTATGCAGTCGATGAACTGGTAGATGTATGTAGTCGATGAACTGAAAGACTTATGCAGGGAAGGCGAGAGGTGGGCTATATATAGGGTCGTCTGGCTCACAAAGTGATTGTGGTAGTTTCGATCCAACGACTCACATGAGCTAGGAAGAAACACACCCTTGATCCAACGACTCACAAAAGCTAGAAAGAAACACACGATCCATGTGATTCTTCCTGATTGGTGGGATGCACATTAGTACCCACTCTGGGCTTCGGTGAAAGTTGTAGAGGGGCTAGGGTTTCGCCATAGAGGGGCTCCGGAGCATCGGGATGGCACGAAAAGCTAGGAGTTGGCATACCATGTGTTTAAAAGTGCTCTTAGGGTGGTACATGCCAAATATTCACTCACTCCTTGTGTAGGGTCTTCACCGGCATCGATTCCTCACTCCGAGTCTAAGTACTTATAGGCTGAAAGTACCATAACCGACGAACATGAGGGAATCTTGTGTAGAGGTGGTTCATGCCATTGTTTTGGGACTTCCTAGGGACCACCCTAACAAAACCAAGCAAAGAGTTGCACATTAGTACCCACTCCGGACTCCGAAACCCTGATACTCGGAAAGAGTTTTTCCAGTTTGTACACGAAGTGCGTCCAGTTTTTGCCGTGACCCTCTCTACTCTTTCGCGCATGCTATGCGGGTGATATGATGATACCATGCCAAGTTTCAACATTTTCAGGATTCATTTTGTAGTGATTTTCAATTTCACGGTCATTTAGCTCTCTAAACAATTAGGTAAATGACCGAAAAACAACAAATGATGTCAGAACATGTTGGAAATTGATGATGTCGCTTTAAATGCTGCATACTGAACACAAAAGAAGTCCGGAGCTTAAATAAGTTATTAAAAATAAAAAAGAGGTGCAATGCTGGTTAATTTGCTTCAAGCCATTCGGAATAGTGTAGACTGCACTACACATAGCTCAGTGCAATCTATGCTATTCCGCAAGGCTTGAAGCTAATCAACATGTAGGTGAGCATTGCAACTCTTTGTCATTGTCTGTGCACTCACGGCTTATAAACCGCTCATACTGCCTCTCTCTTGGTGAGGTGGGACTAAAAACAGCTTGCCATAACCTCATTAGTACCGGTTCGTGGTATGAACCGGCACTAAATGGTGATGGCGGGGCCATAGCCTGACCGCAGGCTGACACAGCCTCTTTAGTACCGGTTCGTGGCATGAACCGGTACTAAAGGTTCGCCATGAACCGGTACTATTGATCGCCGCCACGAACCGGCACTAATGTACACATTAGTGCCGGCTCTAATTCAAACCGGCACTAATGTGCTTCACGTTTGACCCATTTTCTACTAGTGCATGTAGGAGTACATGGTGGGTTGTTTCATTGAGGCTGTCCATAAGAACTGAGATCTGTATGTGTGATTTAAGATTCAGCTACTACCAAACATTGGGCCCTGAAATATGACCCCGCTCGACTTACTGACCCCTCTCGTCCTCTGTCCAGGAGTTGCAACTAGTTTCTGGTGTTTGTAGGTTATGTGTTGGCGGGCGTGCGTAGCGCTGACCCTAGGGGTGGGCTATGATGCGGTACATACACCGTGGCACGGTGT
Source organism: Triticum urartu (assembly GCF_003073215.2). Taxonomy (NCBI): domain Eukaryota; kingdom Viridiplantae; phylum Streptophyta; class Magnoliopsida; order Poales; family Poaceae; genus Triticum; species Triticum urartu. The sequence goes on from NC_053024.1 coordinate 738,022,305, forward strand.
ACCGAGTCGCCCGTTTGGTGTCTCGGGAACCCTGCACACATCGTTTGGGGCCGTTGAGGACACCTCGGCCGGATTTCCTTGCGGATGGAACCTGAATAGGCGATAAACCTGGACTAGAGACTTGTGCGGTTAGTCAGGTCGTGGTCTACACCCACGTCGGCTTTCGCTTGAAGTCTGTCGAGCACATGTCGTGTGCAGACGCTAAGTGGTGGAAAAATGTGTGATGAAGTACACCCCTGTAGGGTATAAAACTATTCTAATAGCTGCGTCCGCGGTAAAGGACTACTTGGTTGCCTATACAGTTCATAGACAAGTTAATGGATACTACTAAAAGACTCAAGATAAGTGTGAGCACCGAGGATGGCCCTCTCGTAGGATGACGAGGGAGGATCCCCGGTGGAGTATTCTGTTGGTGATTAGTGGACTCGTGTGCGAAAACTATTTTACTAGTGGTGTCCCGTAGGATAGCTTAGCCAGGAGTCAAAGCTGGCTTGCTGCAATAACTCCACCACTTTCTTGAGAATGAGCATGTATAATAGGTTCTGATGTAAGACTTGCTGAGTACCTTTGTACTCATGTTTGTTTAATTACTGTTTTCAGACGACAACACCGCCCCCTCCGATGGGTTTTATGTAGATCTCGACATCGATGAGTGACTTGCCACCCAGGTGGTGATCCTGGCCATGGAGGGCCCTATGTAGATAGACAGGCTTCGAGAAGCCTTCTTTCTTTCTAGTGTTTGTACTCAGACTATTTGCTTCCGCATGTGCTTGTATGTTTGTATGACTTGAGTGTTGGGTCATGTGACCCCTACCTGTATGAACTTGTTATGTATGGCTCTGTGGAGCTATTAAATAAAGTACTTGAGTTGTAGAGTTCTGTTGTGATGCCATGTTGTATTTGCACATATCGAGCATATTGTGTGTATGATTGAAATGCTTGGTATGTGTGGGATCCGACAATCTAGTTGTTTATCCTTGACAGCCTTTCTTATGGGGAAATGTAGTCTAGTGTTCCTCGAGCCATAGTAGTCCGCTACAGCCCGGTTCACCGGAGTCCTGCGAGCCCGGCACTACTGCTCAGGACACTTGACTGGACGGCATGTGTTTCACTTTGTTCCTATGTCTGTCCCTTCGGAGAAATGTCACGCGGTGACATCCGGAGTCCTGCCTAGCCTGCTACAGCCCGGGTTCCCCGGAGTCCTGTTAGCCCAGTGCTACAGCCCGGATTCACTCGCTGATGACCGACATGCTCGATGTGATTCATGTATGCCTGTCTCCATAGGTCTGTGCCGCTTTGGGTTCACGACTAGCCATGTCGCCCCGGGTTCTCCGTCATATGGATGCTAGCGACACTATCATATACGTGAGCCAAAAGGCGCAAACAGTCCCGGGCCATGGTAAGGCGACACCCGTGGGGATACCATGCGTGAGGCCGCAATGTGATATGAGGTGTTACCGGCTAGACCGATGTGAATTGGAATCGGGGTCCTGACACTTGGCGAAGCCCTGCCGAGATCACCGCTGCTTCCACCACCACGCCATCGTGCTGCTGGATCTTCATCAACCTCTCCTGCCCCTTGATGGATCAAGAAGGAGAAGACGTCTTCCCAACCGTACGTGTGTTGAACGCGGAGGTGCCGTCCATTCGGCGCTAGGTCATCGGTGATTTGGATCACGACGAGTACGACTCCATCAACCCCGTTCTCTTGAACGCTTCTGCTTGCGATCTATAAGGGTATGTAGATGCACTCCCCTCTCCCTCGTTGCTAGATGACTCCATAGATTGATCTTGGTGATGCGTAGAAAATTTTAAAATTCTGCTACGTTCCCCAACAGTGGCATCATGAGCTAGGTCTATGCGTAGTTTCTATGCACGAGTAGAACACAAGTTGTTGTGGGCGTCGATTTTGTCAATTTGCTTGCCGTTACTAGTCTTATCTTGATTCGGCGGCATCGTGGGATGAAGCGGCCCGAACCGACCTTACACGTACGCTTACGTGAGACTGGTTCCACCGACTGACATGCACTAGTTGCATAAGGTGGCTAGCGGGTGTCTGTCTCTCCCACTTTAGTCGGATCAGATTCGATGAAAAGGGTCCTTATGAAGGGTAAATAGAAATTGGCATATCACGTTGTGGTTTTGGCGTAGGTAAGAAACGTTCTTGCTAGAAACCTATAGCAGCCACGTAAAAAACTTGCAACAACAATTAGAGGACGTCTAACTTGTTTTTGCAGCAAATGTCGTGTGATGTGATATGGCCAAAAGGATGTGATGAATGATATATGTGATGTATGAGATTGATCATGTTCTTGTAATAGGAATCACGACTTGCATGTCGATGAGTATGACAACCGGCAGTAGCGATATGAGTTGTCTTAATTTATTTATGACCTGCGTGTCAACTTATATGTCATGTAATTACTTTACTTTATCGCTAACCATTAGCCATAGTAGTAGAAGTAATAGCTGACGAGACAACTTCATGAAGACACGATGATGGAGATCATGATGATGGAGATCATGGTGTCATGCCGGTGACGACGATGATCATGGTGCCCCGAAGATGGAGATCAAAAGGAGCAAAATGATATTGGCCATATCATGTCACTATTTGATTGCATGTGATGTTTATCATGTTTTACATCTTATTTTCTTAGAACGACGGTAGCTTAAATAAGATGATCCCTCACAATAATTTCAAGAAATTGTTCCCCCTAACTGTGCACCGTTGAGAAGGTTCGTTGTTTCGAAGCAGCACGTGATGATCGGATGTGATAGATTCCAACGTTCGAACACAACGGGTGTAAGCCAGATTTACACACCCAATACACTTAGGTTGACTTGACGAGCCTAGCATGTACAGACATGGCCTCGGAACACGGAAGACCGAAAGGTCGAACATGAGTCGTATAGAAGATACGATCAACATGAAGATGTTCACCGATGATGACTAGTCCGTCTCACGTGATGATTGGACACGGCCTAGTTGACTCGGATCATGTATCACTTAGATGACTAGAGGGATGTCTGTCTGAGTGGGAGTTCATTAAATAATTTGATTAGATGAACTTAATTATCATGAACTTAGTCTAAAAACCTTTGCAAAATGTCTTGTAGATCAAATGGCCAACGCTCATGTCAACCTCAACTTCAATGCGTTCCTAGAGAAAACCAAGCTGAAAGATGATGGCAGCAACTATACGGACTAGGTCCGGAACCTGAGGATCATCCTCATAGCTGCTAGGAAAGCATATGTCCTAGAAGCACCGCTAGGTGATGCACCCATCCCAGAGAACCAAGACATTATGAACGCTTGGCAGTCACGTGTTGATGATTACTCCCTCGTTCAGTGCGGCATGCTTTACAACTTAGAACCGGGGCTCCAAAAGCGTTTTGAGCGACACAGAGCTTATGAGATGTTCGAGGAGCTGAAAATGGTTTTCCAAGCTCATGCCCGGGTCGAGAGATATGAAGTCTCCGACAACTTCTACAGTTGTAAGATGGAGGAAAATAGTTCTGTCAGTGAGCATATACTCAAAATGTGTGGGTTGCACAATCGCTTGTCCCAGCTGGACATTAACCTCCCGGACGAGGCGGTCATTGACAGAATCCTTCAGTCGCTCCCACCTAGCTACAAGAGCTTTGTGATGAACTAAAATATGTAGGGGATGGTGAAAACTATTCATGAAGTATTTTCAATGCTGAAATTAGCGGAGGTGGAAATCAAAAAGGAACATCAAGTGTTGATGGTCAATAAAACCACTAGTTTCAAGAAAGGCAAGGGTAAGAAGAACTTCAAGAAGGACGGAAAGGGAGTTGCCGCACCCGGTAAACCAGTTAACGGGAAGAAGTCAAAGAATGGACCCAAACCTGAGACTGAGTGTTTTTATTGCAAGGGAAAGGGACACTGGAAGCGGAACTGCCCCAAATACTTAGCGGACAAGAAGGCCGGCAACACTAAAGGTATATGTGATATACATGTAATTGATGTGTACCTTACCAGTACTCGTAGTAGCTCCTGGGTATTTGATACCGGTGCGGTTGCTCACATTTGTAACTCAAAACATGAGTTGCGGAATAAGCGGAGACTGGCGGAGGACGAGATGACGATGCGCGTCGGGAATGGTTCCAAGGTCGATGTGATCGCCGTCGGCACGCTACCTCTACATTTACCTACGGGATTAGTTTTAAACCTCAATAATTGTTATTTAGTGCCAGCTTTGAGCACGAACATTGTATCTGGATCTCGTTTAATACGAGATGGCTACTCATTTAAATCCGAGAATAATGGTTGTTCTATTTATATGAGAGATATGTTTTATGGTCATGCTCCGCTGGTCAATGGTTTATTCTTAATGAATCTCGAACATGATGTTACACATATTCATAGTGTGAATACCAAAAGATGTAAGATTGATAATGATAGTCCCACATATCTGTGGCACTGCCGCCTTGGTCACATCGGTGTCAAACGCATGAAGAAGCTCCATATAGATGGACTTTTGGAGTCTCTTGATTTCAAATTATTTGACACGTGCGAACCATGCCTCCATTCTCCGGAACAATGGAGCGAGCAACCAACTTATTGGAAATTATACATACTGATGTGTGTGGTCCAATGAGCGTTGAGGCTCGAGGTGGCTATCGTTATGTTCTCACTCTCACTGATGACTTAAGTAGATATGGGTATGTCTATTTGATGAAACACAAGTCTGAGACCTTAGAAAAGTTCAAGGAATTTCAGAATGAGGTAGAGAATCAATGTGACCGAAAGATAAAATTCTTACGATCAGATCATGGGGGAGAATATTGAAGTCACGAATTTGGTACGCACTTAAGGAAATGTGGAATCGTTTCACAACTCACGCCGCCTGGAACACCTCAGCGTAACGGTGTGTCCGAACGTCGTAATCACACTCTATTGGATATGGTGCGTGTTGGGTTTCGTAGTAACTTCAAAATTTTCCTACGCACACGCAAGATCATGGTGATGCATAGCAACGAGAGGGGAGAGTGTGATCTACGTACCCTTGTAGATCGACAACGGAAGCGTTAGCACAACGTGGTTGATGTAGTCGTACGTCTTCACGGTCCGACCGATAAAGCACCGAAACTACGGCACCTCCGAGTTCTAGCACACGTTCAGCTCGATGACGATCCCCGGACTCCGATCCAGCAAAGTGTCGGGGAAGAATTTCGTCAGCATGACGGTGTGGTGACGATCTTGATGTACTACCGTTGCAGGGCTTCGCCTAAGCACCACTACAATATTATCGAGGACTATGGTGGAAGGGGGCACCGCACACGGCAAAGAATATGATCACGTGGATCAACTTGTGTCTCTAGGGGTGCCCCCTGCCTCCGTATATAAAGGATCAAAGGGAGGGTGCGGCCGGCCAGGGAGGGCGTGCCAGGAGGAGTCCTACTCCCTCCGGGAGTAGGATCCCCCCCCCCTTTCCTAGTTGGAATAGGATTCGGGAGGGGGGAAAGAGGAGAGAGAGAAGGAAGGGGGGCGCCGGCCCCCTCTCCTTGTCCTATTCGGACTAGGGGGGGAGGGGCGCGCGGCCCAGCCCTGGCCACCTCTCCTCTCTTCCACTAAAGCCCACTAAGGCCCATATACCTCCCGGGGGGTTCCAGTAACCTCCCGGTACTCCGGTAAAATCCCGATTTCACCCGGAACACTTCCGATATCCAAATATAGGCTTCCAATATATCAATCTTTATGTCTCGACCATTTCGAGACTCCTCGTCATGTCCGTGATCACATCCGGGACTCCGAACAAACTTCGGTACATCAAAACTCATAAACTCATAATATAACTGTCATCGAAACCTTAAGCGTGCGGACCCTACGGGTTCGAGAACAATGTAGACATGACCGAGACACGTCTCCGGTCAATAAGCAATAGCGGAACCTAGATGCTCATATTGGCTCCTACATATTCTATGAAGATCTTTTATCGGTCAGACCGCATAACAACATACGTTGTTCCTTTTGTCATCGGTATGTTACTTGCCCGAGATTCGATCGTCGGTATCTTAATACCTAGTTCAATCTCGTTACCGGCAAGTCTCTTTACTCGTTCCGTAATACATCATCTCACAACTAACTTATTAGTTGCAATGCTTGCAAGGCTTATGTGATGTGCATTACCGAGAGGGCCCAGAGATACCTCTCCGACAATCGGAGTGACAAATCCTAATCTCGAAATACGCCAACCCAACATGTACCTTTGGAGACACCTGTAGAGTACCTTTATAATCACCCATTTACGTTGTGACATTTGGTAGCACACAAAGTGTTCCTCCGGCAAACGGGAGTTGCATAATCTCATAGTCATAGGAACATGTATAAGTCATGAAGAAAGCAATAGCAACATACTAAATGATCGGGTGCTAAGCTAATGGAATGGGTCATGTCAATCAGATCATTCACCTAATGATGTGACCTCGCTAATCAAACAACAACTCATTGTTCATGGACAGGAAACATAACCATCTTTGATTAACGAGCTAGTCAAGTAGAGGCATATTAGTGACACTCTGTTTGTCTATGTATTCACACATGTATTATGTTTCCGGTTAATACAATTCTAGCATGAATAATAAACATATATCATGATATAAGGAAATAAGTAATAACTTTATTATTGCCTCTAGGGCATATTTCCTTCAGTCTCCCACTTGCACTAGAGTCAATAATCTAGATTACACACTAATGATTCTAACACCCATGGAGCCTTGGTGCTGATCATGTTTTGCTCGTGGAAGAGGCTTAGTCAACGGGTCTGCTACATTCAGATCCGTATGTATCTTGCAAATCTCTATGTCTCCCACCTGGACTAGATCCTGGATGGAATTGAAGCGTCTCTTGATGTGCTTGGTTCTCTTGTGAAATCTGGATTCCTTTGCCAAGGCAATTGCACCAGTATTGTCACAAAAGATTTTCATTGGACCCGATGCACTAGGTATGACACCTAGATCGGATATGAACTCCTTCATCCAGACTCCTTCATTTGCTGCTTCCGAAGCAGCTATGTATTCCGCTTCACATGTAGATCCCGCCACGACGCTTTGTTTAGAACTACACCAACTGACAGTTCCACCGTTTAATGTAAACACGTATCCGGTTTGTGATTTAGAATCGTCCGGATCAGTGTCAAAGCTTGCATCGACGTAACCATTTACGATTAGCTCTTTGTCACCTCCATAAATGAGAAACATATCCTTAGTCCTTTTCAGGTATTTCAGGATGTTCTTGACCGCTGTCCAGTGATCCACTCCTGGATTACTTTGGTACCTCCCTGCTAGACTTATAGCAAAGCACACATCAGGTCTGGTACACAGCATTGCATACATGATAGAGCCTATGGCTGAAGCATAGGGAACATCTTTCATTTTCTCTCTATCTTCTACAGTGGTCGGGCATTGAGTCTGACGCAACTTCACACCTTATAACACAGGCAAGAACCCTTTCTTTACTTGATCCATTTTGAACTTCTTCAAAACTTTGTCAAGGTATGTGCTTTGTGAAAGTCCAATTAAGCGTCTTGATCTATCTCTATAGATCTTTATGCCTAATATGTAAGCAGCTTCACCGAGGTCTTTCATTGAAAAACTCTTATTCAAGTATCCCTTTATGCTATCCAGAAATTCTATATCATTTCCAATTAGTAATATGTCATCCACATATAATATCAGAAATGCTACAGAGCTCCCACTCACTTTCTTGTAAATACAGGCTTCTCCAAAAGTCTGTATAAAACCAAATGCCTTGATCACACTATCAAAGCGTTTATTCCAACTCCGAGAGGCTTGCACCAGTCCATAAATGGATCGCTGGAGATTGCCCACTTTGTTAGCTCCCTTTGGATCGACAAAACCTTCTGGTTGCATCATATACAACTCTTCTTCCAGAAATCCATTCAGGAATGCAGTTTTGACATCCATCTGCCAAATTTCATAATCATAAAATGCGGCAATTGCTAACATGATTCGGACAGACTTAAGCATCGCTACGGGTGAGAAGGTCTCATCGTAGTCAACCCCTTGAACTTGTCGAAAACCTTTTGCGACAAGTCGAGCTTTGTAGACAGTAATATTACCGTCAGCGTCAGTCTTCTTCTTGAAGATCCATTTATTCTCAATTGCTTGCCAATCATTGGGCAAGTCAACCAAAGTCCATACTTTGTTCTCATACATGGATCCCATCTCAGATTTCATGGCTTCAAGCCATTTTGTGGAATCTGGGCTCACCATCGCTTCTTCATAGTTCGTAGGTTCATCATGATCTAGTAGCATGACTTCCAGAACAGGATTACCGTACCACTCTGGCGCGGATCGCACTCTGGTTGATCTACGAGGTTCAGTAGTATCTTGTTCTGAAGTTTCATGATCATCATCATTAGCTTCCTCACTAATTGGTGTAGGTGTCACAGAAACAGGTTTCTGTGATGTACTACTTTCCAATAAGGGAGTAGGTACAGTTACCTCGTCAAGTTCTACTTTCCTCCCACTCACTTCTTTCGAGAGAAACTCCTTCTCTAGAAAGTTCCCGAATTTAGCAACAAAAGTCTTGCCTTCGGATCTGTGATAGAAGGTGTATCCAACAGTTTCCTTTGGATATCCTATGAAGACACATTTCTCCGATTTGGGTTCGAGCTTATCAGGTTGAAGCTTTTTCACATAAGCATCGCAGCCCCAAACTTTCAGAAACGACAACTTTGGTTTCTTGCCAAACCACAGTTCATAAGGCGTCGTCTCAACGGATTTTGATGGTGCCCTATTTAACATGAATGCAGCCGTCTCTAGAGCGTATCCCCAAAACGATAGCGGTAAATCAGTAAGAGACATCATAGATCATACCATATCTAGTAAAGTACGATTACGACGTTCGGACACACCATTACGCTGTGGTGTTCCGGGTGGCGTGAGTTGTGAAACTATTCCACATTGTTTCAAATGTACACCAAACTCGTAACTCAAATATTCTCCTCCACGATCAGATCGTAGGAATTTTATTTTCTTGTTACGATGATTTTCAACTTCACTCTGAAATTCTTTGAACTTTTCAAACGTTTCAGACTTGTGTTTCATTAAGTAGATATACCCATATCTGCTTAAGTCATCTATGAAGGTGAGAAAATAACGATATCCGCCACGAGCCTCAACATTCATCGGACCACATACATCTGTATGTATGATTTCTAACAAATCTGTTGCTCTCTCCATAGTACTAGGGAACGGTGTTTTTGTCATCTTACCCATAAGGCACGGTTCGCAAGTACCAAGTGATTCATAATCAAGTGGTTCCAAAAGCCCATCAGTATGGAGTTTCTTCATGCGCTTTATACCGATATGACCTAAACGGCAGTGCCACAAATAAGTTGCACTATCATTATCAACTCCGCATCTTTTGGTTTCAACACTATGAATATGTGTGTCACTACTATCGAGATTTAATAAGAATAGACCACTCTTTAAGGGTGCATGACCATAAAAGATATTACTCATGTAAATAGAACAACCATTATTCTCTGATTTAAATGAATAACCGTCCCGCATCAAACAAGATCCAGATATAATGTTCATGCTTAACACTGGCACCAAATAACAATTATTTAGGTCTAATATTAATCCCGAAGGTAGATGTAGAGGTAGCGTGCCGACTGCGATCACATCGACTTTGGAACCGTTTCCCACGCGCATCGTCACCTCGTCCTTAGCCAATCTTCGCTTAATCTGTAGTCCCTGTTTCGAGTTGCAAATATTAGCAACAGAACCAGTATCAAATACCAAGGTGCTACTGCAAGCATTAGTAAGGTACACATCAATAACATGTATATCACATATACCTTTGTTCACCTTGCCATCCTTCTTATCCGCCAAATACTTGAGGCAGTTCCGCTTCCAGTGACCAGTCTGCTTGTAGTAGAAGCACTCAGTTTCAGGCTTAGGTCCAGGTTTGGGTTTCTTCTCTTGAGCAGCAACTTGCTTGCTGTTCTTTTTGAAGTTCCCCTTCTTCTTCCCTTTGCCCTTTTTCTTGAAACTAGTGGTCTTGTTGACCATCAACACTTGATGCTCCTTCTTGATTTCTACCTCCGCAGCTTTCAGCATTGCGAAGAGCTTGGGAATAGTCTTATTCATCCCTTGCATATTATAGTTCATCACGAAGCTCTTGTAGCTTGGTGGCAGTGATTGGAGAATTCTGTCAATGACGCAATCATCTGGAAGATTAACTCCCAATTGAATCAAGTGATTATTATACCCAGACATTTTGAGTATATGCTCACTGACAGAACTGTTCTCCTCCATCTTGCAGCTATAGAACTTATTGGAGACTTCATATCTCTCAATCCGGGCATTTGCTTGAAATATTAACTTCAACTCCTGGAACATCTCATATGCTCCATGACGTTCAAAACATCGTTGAAGTCCCGATTCGAAGCCGTAAAGCATGGCTCACTGAACTATCGAGTAGTCATCAGCTTTGCTCTGCCAGATGTTCATAACATCTGGTGTTGCTCCAGCAGCAGGCCTGGCACCCAGCGGTGCTTCCAGGACGTAGTTCTTCTGTGCAGCAATGAGGATAATCCTCAAGTTACGGACCCAGCCCGTGTAATTGCTACCATCATCTTTCAACTTTGCTTTCTCAAGGAACGCATTAAAATTCAACAAAACAACAGCACGGGCCATCTATCTACAATCAAACATAAATAAGCAAGATACTATCAGGTACTAAGTTCATGATAAATTTAGGTTCAATTAATCATATTACTTAAGAACTCCCACTTAGATAGACATCCCTCTAATCCTCTAAGTGATTACGTGATCCAAATCAACTAAACCATGTCCGATCATCACGTGAGATGGAGTAGTTTCATTGGTGAACATCGCTATGTTGATCATATCTGCTATATGATTCACGCTCGACCTTTCGGTCTCCGTGTTCCGAGGCCATATCTGTATATGCTTGGCTCGTCAAGTATAACCTGAGTATTCCGCGTGTGCAACTGTTTTGCACCCGTTGTATTTGAACGTAGAGTCTATCACACCTGATCATCACGTGGTGTCTCAGCACGAAGAACTTTCGCAACGGTGCATACTCAGGGAGAACACTTCTTGATAATTAGTGAGAGATCATCTTATAATGCTACCGTCAATCAAAGCAAGATAAGATGCATAAAAGATAAACATCACATGCAATCAATATAAGTGATATGATATGGCCATCATCATCTTGTGCTTGTGATCTCCATCTTTGAAGCACCGTCATGATCACCATCGTCACCGGCGCGACACCTTGGTCTCCATCGTAGCATCGTTGTCGTCTCGCCAATCTTATGCCTCCATGACTATCGCTACCGCTTAGTGATAAAGTAAAGCATTACAGCGCGATTGCATTGCATACAATAAAGCGACAACCATATGGCTCCTGCCAGTTGCCGATAACTCGGTTACAAAACATGATCATCTCATACAATAAAATTTAGCATCATGTCTTGACCATATCACATCACAACATGCCCTGCAAAAACAAGTTAGACGTCCTCTACTTTGTTGTTGCATGTTTTACGTGGCTGCTACGGGCTTAAGCAAGAACCAATCTTACCTACGCATCAAAACCACAACGATAGTTTGTCAAGTTGGTGCTGTTTTAACCTTCGCAAGGACCGGGCGTAGCCACACTTGGTTCAACTAAAGTTGGAGAAACTGTCACCCGCTAGCCACCTTTGTGCAAAGCACGTCGGGAGAACCGGTCTCACATAAGCGTATGCGTAATGTCGGTCCGGTCCGCTTCGTCCAACAATACCGCCGAACCAAACTATGACATGCTGGTAAGCAGTATGACTTATATCGCCCACAACTCACTTGTGTTCTACTCGTGCATATAACATCAACACATAAAACCTAGGCTCGGATGGCACTGTTGGGTTTCGTAGTAACTTCAAAATTTTCCTACGCACACGCAAGATCATGGTGATGCATAGCAACGAGAGGGGGGAGTGTGATCTACGTACCCTTGTAGATCAAAAATGGAAGCGTTAGCACAACATGGTTGATGTAGTCGTACGTGTTCACGGTCCAACCGATCAAGCATCGAAACTACGGCACCTCCGAGTTCTAGCACACGTTCAGCTCGATGACGATCCCCGGACTCCGATCCAGCAAAGTGTCGGGGAAGAGTTCCGTCAGCACGACGGCGTGGTGACAATCTTGATGTACTACCGTCGCAGGGCTTCTCCTAAGCACCGCTACAATATTATCGAGGACTGTGGTGGAAGGGGGCACCGCACACGGCTAAGAATATGATCACGTGGATCAACTTGTGTCTCTAGGGGTGCCCCCTGCCTCCGTATATAAAGGATCAAAGTGTTGGGGAACGTTGCAGAAAACAAAAATTTTCCTACGGCTTCACCAAGATCCATCTATGAGTTCATCTAGCAACGAGTGATCGGATGCATCTACATACCTTTGTAGATCGCGAGCAGAAGCGTTCAAAGAACGGGGATGAAGTAGTCGAACACGACGTGATCCAAATCACTGGAGCGTAATGTCTCCTTCTTCTTATTCTTGATCCAGCAAGGGGGAAGGAGAAGTTGATGAAGATCCAACAGCACGACGGCGTGGTGGTGGATGCAGGGCATCACAGTAGCAGGGCTTCGCCTATACTACGAGAGAGAGATGTAACAGGGGAGAGGGAGGCGCCAAAAGGCTGAGGTCAGGTGTCCTCCATCTCCCCCACTATATATAGGGGTGTCTAGGGGGGGGAGCCGGCCCTAGGAGATCCAATCTCCTAGGGGGCGGCGGCCAAGGGGTGCGGGGCTTGCCCCCCAAGCAAGGGGGCGCCCCCTTTAGGGTTTCCCCCAAACCCTAGGCGCATGGGCCCTTTTGGGGCTGGTGCCCTTGGCCCATATAGGCCAAGGCGCACCCCCTACAGCCCATGTGGCCCCCGGGGCAGGTGGTCCCACCCGGTGGACCCCCGGGACCCTTCCGGTGGTCCCGATACAATACCGGTGACCCCGAAACTTGTCCCGATGGCCGAAATAGCACTTCCTATATATAATTCTTTACCTACGGACTATTCCGGAACTCCTCGTGATGTCCGGGATCTCATCCGGGACTCCGAACAACATTCGGGTTACTGCATATACATATCTTCACAACCCTAGCGTCACCAAACCTTAAGTGTGTAGACCCTACGGGTTCGGGAGACAGGCAGACATGACCGAGACGACTCTCCGGTCAATAACCAACAGCGGGATCTGGATACCCATGTTGGCTCCCACATGCTCCACGATGATCTCATCGGATGAACCATGATGTCGAGGATTCAAGCAACCCCGTATGCAATTCCCTTTGTCAATCGATATGTTACTTGCCCGAGTTTCGATCGTCGGTATCCCAATACCTCGTTCAATCTCGTTACAGGCAAGTCACTTTACTCGTACCGTAATGCATGATCCCGTGACCAGACACTTGGTTACTTTGAGCTCATTATGATGATGCATTACTGAGTGGGCCCAGTGATACCTCTCCGTCATACGGAGTGACAAATCCCAGTCTTGATCCGTGTCAACCCAACAGATACTTTCGGAGATACCCGTAGTCTACCTTTATAGTCACCCAGTTACGTTGTGACGTTTGGTATACCCAAAGCACTCCTACGGTATCCGGGAGTTACACGATCTCATGGTCTAAGGAAAAGATACTTGACATTGGAAAAACTCTAGCAAACGAACTATATGATCTTTATGCTATGTTTAGGATTGGGTCTTGTCCATCACATCATTCTCCTAATGATGTGATCTCGTTATCACTGACATCCAATGTCCATAGTCAGGAAACCATGACTATCTGTTGATCAACGAGCTAGTCAACTAGAGGCTTACTAGGGACATGTTGGTGTCTGTTATTCACACATGTATTACGATTTCCGGATAACACAATTATAGCATGAATAAAGACAATTATCATGAACAAGGAAATATAATAATAATGCTTTTATTATTGCCTCTAGGGCATATTTCCAACACAAAGGGGGGGTGCGGCCGGCCAGGGAGGGCGCGCCAGGAGGAGTCCTACTCCCTCCGGGAGTAGGATTCCCCCCCTTTCCTAGTTGGAATAGGATTCGGGAGGGGGAAAGAGGAGAGAGAGAAGGAAGGGGGGCGTCGGCCCCCTCTCCTTGTCCTATTCGGACTAGGGGGGAGGGGCGCGCGGCCCAGCCCTGGCCACCTCTCCTCTCTTCCACTAAAGCCCACTAAGGCCCATATACCTCCCGGGGGGTTCCGGTAACCTCCCGGTACTCCGGCAAAATCCCGATTTCACCCGGAACACTTTCGATATCCAAATATAGGCTTCCAATATATCAATCTTTATGTCTCGACCATTTCGAGACTCCTCGTCATGTCCGTGATCACATCCGGGACTCCGAACAAACTTCGGTACATCAAAACTCATAAACTCATAATATAACTGTCATCGAAACCTTAAGCGTGCGGACCCTACGGGTTCGAGAACAATGTAGACATGACCGAGACAAGTCTCCGGTCAATAAGCAATAGCGGAACCTGGATGCTCATATTGGCTCCTACATATTCTACAAAGATCTTTTATCGGTCAGACCGCATAACAACATATGTTGTTCCTTTTGTCATCGGTATGTTACTTGCCCGAGATTCGATCGTCGGTATCTTAATACCTAGTTCAATCTCGTTACCGGAAAGTCTCTTTACTCGTTCCGTAATACATCATCTCACAACTAACTCATTAGTTGCAATTCTTGCAAGGCTTATGTGATGTGCATTACCGAGAGTGCCCAGAGATACCTCTCCGACAATCGGAGTGTCAAATCCTAATCTCGAAATACGCCAACCCAACATGTACCTTTGGAGACACCTGTAGAGTACCTTTATAATCACCCATTTACGTTGTGATGTTTGGTATCTCACAAAGTGTTCCTCCGGCAAACGGGAGTTGCATAATCTCATAGTCATAGGAACATGTATAAGTCATGAAGAAAGCAATAGCAACATACTAAACGATCGGGTGCTAAGCTAATGGAATGGGTCATGTCAATCAGATCATTCACCTAATGATGTGATCCCGTTAATCAAATAACAAATCTTTGTCTATGGTTAGGAAACATAACCATCTTTGGTCAACGAGCTAGTCTAGTAGAGGCATATTAGTGACACTCTGTTTGTCTATGTATTCACACATGTATTATGTTTCCGGTTAATACAATTCTAGCATGAATAATAAACATTTATCATGATATAAGGAAATAAGTAATAACTTTATTATTTCCTCTAGGGCATATTTCCTTCAGTGCGATCTATGATGTCACTCACTGATTTACCGCTATCATTTTGGGGATACGCTCTAGAGACAGCTACATTCACTTTAAATAGGGCACCGTCTAAATCCGTTGAGACGACACCGTATGAATTATGGTTTGGGAAGAAACCTAAGCTGTCGTTTCTAAAAGTTTGGGGACGTGATGCTTATGTCAAGAAACATCAACCTGAAAAGCTCGAACCCAAGTCGGAAAAATGTGTCTTCATAGGATACCCCAAGGAAACCATTGGGTATACCTTCTACCTCAAATCCGAAGGCAAGATCTTTGGAGCCAAGAACGGGTCCTTTCTAGAGAAAGAGTTTCTCTCGAAAGAAGTAAGTGGGAGGAAAGTAGAACTCGATGAAGTACTACCTCTTGAACCGGAAAGTAGCGCAGCTCAGGAAGATGTTCCTGTGGTGCCTGCACCGACTAGAGAAGAAGTTAATGATAATGATCAAGGTACTTCAGAGCAAGTTGCTACTGAACTTCGAAGGTCCACAAGGACATGTTCCACACCAGAATGGTATGGCAACCCTGTCTTGGAAATCATGTTGTTAGACAACAGTGAACCTTCGAACTATGAAGAAGTAATGGCGGCCCCAGATTCCAACAAATGGCTTGAAGCCATGCAATCTGAGATAGGATCCATGTATGAAAACAAAGTATGGACTTTGACAGACTTGCCCGATGATCGGCGAGCGATAGAGAATAAATGGATCTTTAAGAAGAAGACGGACGCGGATGGTAATGTTACCATCTATAAGGCTCGACTTGTCGCTAAGGGTTATCGACAAGTTCAAGGGGTTGACTACGATGAGACCTTCTCACCCGTAGCGAAGCTGAAGTCCGTCCGAATCATGTTAGCAATTGCCGCATACTATGATTATGAGATATGGCAAATGGACGTCAAAACGGCATTCCTTAAAGGCTTTCTTAAGGAAGAATTGTATATGATGCAGCCTGAAGGTTTTGTCGATCCGAAGAATGCTAACAAGGTATGCAAGCTCCAGCGCTCCATCTATGGGCTGGTGCAAGCATCTCGGAGTTGGAACATTCGCTTTAATGAAATGATTAAAGCGTTTGGGTTTATGCAGACTTATGGAGAAGCCTGCGTTTACAAGAAAGTGAGTGGGAGCTCTGTAGCATTTCTCATATTATATGTGGATGACATACTTTTGATGGGAAATGATATAGAACTTTTGGACAGTATTAAGGCCTACTTGAATAAGTGTTTTTCAATGAAGGACCTTGGAGAAGCTGCTTACATATTAGGCATCAAGATCTATAGAGATAGATCAAGACGCCTCATAGGTCTTTCACAAAGCACATACCTTGATAAGATATTGAAGAAGTTCAATATGGATCAGTCCAAGAAGGGGTTCTTGCCTGTGTTGCAAGGTGTGAAATTGAGCTCAGCTCAATGTCCGACCACGGCAGAAGATAGAGAAAAGATGAGTGTCGCCCCCTATGCCTCAGCCATAGGGTCTATCATGTATGCCATGATGTGTACCAGACCTGATGTAAACCTTGTCGTGAGTTTGGTAGGAAGGTACCAAAGTAATCCCGGCATGGAACACTAGACAGCGATCAAGAACATCCTGAAGTACCTGAAAAGGACTAAGGATATGTTTCTCGTATATGGAGGTGACGAGGAGCTCGTCGTAAAGGGTTACGTCAACGCTAGCTTCGACACAGATCTGGATGACTCTAAGTCACAAACCGGATACGTGTATATTTTGAATGGTGGGGCAGTAAGCTGGTGCAGTTGCAAGCAAAGCGTCGTGGTGGGATGTACATGTGGAGCGGAGTACATGGCAGCCTCGGAGGCAGCGCATGAAGCAATATGGATGAAGGAGTTCATCACCGACCTAGGAGTCATACCCAATGCGTCAGGGCCAATCACTCTCTTCTGTGACAACACTGGAGCTATTGCCCTTGCCAAGGAGCCCAGGTTTCACAAGAAGACCAGGCACATCAAGCGTCGCTTCAACTCCATTCATGAAAATGTTCAAGATGGAGACATAGATATTTGCAAAGTACATACGGATCTAAATGTCGCAGATCCGTTGACTAAACCTCTTCCGCGAGCAAAACATGATCAACACTAGAACTCTATGGGTGTTCGATTCATCACAATGTAACTAGATTATTGACTCTAGTGCAAGTGTGAGACTATTGGAGATATGCCCTAGAGGCAATAATAAAATGGTTATTATTATATTTCCTTGTTCATGGTAATTGTCTACTGTTCATGCTATAATTGTGTTATCCGGAAATCGTAATACATGTGTGAATACATAGACCACAACATGTCCCTAGTGAGCCTCTAGTTAACTAGCTCGTTGATCAATAGATAGTCATGGTTTCCTGACTATGGACATTAGATGTCATTGATAACGGGATCACATCATTAGTAGAATGATGTGATGGACAAGACCCAATCCTAAGCATAGCACAAGATCGTGTAGTTCGTTTGCTAGAGCTTTTCCAATGTCAAGTATCATTTCCTTAGACCATGAGATCGTGTAACTCTCGGATGCCGTAGGAGTGCTTTGGGTGTACCAAATGTCACAACGTAACTGGGTGACTATAAAGGTATACTACAGGTATCCCCGAAAGTATCTGTTGGGTTGACACGCGTCGAGACTGGGATTTGTCACTCCGTATGACGGAGAGGTATCTCTGGGCCCACTCGCTAATGCATCATCATAATGAGCTCAAAGTGATCAAGTGTTTGGTCACGAGATCATGCATTATGGTACGGGTAAAGTGACTTTCCGGTAACGAGATTGAACGAGGTATTGGGATACCGACGATCGAATCTCGGGCAAGTAACGTACCGATTGACAAAGGGAATTGTATACGGGATTACTTGAATCGTCGACATCGTGGTTCATCCGATAAGATCATCGAGGAGCATGTGGGAGCCAACATGGATATCCATATCCCGCTGTTGGTTATTTACTAGAGAGTCGTCTCGGTCATGTCTGCGTGTCTCCCGAACCCGTAGGGTCTACACACTTAAGGTTGGGTGACGCTAGGGTTGTAGAGATATTAGTATGTGGTAACCCGAAAGTTGTTCGGAGTTCCGGATGAGATCCCGGATGTCACGAGGAGTTCCAGAATGGTCCGGAGGTGAAGATTTATATATAGGAAGTCCAGTTTCGGCCATCGGGAAAGTTTCCGGGGTAGTCGGTATTGTACCGAGACCACCGGAAGGGTCCCGGGGGTCCACCGGGTGGGGCCACCTATCCCAGAGGGCCCCATGGGCTGAAGTGGGAGGGGAACCAGCCCCTGGTGGTCTGGTGCGCCCCCCATGGGCCTCCCCCTGCGCCTAGGGTTGGAAACCCTAGGGGTGGGGGGCGCCCCACTTGGCTTGGGGGGCAAGTTCCCCTTGGCCACCGCCCCCCTTGGAGATCCCATCTCCTAGGGCCGGCGCCCCCCTAGGGGCCCTATATATAGTGGGGGGAGGGCAGCCGCACCAAGTCCCTGGCGCCTCCCTCTCCCCTCGTAACATCTATCTCTCTCTCGTTGGAGCTTGGCGAAGCCCTGCCGAGATCACCGCTGCTTCCACCACCACGCCGTCGTGCTGCTGGATCTTCATCAACCTCTCCTTCCCCTTGCTGGATCAAGAAGGAGGAGACGTCTTCCCAACCGTACGTGTGTTGAACGCGGAGGTAGCGTCCGTTCGGCGCTAGGTCATCTGTGATTTGGATCACGACGAGTACGACTCCATCAACCCCGTTCTCTTGAACGCTCTCGCTCGCAATCTACAATGGTATGTAGATGCACTCCCCTCTCCCTCGTTGCTAGATGACTCCATAGATTGATCTTGGTGATGCGTATAAAATTTTAAAATTCTGCTACGTTCCCCAACAACATGGAGATGTGAACTAATCACATAAAGATGTGAACTAGATTATTGACTCTAGTGCATGTGGGAGACTGAAGGAAATATGTCCTAGAGGCAATAATAAAGTTATTATTTATTTCCTTATATCATGATAAATGTTTATTATTCATGCTAGAATTGTATTAACCGGAAACTTAGTACATGTGTGAATACATAGACAAATAAAGTGTCACTAGTATGCCTCTACTTAACTAGCTCGTTGAATCAAAGATGGTTAAGTTTCCTAGCCATAGACATGAGTTGTCATTTGATTAACGGGATCACATCATTAGAGAATGATGTGATTGACTTGACCTATTCCGTTAGCTTAGCATTTGATCGTTTAGTATATTGCTATTTCTTTCTTCATGACTTATACGTATATGTTCCTATGACTATGATATTATGCAACTCCCGAATACCGGAGGAACGCTTTGTGTGCTACCAAACGTCACAACATAACTAGGTGATTATAAAGGTGCTCTATAGGTGCCTCTGATGGTACTTGTTGAGTTGGCATAGATCGTGATTAGGATTTGTCACTCTGATTGTCGGAGAGGTATCTCTGGGCCCTCTCGGTAATGCACATCACTATAAGCCTTGCAAGCATTATAACTAATGAGTTAGTTGCGGGATGATGTATTACGGAACGAGTAAAGAGACTTGCCGGTAACGAGATTGAACTAGGTATTGAGATACTGACGATCGAATCTCGGGCAAATAACATACCCATGACAAAGGGAACAACGTATGTTGTTATGCGGTTTGACCGATAAAGATCTTCATAGAATATGTAGGAAACAATATGAGCATCCAGGTTCCGCTATTGGTTATTGACCGGAGACGTGTCTCGGTCATGTCTACATAGTTCTCGAACCCGTAGGGTCTGCACGCTTAAAGTTCTGTGACGATCGATATTATGAGTTTATGTATTTTGATGTACCGAAGGTAGTTCGGAGTCCCAGATGAGATCGGGGACATGACAAGAAGTCTCGAAATGGTCGAGATGTAAAGATCGATATATTGAACGACTATATTCGGACATCGGAAAGGTTCCGAGTGATTCGGGTGTTTTTCAGAGTACCGGGGAGTTACGGGAATACGGGGGAAGAAGTATTGGGCCTCATGGGCCATGTGGTGGAAGAGAGGAGGCATGACAAGGCAGGGTGCGCGGCCCCCCTAGCCCAAACCGAATTGGACTAGGGGCCAAACCCTCTTTCCTCCTTTCCTCCCTCTCCTTCCTTCTCCCTCTCCTCCTTCCTTTCCCCCTCCTAGTAGGAGTGGGAAAGGGGAGTCCTACTCCTACTAGAAGGAGGACTCCTCCTCCTGGCGCGCCCTGCAAGGGCCGGCCGACCTCCCCCTTGCTCCTTTATATACGGGGGCAGGGGGCACCCCAAGACACACAAGTTGATCATTGATCTTTCTTAGCCGTGTGCGGTGCCCCCCTCCACCATAATCCACCTCGATCATATCGTAGCGGTGCTTAGGTGAAGCCCTGCGTCAGTAGCTTCATCAACAACGTCACCACACCGTCGTGCTGATGAAGCTCTTCCCCGAAACTCTACTGGATCATGACTTCGCGGGACGTCACCGAGCTAAATGTGTGCTGAACGCGGAGGTGTCGTACGTTCGGTACTGAGGATCGGTCGATCGTGAAGACGTACGACTACATCAACCGCGTTGTCATAACGCTTCTGCATCACCATGATCTTGCGTGTGGGTAGGAAATATTTAAAATTATTACGTTACCCAACACCAACTGTTCGGACGGTGCGCCGGCGCCTATCAGCGCCCACAAAATCATATACACTGCAATTGTTTTATTCACAAAATCGGAAAGAGAATCTCTCATTTCGCGCCATGCTTGCCACCCTGTGCATGCAGCGTCCTCTCCCGATAACGCGCGGCCAAATATTCTCTCCCTCTCTTTTCCCATGCCTTTGACAAATTATTCGTTTCATTTTAATCAAGTTCTTTTTTTGTTCCTGCAAAAAAGAGGTTGTAATCCGGGCCTACGCATCAATACGATATACATACCCATCTTTATTAAAATTGATGCAAGCCAATGAGGCCAAAGTCATCGGCAAGTGGAGCACATAACATAGGCATCTTCTGGTCTACATCGGTGACTTGCCGACCAGTGCTTCTACAAGCTCCTGGGTTTAAAAAAGATAGGCCTAGCAGTGGCGGAGCTTCACAGGAATGCCTGAAGGAGCCGAAGACAAAACTTAAATTTCTGAGGGAGCCAAAAGACGTCTAGTTTCCAATTGAGCCTCTTCTAAAATATTTTCTTCAGAGATTTTGTTCAGGCTGGGGGGCCATGGCCCCTGCAGAGTTGTGTGTAGCTCCGCCAGTGAGGCCTAGATGTGGCGGCGTGTTATGCTCCCGGTGTGCCGCCGGTAGATGCATTTGGAACAAGACTTTGGCACCCCTTAGGATTTGAATGTAATTTTATTTTTGTGTATGTGTGTTTGTAAGAACCTCTGATAAAAGTTTTGCTTCTAGCGTAAATGACATCTCTTTCTTCAATACTCCAATTGCTGGGTACACACGTCACTGCTGCAATTGGTAAGTATTTGTTCGGGTATCACTGTTGCTTCTTTTATGTTTAAGAAAGGGATTTCTCCATAATTTCCATTAGTAGAAACCAATACATCACTGTTGCTATATCATATCAGTTCAGATATCACTGTTGCTGGAAGTGGCCATTAAGTACACCGATCGAGATTTAAGGCACATGCTAGACATTTGTTCAGCCATTTATTTTGATGTGTAAAGTTGCTTTTTTTTAGGATGGTCTCTAAAGTTGCTGATCGGTTCAACCGCATGCATGCTTTGATATGTAATGTTTGTTTGCTACCATCATGTTGTTAGGGAGTGGTTCTGAGATAGATCGATCAAGATACATTTTCATATGTAATCACTCTTGCTGCAAGTGGCCATTAGGTACACACAGATTGGTCGAGATTAAGGCACACTAGATGACCCGTTGCACCAATGGCGCAAAGGGCGAGAGCAAGCCAAGTATTGAAAGAGTACACATAAAAATATTTAGAGACAGATTGAAACATATGGAAATAAAAAATTGTTGCTGGCAATGTCATGATTTTCTCTAACCAGTTTTAACATATATAAATAGTCTTTTGAAAATATTAGTAGAAGGGCAGTTGATTACGTATATAGAACAAGTGATCACAAACTTGTTTTGACCACAGAGACAGTAATGAGGTCTGAAGTGTACATGCAGTATCTTGCTCAGAGCAACGCCAAAAGAGCAAAGACACTGGATCGATTGATACAAAACAAAAGGTGGCTGTTGTGGGAGCGACTACAATAGAAAAAGGTCCACAGGTGCAAAAATAGAAAAAACAAGTCTGGGCCTTCTGATCCTGGATGAACGGTCCAGATTCTAGTGGGCGGATCTGAGCGCACAGGTACTTGGTTCTTTGCAGAAAACTCCCTTGCTTCTACTCGTTTTGCAGGAACGTGGTTGGGACTTCTCTTCTTCCTAAGAACACAGCAACGCGAACCCCAATCCCCAACGCGTAGCCGCAAGCTCCAGCTTGCCGACGGTGGCGGCGGGCCAGATCCGGTGCCTAGCTGGACGATTGCGCCCGGTGGAGTTCCAGATCCATCCACGACCGTCTTCTCGCTGGCGTTCTGGCTGCCCCGGCGGACCTCCTCTGTCCGAAGCTGAGACCTTGTGTGGGCAAGTTCTCCAAGGTACTCTGCTGCGACCTCCATAGAAAACTCTCATTCCATTCCTTCTCCTATCCCAATGAGCCCATTCTCCACACATCGCCTGCATCTAACTCCGCCATCTGGAAACATCATAGAAGAAATCTCCAGTCTTCATGTATGCTTGTCTGAAAGGTTGATACTAATTTTCATACTTGATTCTGCAGCATTTATTTAGGAAATCACTTTTGTTCAACTTTTACTGCAAACTGTGCATGTCATCTACTCCTCACAAACAAGAACATAATATTATGGACAAAATTTTACACTATAAAGAGACTTGTGCTTGGAGTTCAGACTGAAAGTGCCAAGTATTCTGCAAATATTATGTACCAAATTTCAGACTTGTGCTTGGACAGTCTGAAAGTACTCTACGGAGTAAAATTTCATACTTTCATACTTGTGCTTTGGTCTGGAAGTACTTCTGCTTGTACCAAACTTCATACTTTCAGACTGACAGTCTGAAAGATAACATTCGCAAAAATGACAATCTAAAATTACTTGTGCTTGTACCAAAATTCAAACTTTCAGACTTGTGCTTGGACAGCCTGAAAGTGCCAAATTTTATACTAACTTGGACAGTGTGAAAGCCTGAAAGTACCGAATACTTGTTCTTCGACATGTCATCTACGACATACATATTATTAGTACTTCAAACTTCTTTGGCGTAAAGAGTACTCGTAGTACATAATATTATTTAGAAATCATTTTGGTTCAACTCTTACTGCAAACTTCAAGCACAATTCTGTAGCATATCAACTTTATTTAGGAGGACATGATATTTTGACATAGATATATGAAAGTACTCTTGCTTCAAAATAGTGCTTGGAGCATATGTTGTATCCTCTATTGTAAGATTAAAAAATTCTGGATCTTTGGAAATGATATGAATGGCAAGCATACGAACATTTTGTGAAGGTATATATTTTAATCGCGAGTAACGGTATCTTGGAAGCTTACAGAGATTTTTATGTTTTGAGGTGATTAAGAAGTCAGATATTTGGATTTTGGAGTGAAATGCAATTTTTGCTCTGCATATGATGGATAGATCAAAGCTCGTCGACTAGTACTATATTCGTCCTTCGCTGTTTTGTTGCTGCATCTCGAACTGAAAATGGAGGGAAGTAGTGGGACGTCGCCTTTAGGAGAGCCCACCGTTCCAGTAATCCCAAACTGTGTACCAACACTATCAGGTGAGAAGACACAATCTAAAAAAGCAGTAATATCTTGTCATTACCTAAATTTTTCGTTAATCCCTTCCTTGTTGTTTTTTTGCTGAATATTTGTTTGCAGTTGTGGAATCGGCCAATAGTGTCCAAAATCAAGATTTGAGTGATGCTACCTCATTTGCAGAAATAAATTCCCCAATGCTTCTCATTGATGATGCGAGTACACCAAAAAAGAAACAAGCCTTCTCTCAAGAGGTACCAATGCCAGTCACAGCTTGTTATACCCACTAAATAAGCGTTGCATTTGGCAAATAGTAGTTGAATTTTTAGGTTGTTTGGAAATATATTTTTTGCTTCTGACAAAAATGAGATCCCATAAGTTCATAGCATTGTCGTGTGAGGTTAATGTTACTAAACTCTGAATTGATGTTGCAGGGTTCTTTGTATAAACCCCAGTGTGATGAGGAATTGAAGCCAAAAGTGGGGATGCTATTTGATGACATTGGCTCAGTAATGGAATTTTACAAGACATATGCACACCATGTCGGATTTGGTGTACGTCTTGGGCAGCAAAAGATCGTAGATAATGTGCTTCTGTGGAAGTGCTTCTTGTATGCAAAAGAAGGCTTTCGGCCCGAGAAAGGTATGGTTGTTGTTGATCATTCCAAGAAAAGGCGAAAGATGAAATTGACTAGATGTGGATGTCAAGCTTTTATCCATGTCACTCGGGAAAGTGATGGAAAATATAAGATAGCTTCACTCAGTGAATATCACAATCACCCTTTTGTGCCACCTAGCCACCAACACTTGATTAGATCTAATCGTCAAATTAGCGAGAGGGTGAAGACAACACTCCATGATTGCCAGAAAGCTAGCATCGGGACCGCCTTAGCATATAGGTTTCTTCATGTTGGCGCATGGGGTTTTCAGCATGTTGGCTGCACCCAGAAGGACCTACAGAATCACTATGGTGGATTGAAAAATAAAATTAAAAATTGCGACGCTCAAATGCTAGTGGACCAATTTGGTAGATTGAAGGCTCTCAATCCTGCTTTTTTCTTTGACTATGAAGTTGACGAGGTTGGTACATTAGTTCGTTTGTTCTGGACGGATGCGACAAGTAGGAAAAACTATGGTCACTTCAATGATGTGGTATCTTTTGATTCAACATACAACACTAACCAATATGAATACACGTTTGCGCCCTTCACTGGAGTAAACCATCATATGCAAAGTGTCTTTTTTGGGGCTGGGTTTCTACTTCATGAGACAGCAGACTCCTATATTTGGTTGTTCAGGGCGTTTCTTACAGCAATGAGTGGGATTGCGCCTAGACTAATCATAACAGACGAATGTAGTAAGATGAGGAACGCAATTAAAGAAACTCTGCCGAACACCGCGCATCGATTGTGTATGTGGCACATTATGGAGAAAGTTCCTGGGAAGGTACGTCCTGAGTTGAAAAATGACCTTGTATTCTATGATAGGCTAAAACATTGTGTATGGAATTCTGAAACCCCTGCTGAATTTGAGGTTAGATGGAAGTCTTTCATCATAGATTTTAAGTTGGAGGACCATGAGTGGTTCGCGAAAAGGTATGAACTTCGTGCAACATGGATACCAGCTTACTTTATGGAAATTCCCCTAGCTGGTCTTCTCAGGACAACTTCAATTTCAGAGAGCGCAAACTCATTTTTTAAGCGTTTCATCTGTCGCAAGCTTACCTTCGTTGAGTTTTGGCTAAGGTTTGACACTGCTTTGAAGTGTCAGAGGCAGAATGAGTTAATTGCTGATAACACAAGTGAATACACAACAAGTGAGTTGGTGACACCATGGGAAATAGAGAGACAAGGCAGGGCGGTATTCACCCACGAGATTTTTGAATTATTTCAGGCCCAGGTGCTTGCTGCCAGAGATGATTGTGATGTTCAAGACACGAAAAATCATGAGGAGATTAAAATCATGTTTGTGAGTGATCAATACAAAAAGATTAGAGAAGTGTCTTATGACACAGTATCCATGACTGCTAAATGTTCTTGCAAGCTTTTTGAGTCCAATGGAATCATGTGCCGCCATATTATCCGAGTGTTGAGGGGTGCGAAAATAAATGAATTGCCAAGAATTTATGTTCTTAAGCGGTGGGAGAGAAATTGCAAAAGGTATATTTCTCTTCAAATAGATATTGAAGCATTTATACTTATCTGCTTTGACACACATCATATGTAATATTTTTCATATTGCTAGGGACATTATCTTCGACGGGGAAGGGAACATGCTTGAAGAGAATTTAATTGACCCGGTTGACATGGCTATGAAAAGGAAGATAGCTCTCATTAGGAACAAGCTAGAAGATCTCATTCAGAAGTCTAAAGGTTCAATGGAAGGAATTGAATTCCTGCACACTAGTTTGTGCAATGCTGAGATGGCTTTAGCCCATCTCGTACCAGCTGTAGCATGCAACACACACGAAAATGAGGAGTCATTTATCGGGAGTATCATTCCAAAGCACGTTACCATCCACACACCTGCTGATATCAATGCAAGGGGCACTTGCTCTAGAATAAAGGGACACAGGGATGCTGTGAGGAGTGGGTCGAGTGAGAAAAAAAGAAGGCCCGGAATCCATCAAAAAGTCGCACGCAAATGTAGCATTTGTAAGGAAGTGGCGTTCCATGATGCAAGGACATGCTCTAAGAAACAAATGACACAACAATAGAGGTTTGTACTTCTTGCTTTTGAAGACTATCTGTTCTTTTTGTCTTGCTATTACTACACAAATAGAATAGATTGTTACATTTACAAAGCATGTAAGAAAAATCATCACAGATGTTGAAGTGCTGATGTCGCAACATCTATCTCTCTCGTGTTCAAGCGATCGACTAGAAGTCAGGGAGAAGTGGCTCAAAATGGATCAGTTCCATAGATTCCTTTAGTTGCTGAAATTCGTCACTTGCCTCCATCAACAGAGGTAGATGAAAGTTATGTGAGAGCATATCATCATGTGAAACAAATTGCGCAACTGAAGAATCTTCATCTTTTCAAAAGAAAAATAACCATTTTGTGGTTCACTGGTTATAGGTAATATTGTTCTTCTCGAACTTATGACTGCTCCTGAGTGATTAAACTGTCCAGTGGCTTTCTCTGTCCAGCATAGTCGCATTTAGGTTGTGTTTTGCAATGAAGTTGTCTCTAATTTTCCTTCCATGTGGTTTGTGCAGCAAACAATGAAATGGTATTGTTGATGCATATTCATTTCATTAGATAACGATGATTAAAAAATAAGTAGAAACGCATGACACTTGTATGGACCTGTACTAACTGAATCTCGTTTGCTAGGTCTGACTTCTCCCAGCACAAGAAGATTGATAAGCAAGAGGCACTAGTACTGGAGGCAAAAGGCGGTAGCTTTTCTGTTGTGTACCAAACAGAGCAAACTTGATGCAAATTCTGACGGCAAGCTTGTTCAGCAGACAGCGGTGCTTACTTTAGTCCTGCATACTTTGTGTTGTCTGTGATGTACCAAAAATGGTCCTCTCATGTTATGTAACACTTTATATGTATGTGTGTCGTCTCTATTCTGTTCTGTTCTATCTGGGATCGTGCAATTTAAAATGTATGTGTAGTTATGGATTAATTTTCTCATGTCTCAGAAATTTGTGATGTTCTCATACATTTTAGTGACGAACATGTTTGGAGTTCTTGCATGATTCTGAAAGTAGCATAAACTACTAGTGAAATCAAATATATATCAAATTTCGTACAGTACATATGCAATTTTTTCTGGACCGGTACAGATTTGAGAAATTGTCTTATTTATGAGGGACAGAATGTTTGACATATCAGAAATTTTGGGTGGTTATTGCAAAAGTTACCTTCCATATGTAAATACTAGTAGGGGGTTTTGAAGAAATGTACACTTACAACCCTCCCACTCAATCTGTACCAATCATCTTCGATCCGATGGCCATGGTTCGTTTTTCTATTCTTTCACCGTACACCCTTTTTCTATTGTAGTCGCTCCCGGCTGTTGTTGGTTAGGACATATAGACTGAAGGGCAATTGAACATGGATACTAACATTTTGTTTTGGATGCAGGGTCAACAACATCTCCAGCAAAAGCAGTTTCTGCAGTTTGGGTAGGATCTTTAGGCACAGCCGCAGATGATGTAGTTCCCTTGGTTTTGGAAGGCGAAGTGAAGAGCTTGCGACGAGAGTTCCTAGGGCACAGTGATTTGCTGCATTTAAACATAAAATTATATTAGGTGTTTACCAAAGTGACAAAGCGAGAAAGGTATAGCAGTGCACAAGGCTGATTGAAATACCTAGGTATTTAGTCACAGGAGCTTGTCCCTTGCCTTTCATTGCGGATATAGGAGTGTTCATCTATTAATCATGTAATAGTCAGACAATGCAAAGGAGAGAACGCAGGGAGAAATAGTAACAATCATACTCCGTACAACGCAAAGCTGTGTACAGGACAACAAGAATGCCTCTCATCAGGACGCATTAGGCAAAGGTAACTAAATGGAATACACAGATGCCAAAAGCCATGAGTACAACAATGTTAGATTAGGCGGTGGCTGCAGCTGGTCATTAGTAATCATTATATATGAGTACCTTAAATCGATTGAAAGAGAAGGAAATGTAAGGTTATTTACATTGATGTATATAGTTCAAATGGACGATCCACAAGGAAAGACAAAAAAATTGTGAAGCATATCATAAGTGGCACAAAAGCATTGTAAACTTTGCTCGAGGAATTTGTATATCTGAAGGAATCCATCACCTGAGTATAACATAAATGAAGTTGGTGTTCAGTTTAAATTTCTACCAAGCAAATGTAAGGTGTTGATAAAGCTGAAACGAAATTAGGGGCAGCAATGATTAATTAACCGATTAACTAACCCATCCGGTAGTTTTCAGTTTCACCAACTTGTCCATCTATCCATAAGACTACATGGAACTGAACCGAAGGTAAGGATCTGAACCAAGAATAGCAGCGTAGACAAAAGCAAGATTAAACATCATTCTTCAGTCCTCAAGGGTACATGCATTCTCCTTCCTGACTTCGGCTTCCTGCTCTGGTGTGTAGTGTTCTCTAAAATCAGCTACTGCTTACACTCCCCCCCTAAGTGAATAGTAACAATTTTAAGAGGATAAACCACACAGAGAATTGGTTCCTAATTAGAGCAGCTAAAGAAGCAAGTAGTTAACATTAGTACATAGAGTCTTGGAAGTGGGCTATAATATCATGGAAAAATGACAGGAGCACATCATTGCTTGTGATTAGCATAGTTCTCTCAAAATTTTCATGGCTGGTTTGCTACTACTTCCAATTTTGTCTGTACTGTATTAAATAAGGCCCATCAAAGCATACCACAAATGGTTTTCTGTGCAAAATAAATAGACCAAAAAAATGAATGAAACAAAATAAATACACAGCCCCTTACGCATATACGCAGATGAAAGCTTCCAACAATGAAATAATTCCTAGTTTAACCGAAAGGCATTAGCATAGGTGAGAACAAATATTTTCAGTGAGCTCTAACAAGAACAAATGGCAGGACCAAGAACAACCTCCAACCGAGGAGATGACGAGCCAGTAGAGCAATAGACGAAGACCAAACAGCAGATGAGAGGACAAAAGCAACCTGCGGCAGACAGAACAAATGCCTTAGGAGGGTGAAACACGAACGAAAAGAGTGTATAATCAGCAAACTACATAGACAATAGGCTAATTATTCTTGCAATTAGTATAAATATAATTAGCAACTACTATATATCCATTACTTGAATGGAATCATGAGCCACTTTCATGCATCGTAAATACGACGGCTGCCCCTCTCAACTCTTCTGTGCGTCATCTCATGACTAATTCCACTAATCAGTGACTGGGTTCAGTTGCTGTCTAAATCAAGACAATTGCATGAAAGCACAACACAGTACATCCTAATATAAGATATTTTAACTAATAGAAGCAAGCATCTGTCAATTTATGATTATCTAGGAAAGAACAACACGCCTGAAACACGGTAGGCACATCAACTAAATTGAGGCACACATATCTGTCGGCACGGCGGCACGGTCACATTTAAAGAATTAATAATTATGAAAAGCCTGTAGTGCATGTCACAACTATAAATACTCTGTTCTCACCTAAAACTATCAGAACAGAGACAAATAAGAACAAAGCTGCCAATATAAATGCAGGTCAATGCAGAACACAACAGGTGAATATTTCCAAAGACAAGCAAACATATCCGTCTAGCCCGACGCAGCATATTCAACATATCATACAACCACTTATGCAAACAGTTACAGCAGGCTTTCATAAAGTGGACTGGAAATCAGGGAAATAGACATGGAATATTTCTCTGCAGGTACACGGTTTTGAAATATTTTTCTTCTTGAAGCTAACCAAGCCCACTGTCTTTTTTTAGCTGAAGATAAATCCGTCAGTTTGAGGTAGAAAAGCAATGACCAAACCTAAAGATCCAAGCAAAGGACCATCTAATTTTTATAACTAATCAATTCACCCAAACTAAATTACTTTCTTATCTGTTTTAATGGAACACAGTAAACATTTTCCGTTGCACTCTTGCTCCAAGCTTACAAACCCTACATATTTTAGGTGCTACATCCCTCTGATATTGTTGCATAGGTACTTAAACAGCAGCCTAGTAAGCATACTGCTTGGCTATATTCAGGCTAAACTCTAAAGCATTAATCTAAGCCTCCACTTTGTGTGCACCTTCTCTTTATATTTATGCTCATTTAATGGCGGCGCAACATCCCATTTTGAATGCTAGCTAAGAATACCCAACTAATCAGACTTCTTTCCTATGAGATTGTAATAAAGAATAATGATGGTAGGTGATCTGATATTATATTCGACTAATAATAAAATAAGCAAGGAGAGCAGGGTATGGAAAGACAGATAGCCTAGAAAAAAGCATGCAGAGGAAAATGCCAAAGAGATACTATCATAAGCAAGGGCATTTGATGAATTCATTAATTAGTTAAGCCAGTACGAATATACATGACTGAAAATAATATGTATTTTGTAGTTTGGACAAATCGAGTAACCAAGACAACAATAACTGGGCGTACAGTATAAATTAAATGAGCCAATTTGAGGAATTGTTATCCTCCAAACAATATGCAGATAATTCTATTTGCTATGATGATAATTCTGTACCTGCACATTACTCGGCATACCAAGTTCTTCATTCGGGTTCTTCTCCGCACGACACATGAATATATGAGCAAATAATTTTCTTGGTCCTATTTCTTCTTTCTCATATCTGCAAATATCATGTTTAGGAAACCCACATATTAGTAATTTCAGAGATGTACATTAGAGAAAGTGTTCAGCTAACAATCCAATTAGATATACATGTGCATGTATGTTTATACACCTAGCCAAAAATTTGAGAAGATCAAATTAAGAATATGAATGCCCAATGAAATTTAAATTTGGATTGAAATTTCCCTTCCATTGCATTTGAAATCTGCTCTCTTTACCTCTCCCTATCCCACTCCCACTACGACACTACCACACATTCATCACACAACACATAGAGAGAGATACAGGAGCACCTGGTTGGGAAGGAAGGCGTTGAGCGCGTCCGTTCCTCACCGTGGGGAGCACCTGTGGTTGGGAAGCAAGCCATGAACAACAAGTTGGAAAGGAACTGTAAGAGGAAGGAATCCAGGGGAAAATCAGCCCCAAATCAAATTAACCAATGAAGAAATCTGCCGTTGTTTTGACCACGAATTAGACCAGACCCCTGTTCAAGAATTCATCCGATTAACCAGTTAACTTGCCGATTAATCCTTACTCATAGGGTCACCGAGTAGCCGATAAACTGATAAATCGTCCGATTAATTGATTAAATGGCCGATTAACTTGCCAATAAGCCTATTAATCCCCTACTCGCTAGCCAACCAAGCAGTTACCAGTTAACAATTTCCTCAACAATGGACCAGACAAAAAGAGAAATCAACAGAGAACAAATCACACGGGTGCCCGCTTCTATACCTTGCTGCCGCCCGCTTGTTTGGCGAGGACCACCTCGGCCAGTTCATGCAGTCCCGCCGCCACCGCCGCCGACGCCCCGGATGCCGGTCCCCGTCGCCTTTCCCTCCTTGGCAGCTGGGCGAGCGACCTCACCGGCGCAGGCCGACACCGGCCGGCGACCTTGTCCCGTCCGCTGCCGAGCCTCCCTCTCCTATTTCCTCTCTCTTACTCCCTCCTCTCGTCATCCGCCACTCCTCTTTGCTCTCTCTTTCTCCCTCCTCTCTCTCCTGCACGGACCGGTCCATGGCGCTAGCGCTGGATCGAATCAAGCGCCCCCGCCGTCGCCCTTTGCCTGCAGGTCGGATCTGGCGGGATCCCTACTCCTCCACCCCAGCGAGAAGGCCAGCGGCGGCTGACGAGGGACGACGGCCAGGGTGGAGAGGCGACGGAGTGGGAAGGAGGAGAGGAGGCAGCGGATTGGGAAATGAAAGGAGATACTCTCTATAGGCTTCCATCTACGGACGCACAACCCCAGGGCCCGCCCGTCAGCGACAGAGGCTAGGCAGGGAACGAAGTGAAATTGGACGCGATTTGCAGTTGCTGGCCGCGTGGATGGCATGAGAGGGGCTGCTATCCTAGCGTCCTTTATAAGTTTAAATGCTAGATGCTAGTGAAGGGACTATCATCTATATATTATATTATTAAAAGAGATAAAACCACCATCAGTGAGTGAACTCTCGTGAGATGAGCACATTGGCCACACTTCTCTCAAAATGTGATGTATAAGTCACTTTGGTCATTTTATGAGCGAATGAGTCAATCCACTGTTTTCGAGCGTTATCTGCGCTGACATAGCATGCTGAGTTAGCATGGGGCCGACTCGACGCCCTTCGCTATAGTGTTTTTTTAGGGAAGGCTATCATGGCTAGCTTTATTGATTAAACATAGGCATTGCATCGTCCACAAGCGAAGAGATCAGACAATCCGGGGGCTCGTCTGTCCAATTTAAAGAGGTCTTATTACAATAAGAAAAGTTAGCTAGCACCTGCGCCGCTTGATTGGAAGAACGAAAACAATGCTTGAAGACAACCTTCCCTATTAAAGAAGAAACATCCACACATTCCGCGAAAATTGCTGTTGCAGCATCCCACCATCTAGATTGGCCATCACAAAAGTTTATGACGTTTAAGGAATCTTATTCCGCCTCCACACGAGGAAACCCTAGGGAGTTTGCAAACACTAGACCATCACGCATTGCCGTTGCTTCAGCCATCATTGCATCTGCAACATGAGGTATATATTTACATCATGCTGCTAAAAAGTTCCCTTTATCATCTCTAATTATAGCTGCTGAAGCTCCTGCACTTTCATCTGCAAAATAGGCCGCCTCAACATTTACCTTTATGAACATGAGGTCTGGTTTCGTCCACTTCATCTCTCTATTATCATTTTGTTTGCGATTAGCTTCATGATAATTACTAGCAATTGCCAGGACGGACATATGCCACCGCGTGGGATGTGGTGGTCTACCATCATGAGTGAGTTCATGTCTTATCCACCATAAGTACCAGCTGCCCACCATAAGAGCTTGTTTGACTGTAATATTCGGTTTAAGTGACAAGGGTAAATCTGGTGTAAGGAGTAGATGTTCCAATATAACTGACCCTGAGCGATCAATCAACTTTGCTTCCTCAATCATTCCCGCAATGCCTAGGCGTTCCCAGAGGTGCTTGGCATTGCAGCAATCAAACAGTAGGTGGCGGACATCTTCCGCATCTTGATGAGATATAGGACATGCCCCATTAGTTCCAATATGCCGGTTCGTGAGTATGGACTTTAGCGAATAATACCATGTAGAGCACGCCAACAAAAAATTTGAATTTTATGTGGGACCTTTTGTTTCCATAGTGTACTCCACACTACTGGAGTTCTTGAGCCTCCAGGTCGTGCCATCACCGTTGCATGTACCTGGAAAGATCGTATCCATTGTACTTTGTATGCTGATTTCACAGAGAAAAACCCTTTATGATCCGGGTGCCATGCGATAAAGTCCTCGAAAGCCCCATAGTTGAGGGGAATTTGCAAGATCCTGTCTACACCAACCGATATGAATATAGATCTGATCAGTTCCTCGTCCCAAAAACCAGTCATAGGGTCAATTAGATCATGAACTCGTGATATCAGTGTTTGCCTCCGGTTTGATAAAACTCTCCTATCCGGACTAGATGGTATACAGGGGTCACTCCAGATGTTAATGTTCTCACCGGTACCAACCCTCCAGATATACCCCAACTTAAATGTTTCAAGACCTTTCATAATGCTCTGCCACGTAAACGAAGCACCACTCTACAGGGTAGCTTGTAATAAACTTTCATTAGGGAAGTATTTTGCTTTTAATACTCTTGCACACAGGGAATCCGGGTTAGTGATCAACCGCCAAACTTGCTTTGAGAGCATGGCAAGATTAAAAAAATAGAGATCGCTG
Organism: Triticum urartu; assembly: GCF_003073215.2. Taxonomy (NCBI): domain Eukaryota; kingdom Viridiplantae; phylum Streptophyta; class Magnoliopsida; order Poales; family Poaceae; genus Triticum; species Triticum urartu. The sequence continues at coordinate 738,056,952 of NC_053024.1, forward strand.
TAGTGTTAATTGTTAGAGTTGTGTCGAATATTGTGTACAAAGTAGGTTACATTTGGACTTGTAGTTGTATTGTGTTTAGATAGGATATATGGAGTCGTGTCCTAGTAGGACACTTATATCCTAGGCCTCCCATATATAGCGAGGGTAGACACACGATGTAACCTATACCAACATAATATCACAGGAACACAGGGGAAGCCGGCAGCTTGTGCCGGTGTCCAGGGCGACTGGGTGCGGTATTGTAGCGGTGTCATGGGAAGGAGCGCTCATAGTCAGGCCCCCGGGGATGTAGCCAGTGAACCTCGTTAACAAAATTCGGTGTCGTGCTCGTGTGACTGCTTGATCCTCGGATGATCAACGGTGATCTCAGATCTATTCTAACAAGTGGTATTAGAGCTAGGTTGTTTCGAGAACACGAATCGTTGATTAGAGGTGGAGCAGAATTCGTCGTGTCGGTTGGTGGTCGAGGCCCATGACTAGAAAAGATCGATGGAGCGACCGAGTTTTGTTCGTGTTGAAAGTAATCGGAAAAGGCAAATCAGCGGGAGGCACGTGTGCTATATGTCAGCAGCATATGGCTTGACGTGGGGCGATCCTGGATTGATCGGGCGAGCATACAGGCAGCAGCGGCGATGCGTCGCGCAGGGCAGGGAGGCGGCAGGTCCATCGATCGATCAACGGGCGCTGGCTGCGAAGGCCCAAAGGCGCGTGCTGGGCACGGGCCTAGCTGGCGAAAGCCACAAGGCTGCACGCGGCGAGACACGGACCAAGCGGTGGATCGTGCTGGATACGGTCGCGTACAGCAGGGAAGAGCAATCAGAACCGGATTTGTTTTGGACAAAAAGAGGACCGAGTCCTCACATGACACAACGAGACGTGAAGCGATTCAACAGGAGAAAAGATCCATCGTTCTATTCCATCAGGCAATAGGAAGTTTTGGCAAAGCAATTACTAGCATTAGAAGTTGTGCCTGGTAGCTAATACATGTGAGTACAGGAAGGATTTTTGGTAGGAATTTACTTGAGCACCTGTTGAAGTTCGAATGTTTTTGGCAAGGTCAGCCGTATAAAGAATCATGGCACCAATGGGTATCAGGTTTGAGGTGGAGAAGTTCATTGGAACTAGAAACTTTGGGTTATGGCAGACAAGGGTGAAAATTTGTTGGCACGGCATGGATGCTTGAAGACGTTGCGGGAAGTCAATTCAACTAAGATGGAGTTGTGATGTGATGGATGGAAATTCGTGGAAGACGATTTGATAGCCTTGAGCGTGTCATACAGTTAGATAAGTTCGGCTGGGTCAGACTAGACAGTCTGACGGATCGACGTAAGTTGGTTGCTACAGAAGATGGTGGTGAGATAGGCGACGATGACGTAGGAGCGTGATGCTGATGGTGACCGACTTCTGGGCGTGGAAACACGTGGCACAGGCCCGAGTGCTTGTGTGGCTTCAACAAGACTATGGCCCGGAGCTGATTCAAGTTGGTGCACATGAGAGCTTGAAGTCGACGGGGCGTGAGGGTGGACTGATCATCTACCATGGAGTCATGTTGAAGGTGGAGCTGGATTGAGGGGCTACGATCTAAGGATCCAGGGAATCGAAGCCTATTCAGCAAGGAGAAAAAGCGAGTGACATGCAGTTCGGGCTGGAGCCCAGTGGTCTGATGGAAACGTGAAACTCATCATCGGTCGGCGACGACCGATGGTACTCTACAGTGGGGTTGAGCGGTGTGGGTTCGCGGACCTTGAGACTTGACCGAGACGGCGGAGGCTCGACGCGGTAATAGCGGCGAGGCGTGCGGTATGCACGGGACATGGAGACGGGCTAGGTCTCTGGTGGTCATACATGTGGTGAGACAACTGCGAATTTGACTCGGGATGACTACAAGCAATGGTGAAATTTCTTGAAGTTTCACACAGATGGTCAAGAAAGGAGCGGTGATGTTGAGTTCGGGTAACTCTTATGTGTGACACCCAATATGTGAGTTGTTTACTTTCACGCAGGTCAGTGGTCGGTGTGTGATGATGTTGACGGATACTCTAAAAGTTGGGAGCACAAAGTAGAGTAACAAAGAACTTAATTTTGCTCGAGTGTTGACTGTGGTTAAGAAAAGAATGGACTACTAGTTGCAGGTGGAGTCACATAGAGTCTTTGGAGTAGCAGCGGTGTTCATGGGATACGCTCAAGTTCAATGTACATGAAAGTTTGATGCATTGACGAACTCAAGGTGGTGGAGAATATTCGCCAAGGTGAAGTTTGTTAAAATTGTGTCAAATAGTGCGTACAAAGTAGGTTACAGTTGGACTTGTAGTTATATTATGTTTAGATAGGATATGGAGTCGTGTCCTAGTAGGACACTTGTATCTTAGGCGTTCCATATATAGCGAGGGTAGACACACGATATAACCTATGCCAACATAATAACGCAGGAACGCAGGGGAAGCCGGCGGTTTGTGCCGATGTCCAGGGCGACCGGGTGCTGTATTGTAGCGGTGTCATGGGGAGGAGCACCCATAGTCAGGCCCCGAGATGTAGTCATATCGGTGAACCTCGTTAACAAATCTCGGTGTCGTGCTCGTGTGATTGCTTGGTCCTTGTATGATTAGCGATGACCTCAAATTTATTCTATCATTAATTTGCAGGAAACACCCTGCGAAGACACTGATCTTATTTTCAACCCTGACTTTTTGTTTTGAAGAGAGAGCGGCATGTAGTCAGCTGGAACCCCAATCCGAGCCAACACGAAGAAGGGCCAGAACCACAACACAGACCGTGAGCTCCCCTGAGAACTCATCGGCCTCCGTCTCAGAGTCGTTCTCATCAGCCAGGGACTAGAAATGTTTGATTATACACCTCGGAGGAACGGAAGAGGCCGACAGGGAAGGGGGATGGGATGGATCTGCTGGGGTAGGCGACGAGTCGCCCACAAGCGAGAGCGAGAGAGACATTCAAACACATTGTTTTAGTTTTGCTTGTTAAACAATATTGAGTTATCACAATAATATTTATTTATGGTGCTCTAAAGATTTTTTATTTATTTCATAGGAAATCTTATATTTCAAATGCAACTAAACACACTCCAATTGTCAGTGGATATGGCATGAACAATGAACCAAGCACTGCATTAGATTTGAGCAGAATACAAGAGTAAACAGTACATTGTAGTTTTCCCGATAAATTAACAATACCATATGAATATCCAACAATGATCATTACATATGACTTGTAAAATATTTTTAAAGAATAACCATAAAATGAATTGTGGAGGTCAGACCATGTTACTGGAATTGGAATTGGAGGTCAAACCATTGCAGAAATTTGAGCTCCAAGTCATGCCAAGTTTGACCCAACCGAAAACTGAGCTCCAAGGAAGGCCATTTTGCTATGAAAATGGTAAGAAAGAAGAAAAAAGCTACCAGAGAGCAAATCAGAATGGCCAACCAGTGGAGACGTGGGGCCAGCACCGGGTACAATCCAGTTGAAAAAGCCGTAACTGTTGCCAAGTATGCAAACCAGGTGAGCTTCTTAGTTACAAAGATGTAACAGGTTGTGAATTTATCATCCTCCCACTTTCCCATGAGGCATATAAAGGCCACCAGAAATGAAGAGCACATTGCTAAGGTGTCAAAGATCAAGAAGACTATAAATGTAACCTTTCCAGATATGGTGGGAAGTCCCGCATTTCCAGAATCGCTGCCATATCCTCCGGGTAGAGTGAAAGCGGCAGTAAAGGTGATTGTTGCAAGGAGGATTGCCACTAATGATGTGTTGCTTCTGTATTTTTGCGTCATTGACTCTCTCTGCCTCCTTGATTTAATATTTTCCTGTTTCTTGGCCCCCTTGCGAAGATTATACAAGGAGATGTCATCATCATTGGGATCAGCTTTTGACATGAGAACGTGCACTTCCTTCTGCAAATGTACATAAGGATTAATATACTGTATGATTCAATATACTGGATTAATAAGGTTTTGTAGTACAACCATAAAGACTAGCTACATGGTTCAAGAAACTGGATCAATAAGGTTGTGTAGAACAACCATAAAGACTAGCTACATGGTTCAATATACTGTATCATAATTACGTACCCAGTCCAAAGTCTTGTCCTGAATTGTGATGCTCGACAATTGCGAAGCCGCTGAATTCCCACAGTTGTCCAGAATTGTTAGGTCTATACTCTCATGAGATAATAGAGCAGCAACAAGTCTAGGATCGCATAGCTCGATTGCGTAATGTAGAGCCGTTCTTCCAACCTTGTCTTGCATGTTAATAAGTTTCCGAAGTTGTCGTGTCTGCAAGATAAATTTGACAAACTCCAGATAGCCATTTCTTACAGCTATATGAAGGCATGTCAAGGTATCACCACTTAATGAACTCTCTCCAATTATCGGACTCTTTTCAGTTAACAGGCGGCAATAGAAAGCATCTGGACAAAATTTAAGAAGTGCACGAGCTGTTGGCCCAGTCTCGACGCCGAGTACTTTCCGGCGACAGGCGATGACCGACGACGAACGACACGACACTGGCTGTCTTGGTTCCTGCCCCAAGCGACTCGATCCACAGGTAAAGCTGGCCTCTCAATACGCACGTACACAACAACCAGGATCTGATCGATACAATAACAGACGCACGCACGCAAATTAGATTGAGGCCTTGCTTCGGTAGACCCCCCCCCCCCTCCAACAAAACGTAAAAGGGCAGAATGGGCATACGGAAGAAACGCATACCCAACTCGTATTGTACAGCTCTGCCGGGCATACGTATACCACGCGGATGAAAAAAGAACTACCCACGATCTAGGCCCGCCCCCATTTTCTCGCCCGCTCATCTGGTCGCCCGCCCGCCGATCACGGTAGTTCCAAAGTGGCCGATCGCCGCCGCCGTCCGAACCCCGTCCGAGGCCACCCTCGCCATCCCAACGTCGCCCGTCGCCGCCCTCGCCATCCCAACGTCGCCCGTCGCCGCCCTCGCCGTCCCAATGTCGCCCGTTGCCGCATCTCACCGTCCCAACGTCGCCCGTCGCCGCATCTCACCGTCGTCCGACGACGCGGACGTGAAGGGCCCGACGTCTGACGCCGCCCTCGCCGCCCGAACCCCGTCCGACACCGCCCTCGCCGTCGCAATGTCGTCCGTCGCTGCATCTCACCGTCGTCGTCCTACGCCGGGGACGTGAAGGGCCCTACGTCTGACGCTGCCTCCGCAGCACTGTCGTCGAACGCCGGCGACGTCTACACCGCGGGCCAAGGTTTGTCATCTAAACCTAGCGGGCATGGGGCGGGCATGATGGATAGAAGTGAGGGCTAGTTCATGCATGTACTGATTTAGGGTTTAGGGTTCATCAAAACCTCCCGCCGCAGCGCCTCCTCTACGGACTAGGGCATGATTTACAGAACTAGGGTTGCTTTGGTCATGATGCATTGTACTAAACCTAACACACAATGTTTTGCAGTTCTATGAGTTAGGCGTGTTGACATGGACGAAGAATCCGCATTCGGGAGGGACGAGAATGGTACTGATAAGGTGACTAAGACCGGTAACGATAATTTGAACGAAGATGATGACAGCAGTGACAACGATTCCGTCTCGTCATATGATATCTTACCTCCGGAGGATTTTGATAATAATGAACATGGCGCAAATAGCGACAACGTAAGTGGCGTATATTTTGTTTTTATTTTTGAATTTGCAAAGTATGGCATGGCTAACTATATATCTTTGTGTACAAATTTACAGGAAGATGTGGATGTTGACAATGTGCAACATAGTTGGCAGGAATCATTTGCAGATAACTTGAGCCAGGTTAGTTGTTAGATGTTGTACATCGATCAATAGTATGATTTAAATGATAGTAATTGACATATATATTTTCAAATGAATGTTGTAGGAGGAGTCAGATGGTCCTGTACTTGATCACGATGAGGGAGAGATTGATATTGAGGAGGCTCAAAGGGAGCAGAAGATGCTTGAGACACATTGGAAGGTCATGGCTATGACCTTTCGGTCGCAAGGGGATGCATACATATTCTACAACAATCACGCCAGAGAGCACGGGTTTAGTATCAGGAAACAGAAGGTGAAACGAGGAGCTTCGGGAATGATACGGTACCGGCGGTTTCTTTGCTCCAGGGCAGGGAGAAGGCAGAGCAAGTTCATAACCATGGAGGGCCACAAGCGCAGGCTTAGACCGGAGACTCGTTGCGACTGCGGTGCACATATGGCGGTGAAGCTGGACAGAGAACGTGGCGTTTGGTTCGACGCATCATTCGTGGATGATCACAACCACGCGATGGCTCGGCCCGACGAGGTTTGTTTTTTGTGGTCACACAGACGGATTGGAGATGGCCAGAGGGCGGAGATATTGGCGATGGAAGCGGCCGGGATAAGAAAGCATATTATAATGGACAACTTCATCAGCAGATACGGTTCGTACGATAAGTGCGGGCTTATCAGGAGGGACATTTACAAGCTTTGTTGCAGAGAAAAAATGAAGCTCATTGCAAAGGGTGATGCAGAGACGGCAGTTGGCATTATGAGGAGCAGGAAGGAGAAGGACCCTGAGTTTTTTTTTGAGTATGTGCGTGACAAGGAAGGGCGACCGAAGAGTATGTTCTGGTGCGATGCACAGTCGCGGAGGGACTATCAGGACTACGGAGATGTGGTCGTGTTTGATAGCACGTATAAGATGAACAGATACGGTATGCCATTCGTCCCCTTTGTCGGAGTTAACAACCACCGTTGCACCACAATGTTTGGTTGTGCCATCATTGCTAACGAGACGGAAGGGACATACGTGTGGCTGCTGCAGAAATTTATGAAGGCAAACTGTCAGGTGAAGCCAAAGTCAATAATCACAGACGGTGACGCTGCAATGATCCGGGCTATTCGGACTGTCCTTTCAGATGTTTTCCATCATCTTTGCTCCTGGCATATCGAGAAAAATATGCAAAGGCACCTGCATTACAAGTCACTGGATGAGTTCAGATCGCTCCTGTACTATGCCACCTCTCAAGCGAACTTTGAGCAGAGATGGAAAGCCTTCTATGATAAGTGGAAGACGGACAGAACCGAAGAGTGGCTTGACAGGATGTACAGGAAGAGGAGACTTTGGGCAGCTTCATATCTTTCCGATGGTTTTTTCCTTGGTATGCGAAGTAACCAAAGGAGTGAAAGCCTCAACTCCTGCCTTCACCTTCACCTGGACTACGGTATGACAATTGTTGATTTGGTGGTGCATTATGATAACTGTATAGTTCGCCTGCGTGAGAACGAGGCGTACGATGACTGCGAGGCATTCCAGAAGGAACCACCGTCGGTTACTGAATATAAGGCCCTTGAGGAGCATGCCGCCAAAGTATTCACACCTGCTAATTTTTACATCCTGCAAGATGATTTGCATAAGATGGGTCAGCTGGAGATATTTGAGACGCTCATGGGAATTGGGCGTCAAACATTCATGGTGACATGGAAGGATAACCACAAGTTCAGGTACAATGTTGTTTATGAACCAGGTAACTCAGAACAAACTATTACATGCAGTTGTCTTAGGATGGTTCGGAAAGGGCTGCCATGCAAACACATTCTGTTTGTTCTCCATCATCTGAACTTAACTGAAATACCAAAGTGTTGTGTCCTGCATCGGTTGTCCAAACATGCGAGAGATGGGTTGCCTGTGCAGCGGAAGAGTGATATGTTTGGATGGGGTTGGTCAGGGCCATTGGAGAGAGAACGGTATAGTGCAATAACCATTAAAACCGCAGAAGCTGCTCATGTTGCAGCAAATGATCCCTTCTTGTTCGATGAGTTGATGAAGTGTCTGGACAACATAATAGCGCAGAAAAAGATTTCAGAGGAGGAACTTATAGGAAATAGAAGGTATGCTATGCTTAAGAAGGAGGCAAGTCAGGCGCAACAAGTTGAGCCTGGTATTGGTGATCCTCAGAAAGTTTCGACGAAGGGTGCACCTAAGAAGGGGCGGTCGAAGGGTGGCCCCGACGTTACAAAGAATGGTAGGCCAAAAGATTTTACAGAGAAGAAAACTGGTCCTTTGTGCAGTCTGTGTAGTCTCCCAGGTCATAACAAGGCTACATGTAGTCTGAACGAGAAGTGAGTTGCTACCTTTTTGTTTTGTTATATGTTGCCAATTTGATTTCACCGACTATATTTTCTCACCCAATTTTTTTTATATTTTGTTCAGGAATCGGGCGCAGAGAAGCAGCTTGGTTGGTTAGAAGAATAAAAGTGGTCGCACGAGTCATGTCTGAATAACCTATGCTATTTTTATTGGCACATGTGTGCCAGAAAACTTGATTTGTACTGTTACGTGATGATTTGTACTGTTATGTCTGAATAACCTATGCTATTTTTATTCGCACATGTGTGCCAGAAAACTTGATTTGTACTGTTACGTGATGATTTGTACAGTTTCTATATGAAGTTCTAAAATTCTGTTTATTTGTACTGTTTCGAAATTCTGTTTATTTGTACTGTTTCTATATGATTCCTAGGTGCATGCATGCAAAGGTTGCCTACATTTTTTAAATGAGTATATTGTTCTGCACTTTCGTAAAAGTAAAATAATATTTTTTTTAAATATTCAAAAAAATATATGCCCAACCACCGCAGCCGGGCCCATAGTGGGGAACAGATCATACCCAAATCAAGCCCGAAGGGGGCGACTCGGGCGGCTGATAGAGCACACTAATGGGCCTGGCAACGGGGTCCAACGGGGCTGCGGGCAGTGATAAGAGAGGAGCTCAGTGGAGGGGGCAGAGGCAGATATTTAAGTCGGTCCTCACCCGCCCCCGCTTCCAAGGTGGGACTAAACACTGAGTTCAGCAGCGCGCGGGGGAGGGGAGTGGGCGTGGGCCGGGGGAGGGGCCAAGTGGCGGCATGCCTTCATTGGGCTGAACTGGGCCGGCCCGAGACAGTGCAAATTAGGCCTCCTGAGCCTTGCGGCGACCACGTGCAGTGTGGGGCGCGATGGGGGTGCCATTTTTAGTACCACCTCGAAAGCCGGGGGGCGCGAGGAGCGGCTTAAATAGCTGCCTCCGCCCCCTCCACCGAGCTCCTCTATTATCACTGCCCGCAGCGTCGTTGGACCCCGTTGCCGGGCCCAATAGTGGGCTCTATCAGCCACCCGAGTCGCCCCCTTCGGGCTTGATTTGGGTATGATCTGTTCCCCACTATGGGCCCGGCTGCGGTGGTTGGGCATATTTTTTTCTAAATATTTTAAAAAAAATATTATTTTACTTTTACGAAAGTGCAGAACAATATACCCATTTTCAAAAATGTAGGCAACCTTTGCATGCACGTCTTTGCGTGGGTATCCCCGGTTCGCCGGCACGCGGGTATGTGGGTATGTACATGTATGTTGACACTCGGATACGTAGTACGCACACGTACCTACTGGTCACAATGACTCTTTGCATGCATGCACTTAGGAATATCGTAGGCAGGTGCTAATCTGAACAATTAGTGCATGTCAAGATGCACTAGTCTGTGCCTGTGTGCGTTTTCCCATGTTAAAGCTAATCTGGACTAGGTTTGTACGTGCATGCATGGCACTGTGCTTTTCATTTTTGCCGGCAACGAAGAACACGTCTTCGGCCAATCGGAAGACGTAAACATCACACTACAAAATACAAAACAATATAAAAAAGCAGCGCCAGGCCGGCCACGGCGGCGTAAACATCACACTATATAACAAGTTGAAATATCATCACCCATAATGATGCAAATAAGAGTATCACCGACAATGATGCAAATAAAAGTGACATTGAAAAATAGATATTGTACCAAATACCGACCACGGCACATTTATTTAGTTGCGGAACATGCTAAACCATGCCGCATTACAATATAGAAATGTCTTAATATGAAAATTGTATCAAGTACCGACAACGGCACGTTTATTTAGTGGAGATAATAGCCAACACCCCCATCCTCCGACTTATTTCTTCTCCATGATCTTGAGGATTTTCTCTTTCACTACTTCCTTCGTGTTGCATTCTGAAAAAAGTATTTCAGCTAGAATGCGTCCCCTTGAAGCATTAACCTCATCTTGATCGAACTCAAATGTTCAATCATCTCCGTCCCAGTTTTGAACGCATTTCACCACGAAAAGACCACAAGAGACTCTGCAAGAAATCACAAGACAATTATTGATGAATCATACAAGTACATACTAATTCAACATTTGCAACATACCCGTCTGTTTGTGATGGCATATCGTACTCCCTTATTGGCCAGGAAGATACGTCAGGATGTTTCGTTCCAATAAGAGCATTCACCTCGTTTGTATCATTAGCTATTTCTGCCCTCTGAAATAAAAATGACAAATCCATATGAAGTACGTTTCGAATAACTATATATTGTTTTATGTAACATTGTAAGCTTACCAGCTTAGCAATCTTTGCAAGAACTGTTATCCAATGACTTTCGTCCACATGAAAAGGAAAGTATGCCTACAACAAAGTTTATTCATGTTGATGTACACATAGATGTACTACGAATGATCATACTAAACTGAAGTACCTTATCTGTGGTGAAATACTCTTCAGTAACTCTAGACACCATTTTAGATTGCTTTGTGAAATGATCCATAAAATGCCTCTTAGAGTTGTTAACCTTTCCATCAGCACGAAGAATAAGCCAGTGGGACACCCAAGATGATAATATATGACGGTCAGCACGAGGATTATGGGTCTGCATATGGTTGCAATAACTATTGATGACCTATAAAATAACATAACAACAATACGCCTATTAGATAATTTATGTAAATGACATGTACAACTTAATAAATTATTGCTAATACTTACACTGCCATGCAACCACTTTTTCGAAATGATGGCTTCAAGCATTTCAGGTGTACATGTTTCCCCACCAATTCCCGTCATGTGCACGACAGTTTTGCTGCAAAGCTTCGAGTCTGCCAGTGTCCGGATATAAACCTTTGCGACCTCTATGTGATCCTCATTAATGTAATCAGTATTAATCATAGCAGCTCTTATACCAAACAGACCTAAAATAATAAGAAACAATGAGTTAATAAAGTGTGCATGCAAGGACAGAAGTATGTTGCAAGAATAAATTACCTAGCACTTACTTTTCTTTGCACGTTTACGTCCACCGTTCTGAAGAAAAGGTGAAAGACAATATTTTGACCGTTTCCTCTTGCGTTTCCCATCATTCTCCTTCCCAGCGTTCTCCTTCCCATCATTCTCCTTTTCATCATTCTCCTTTTCATCATTCTCCTTCCCATCATTCTCCTGAGTGCCATTTTCTTTCACATTTTTAATACGGGTGTTCAGACTATCCATACTAAATTCCTCAGATTTATCGGCGCTAGACCCGTCTGACACTTCATTCATATTCTTGGGGGTTGAAGTAATAGCTGGAAAGTCATTCATGTCTACCGTCGCAAGAGATGGGTTGGGAGAATTACCATTATCCTCAATAACGAAGGGGTCGCCTTCATCTCCTGTACCAGGTGTGTTGTGATGCACACCTTTCTCACGCGCCAATTTATTCCCATTCCCAGTGGTGAAGGATGCATCCACCCTGTTGTCCATATCTTCTTTTGCAGGAGTTGATTGTACATCTGTCCAATATTTTGATGATTTGTATTTTGATGGACCATACTTCCCCACCCAGTCTTCACTATGCTCCACATACTCAATGTCATCATCAGACCCCTTGTTTGGCTTGAAGACAAGACCTTTCTTCTCCAGCTTCTCCACTACTATCTGCAATGACACATTAATTGCATTAACTACATGCATAAATTATGAATAATCCAATGTAAACTGAAGTACACATCACTCATATTACCTCAGCACATTTTTGAGGGAGAAGTCTAATTTCTTTTTGCATATCTTTGATGCATTTCATCACCTGATCTAATGTACTATCCCTGCTCGATGAAGCCTCATCTCTATTATCTTTCTATTTTTGGGCACGATCTTCCTGCTCTAATTCTTGCTGTAATTCTTCCTCCGCCTTTCTTCCTTGTTGAGCAATTAATGTCTGCCTGTACTTCTCACTTATCACGTCATCAATCTATAACAGGTAAAATCAATTAAAATTTCTCAACATATAAATAGTAACTTAAGTGCATGTAGTACGAAATAGTAACACATAAATAGTAACTTACCGTCCCATTTTCTGACCAATTAAGCATCAATGGATAGTCATTAGCTAATGGATCAAATGCCTCATCATCCAGTGGCTGCACTTTCTCCCAAAACATGTACTGCATGAACATGAAGTATATTAGCAAAAAAAAAATCACAAACTATAGTTCGAAAGAAACAAATATAACATAAGATTTACCTGTAGGAGGGCAAGGTTTCCGATCGGCCAAGTAAATTTTGTAAGATCTGATAAGGTCTTTGTGATGCCTTCCACGCAAACGCGTAACGTAAACGCGTTCCAATTATATGCTTTGATGGCCTCCACATCGTGCACTAACTTGTAATAAGAATTAGGAACTTCTATCGTGGACTGCGGTGCAAGAACCGTGCCTAGAAGAACCAAAACAATTCTACGGAGGAAATCATCATCGTATGTGCCACTGGCAACGATGTTCTCAATCAGGTCGTCTATCATCATTTCCCCCGTATTGGAATCTAAAAAGCGACTAGGCACCTTCACCTTCGCCTTTAACCCCCCTTTTCCTAGTGCTTTCATGGCATCTTTGCCCTTGTTCTGTAGCCCGAAAATGTCAAACACATCTTCGGTGCGCAATGATATCGCACCATTTTTTGATGGCATGATGAACCTTTTTCTGTCCAACGAATACGATTTGATAATGAACTTGAGCAAACATTTGCGCATGAGCACACTAGGTATCATCAGCATTTTTCCAAGACTAGTGCTTGCAAAATGCTTTTTCTGCCTAGAGTTTAGTTTGTTGACCAAGAGACACCACTTCTCAACCGAACAAAAAATCTCTCCGTACTCCACCGTCGCTAGGAATAGGAGCAAAAATAATGTTAGCTACTTTATATGGGCACATGATAAACATGATGAATGCATAGTACCTCGTGCCATGGGATCAGGGCCGGCCCTGGGGGACGACGGCGCGGTGGCGTTGGTGGCAGATGGCGTCGGTCGCAACCTGTAAATAAATCTCATAGGTATATAAGCTCATTCACATTACACATTCCAAGGTGCAACTTAGGGTGTGTTTAGGAGCAAAGTAATTTTAAAGTTTTTATAGAAACACTATGATTTCTGAAAAAATCTTTGGTATGTAATACTTTGAGGTGTTTCGACTAGAACAGGTACGTGTGGTTTAAGATGCCATACTATTTTTTATACCATGGTTTTTCTGCTGTATATACCTAGAAAAACTGAATTAGAATCAGCTGTATGCATGCATAATTATGACCAAAACTATAGCAAAACTACACTATAACCAAACACTTAGGTGGTTTTCACAGAACTAAGAAAAACTATGGTATATACAGTGCATGTATCAGCCACTCATGCATGCATGTATTTACGCAGTACTTAGTGCACTAACTTAATGAGTGGCACATGCAGCACGCTCTCAATCAACTAACAAACTCTAACTACACACTCTACTGATCTAGGACAAAAAATTCTACAATCAAGGTTATACATGATAAAGCACATGAAACATGCAAGTAAGTCCGAATCTGTGTTCACCAACTTGGGGGCGTCGGCGTTACGTGGCGACGGGGGCGACGGCGTAGGCCGCAGATGGCGTCGGGGCAGATTGTGTTGGGGCAGTCGCTCTGTGGTGCGTCGGCGTGAGCTGGCGTCGGTGGCAGATGGCGTCAGGGCCGTCGCAGGCGTTGGGGCGGCGTCGGGGGCGGCGACGGCCGCAGATGGCGTCGGGGGAGGCGATCGTGGAGGCAGCGTCGGCCGCAGATGACGTCAGGGGAGGCGATCGTGGAGGCGGTGTGAGGTGGCGTCGGGGGCGGCGTTTGCCCTAGATGGCGTCGGGAGAGGCGATCGTGGAGGCGGCATGGACTGGAGATCGTGGAGGCGTGGAGGCGGCTTTGACCCCCGATGGATATGCATGTACGCAGGCTTATCCATTTTTTTCTACGAACCCATTCATTAGTTTTTTTCCCAATCATTAGTTACGTCTGTTTTTTAAAGCAACCATTATCGAAAATACATTGATTCATAGATAATTTTTTTTGACTCCCCCAAATTGCACGAAACTTTTTCCACACATTGGCATCACCCTCGGCAGCACCCATGCCAGTTTGCATATTTTTCCGACGCTCGATGCATTTCCTAGGATTTTCCCCGTGAAAATGCTGTAAAACACTGACTGGACGTGACGCAACGTTCGTTTTGTGTCCGTTTGCGTTCCAACCTTGCGTGGGGCCCTACGTAGGCCGTGCCCGCATGTCTGCCCACTTTGGTGCAATTGCATGCATGCGATCACGTACCCCCAGTGCAACGAGCTTCTTTTCGGTCTACCGGAGGGGGGGTTCCCGACTACTTTTTTTTTGACTCCGCCAAATGGCACGAAACTTTTTCCGCACGTTGGCATCACCCTCGACAGCACCCATGCCAGTTTGCATATTTTTCCGACGCTCGATGCATTTCCTAGGATTTTCCCCGTGAAAATGCCGTAAATCACTGGCCGGACGTGACGCAACGTTCGTTTTGTGTCCGTTTTCGTTCCAACCTTGCGTGGGGCCCTACGTAGGCCTTGCCCGCATGTCCGCCCACTTTGGTGCAATTGCATGCATGCAATCATGTACCCCCAGTGCAACGAGCTTCTTTTCGGTCTACCGGAGGGGGTTCCCGACTACTTCTTTTTGACTCCGCCAAATGGCACGAAACTTTTTCCGCACGTTGGCATCACCCTTGACAGCACCCATGCCAGTTTGCATATTTTTCCAACGCTCGATGCATTTCCTAGGATTTTCCCCGTGAAAATGCCGTAAAACACCAGCCGGACGTGACGCAACGTTCGTTTTGTGTCCGTTTTCGTTCCAACCTTGCGTGGGGCCCTATGTAGGCCGTGCCCGCATGTCCGCCCACTTTGGTGCAATTGCATGCATGCAATCACGTACCCCCAGTGCAACGAGCTTCTTTACGGTCTACCGGAGGGGGGTTCTCGACTACTTTTTTTTGACTCCGCCAAATGGCACGAAACTTTTTCCGCACGTTGGCATCACCCTCGACAGCACCCACGCCAGTTTGCATATTTTTCCGATGCTCGATGCATTTCCTAGGATTTTCCCCGTGAAAATGCCGTAAAACACTGGCCGGACGTGACGCAATGTTCGTTTTGTGTCCGTTTTCGTTCCAACCTTGCGTGGGGCCCTACGTAGGTCGTGCCCGCATGTCCGCCCACTTTGGTGCAATTGCATGCATGCGATCACGTAGACATAGTGCAACCAGCTCCGGTTCGTTCTGCCGGAGGGGGGGGGGTGCCCAACTACGTTTCTTTTTCACTCCGCCGAATGGCACGAAACTTTTTCCACATGTTTCCATCACCCTCGACAGCACCCACACCAATTTTCATATTTTTCCGGCGCTCGATGCATTTCCTAGGATTTTCCCGGTGAAAATGGCCAGAAACATTGGCCGGACATGACGCAACGTTTGTTTTGTGTCCGTTTTCGTTCCAACCTTGCGTGGGGCCGTACGTAGGTCGTGCCCGCATGTCCGCCCATTTTGGTGCAATTGCATGCATGCGATCACGTAGGCATAGTGCAACCAGCTCCGGTTCGTTCTGCTGGAGGGGGGGGGGGGTTCCCAACTACGTTTCTTTTTCACTCCACCGAACGGCATGAAACTTTTTCCACACATTTCCATCACCCTCGACAGCACCCACAGCAATTTTCATATTTTTCCGGCGCTCGATGCATTTCCTAAGATTTTCCCGATGAAAATGGCCAGAAACACTGGCAGGACGTGACGCAACGTTCGTTTTGTGTCCGTTTTCGTTCCAAACTTGCGTGGGGCCCTACGTAGGCCCTGCCCACATGTATGCACACTTTGGTGCAATTTCATGCATGCGATCAAGTATACCTAGTGCAACCAGCTCCGGTTCGTTCTGCCGGAGGGGGGGGGGGGTTCCCAACTACTTTTTTTACTCTGCCGAATTGCACGAAAGTTTTTGTAGACGTTGGCATCACCCTTGACAGCACCCACGCAAATTTTCATATTTTTCCGACGCTCGATGCATTTCCTAGGATTTTCCCGGTGAAAATGACCAGAAACACTCGCCGAACGTGACATAACGTTCGTTTTGTGTCAGTTTTTGTTCCAACCTTGTGTGGGGCCCTACGTCGGCAGTGCCCACATATCTGCACACTTTCTTGCAATTGCATGCATGCGATCACGTACACCTTGTGCAACTAGCTCTGTTTGGGTGTGCCAGTCTGGCTACTCTCAAAGCCGTTTTATTTTCGCCTACACCGAATGACCCCCAACTTTTTCCACGTACTCCAGGCACCATCGGGAGCATTCACGACAATTTTCATTATTTTCTGATGTCTGATGCATTTTCTACGGTTTTTGCGGTGAAAATACCCTAAAACACTGCCCGAACATGACGCGACATGCGTTAGGGTGTCCGATGTCGTTCATATCTTGCGTGAGGGCCTACATTAGGCGTGCACACACCCTCGCAAAAAATTATTTCATTTCATGCATGCGATCACGCACCCCTAGTGCAACCAGCACCATCCATATCTTGCATGTGTCGGTATTTCATGTGTTTGTTCCACATTAATTATTCCAAACTTTTTTCACATAGAATAAAAGTGGTTGCCCGAGTCTTGTCTGAATAACCTATGCTGTTTTTTATTCGTAAGTGCGTGCCACAAAACTTGATAAGTGATTTCTTTACGTTTTCTCAAAATATTTATGTAATAAATTTGTATTTTGTACTGTCCTATGTGAAATAGTCTGAAGTTTCAAAATTCCGTTTATTTTGTTTGCTGTCGTTTCATGATGATGATGCCATTGTATGTGTTATACTACCTGGGCTGACCGACGTGGTGAAAAAACGCACCCGGCCGTGTCTCATGCCATGTTTTTGCCGTGTTATTATTCTCTCATGCATGTTTTTCACATACACGTCGCCACAAACCCGCGCATGCACAGAAGATCGCACCCACCGAATCGAACCTACCTCATGCCAGCCAACCAGCGCCTCCCTCGGATCCCAGCTGCCCAACCAGCGCCTCCCTCGGATCCCGCCACCACGCACCGACTGGATCAGCCTCGATCCCCGCGCCCAGCGACTCTGAGCCGCCCGACCGCATCCTCCTCGATCTCCCCGCCCCCATGCACGCCTCCAACACGTCTCCCGCAACGTGTAGTGTTGCCCCACGCGGGCGAGGGGAGGGGGGCGTCGGCCATGGGCCGTGGGAGGGGGCGAGTGGCGCCCTGCCTCTATGGGCCGAACTGGGCCGGCCGGTGACAGCGTAGAAAACGGCCTCATGAGCCCTGCGGCGGCCGCGTGCACTGAGGGACACGTTGCAGCGCGATTTTAGTCCCACCTCGGAAGCGGGGGGCGCGAGGAGCGACTTAAATAGCTGCCTCTGCCCCCTCTTTCGAACTCATCTGCTATTACTCACCACTGCCCCGTTGCACCCCGATGCTGGGCCCTTTAGTGGGCTCAATCAGCCGCCCGAGTCGCCTTCGGGCTTGATATGAGTATATTCTGTAAGCTACTATGGCTCAGCATCGGTGGTTGGGCTTTTTTTTAAGTAACTTAAATTTTTTGCCGGTATTTCATGTGTTTACCTCATCTTTTAACTTTCATGTGTTTACTTCATATTTTTACAAAATCAAAATATCCCATTAATAACAATTTTTTTTGCCGGTATTTCATGTGTTTGCCTCATCTTTTTACTTTCATGTGTTTACTTCATATTTTTACAAAATCAAAATATCCCATTAATAACAATTTTCATGTGTTTACTTCATCTTTTCCTGCTGAGGTTGCGTGCAGTGCAGTGTTCGTGTTAGGTGCACCCTGTGACGTACCCTCGCGTTTGCGTGCATGGCGCATGCACGTGCGCTTGGTGCTGTTAGGTGCACCCCGTGGTGTATGCGTGCGTTTTCGTGCATGGCACATGCATATGTGTGCGCTGTCGTCGGTGGTGCGTGCTTTCGATACATGTCAGTGGTGTGGGGCTTTTTATTGGTTCCGTGAGGGCTCAACTTATCACCGGGCGTCTACTATTCGAAGACCTGTTTATTATACAACCAATCCATTACTCATTGAAGCAACATAATTTCGTTCATATTTAGGATATTTTACATTCGAACGAAATTTTACATGAAAAAAGATTAACACTAAAACAAATCTAACTACTCCTCCTCGCTACTCAGAAGATCAACCACTACGGTCTGGCCGCCGTCTTCGCCGCCGTCTGAGTCATCGGAACTGCCCAAGTATCCGAAAAACTCCTCCGCGGTAGCCGACTCCTGCGCTAGTGTATCGGTCGAGTCCCTAATCGCCTACCAGTATCCTGGCTCGTCTGTCGGGTCCGTCGGGTCAACAATATCCGCCGGCGGCATCCAACCGGTCTCCGACGTGGAGTTCCGGATCGCGCGGATCAAACCCGGCGACTCCAACGGGTCGCCCTCCTCTTGCATCGCCGCCAGTTCCGGAGGGATCTGAAACTCAGGGGCGCCTGATGGAGCAGCGGGCGCGGCGGCGGGATTAGCCGGGGCGCCTGCGCGAGCGCGCCGACCGGCATGGGCCTGCACAACCGGGACGGCGGGGGGTGCGAGGGGCGCGTTTGGAGCGTCCGCGCGGATGCCCCAAGACTTGTAGAAGCTGACCACGGTGTCGAAGTCGCGGCCTTGCCAAAAGTTCAGGCGACCTTCGGGGTTCCATGGACCGGGTTGTGCCGGCCCAGGCGTGGCATAGCCGGTGCTCGTCACGTGCCAGCCGTGTGCTAGGCGACACGACGGCGGCACGGGGATGCCGTGCCGGTAGATATCCACGGTCTGCAGCCCGGTGAGGCTAGAGGGCCACAGACCGCCGGGCGCGGCGCCGCGTCCACCACCGCTGCCGACGCGTCCGCCGCCGCCGCCGCCGCCTCCCGCCCGGCGACTGCTGCCTGCGCCTCCACTGCCGCCTCCCCAGCCGAACCAACGCCGGCCGAAGCATCCGCGTCCACGAGGCATTGCGCCGGAGAGAGGAGAGGCGGGGTCGGGGACGGTTTCTAAGAGGAGAGGCGGGGTCGGGGGCGTTTTCTGTGAGGCGAGCGCGGGTCGGGGGCGGTTTTATGGGAGCACTCGTCGGGGGCGTTGGACGGGCGCGCCCACCGATAGGCGTCGGGGCACGCGGGGCAGGCGGCAGGCGGCGGCGCGGCAGGCGTGAAGCGGGCAGCGGGGTTTAGGAGGCGTCGGGGCACGCGGGGCAGGCGAGGCGGCAGTGGGCAGCGGGCAGCGGGGGGCAGGCGGTAGTGCCTCAGCGGGGGCGGCTGACGCGAGGCGAGGCGGCAGCTGAGCAGCGGCGCAGGCCGAGGCGGAAGCGGGGGCGGCCGACGCGAGGCGGAAGCGGGCGCCGCAGGCCAGCGTGGCGGGCGAGGCGGAAGCGGGCGGCAGGCGGCAGCGGGGTTGCAGCGTGACAGGCGGCAGCGGGGCCCGTCCCGTAACCGCGCCATGCATGCATGCATGCATGCCTATCCGCGCGTACATAGCGGGGTGGGAGCGCTGGCGGGCGCGTAATTAGCGTAGGACGTGGGGGCGGGGGGGGGGGCGCGCTGGCGGGGCGACCCGGCCGAAAGAAAAAACAAGGCGCGTATACAAATACGTAGACGTTGCGATTGGGACAGCGGGCGGGCGGCCTCTTTTCGATTTTTGCCCATCGTGCCCTCCGTTATGAAGGGGTATGGGACAATCTTAGCCGTCCTTGTGTTGGAGGGGATCTACCGAAGCGGAAGTGTTAGATTGATTGCCACAGGCACATAACGTGCCTGGTTGCTTTGTATTGATCTCCGTGGTACGTTTTACAAAGCCTAGGGGTACATGTATTTATATACGCTGCTAGCACCTAACTAAGTAGGATACGGCCATAAAGTCTAAGCCTACTCGGACTAGTACTCCTAGCCGTGTTTAACTCTAACACGAGCAACATCAACTTGACCCCGAGTTGCAGCAGAATAGAGGAGAGGATAGCCATCCTTGAAAGTTTCATAGGCTAAAGAAGAACGCTGTGCCAGCAATACTTGTAGAACATCAACCTTGTTATAAGATATAGCCATTCTTAATGGAGTAATCCCATCCCAGTCAGCTTCTCTGGCCAGGCGAGGACGTTTCTCCATAATTTGGAGAGCAAGATCTGAAATCAAGTCAAGACATGCATGAATGATGGTTAACAATGAAGTGATGTTGCGACATGTCTTTGAAATGACATCGAGTATTAGACTATTCGTAATGATTATATAATAACATAATAGAAAACATGAACTATGCTAGCTCTGGTTTGCTGTACATACGTACTTTTGTAACCGTAACTTATATTCCACAGGTCTCACCTTTATTTCCATTTCTAGCTGCAGTATGAAGAGCATGGCGTCCATACTGTCCAACATCAGAAGAATCATCAACGTCTAGTAGCTTTTCAGAAACATCTACATAATTCCTCATCACGGCGATGAACATGGGTGACTCAGTGTACTTGGTCACAGCTCTTGACAGGGCAGACTCTTCTGCTATCAAATCCAGCGCAAGTTGCTTGTGGCCATTGCGAATAGCATGATGCAGTGCGTTAAATCCATACCTGTCTTGTTGCAAGATTGCTCGACTCAATCGTGGTCTTCCGCAGCATTGCTGCAGTAATTTAGAAGCCAAAGAGGCATGGCCAAGTGAAACAGCAATGACAAGCGGCGTCTCGTTCTCGCAGTTGACCTTTTCAAGGAGAGAACGCTCTAGTGCCAGCGCATACAAGCAGAACTCTTCGTGCCCATGAATGGTGGATATGTGGAGGCAGTTGTTCCCTTGCGGAGTTACTCCAAGAAGAATGCTTGGACTCTTTGTAGCCAACACCTCAATGTCCCAGAAAACACCAAAGGTGGCTGCTTTCAGGATCCGTTCGTCCATCGATGATTGTCCTCCAGTTGCATCGGTTGTCGGTGTATTGGCAGCCATCTATCTCTGCTTGAGCTAGGTTTACTGCACAAAAGAAGAAAGAAAAGGAACAAAAACATAAATATAATAAGGTGGTCTGCTATATGCTGGATAGTAGCGTGTATATTACTCCCTCGTTCCTTATTAGTTGTCGCTGATTTAGTTTATATATCAGCAAATATAATAAAGGTGGTTTGTGAACACGATAACTACGCATCAGACTTTATGCAGCAGATTAACACATGTACATTGACGAAGAGAAATTCCTCAAATTAGTGTACAATATACTGAATGTTTACAAATTAATTTTATTTTTAAAAATCAAAAGGAAACAAATTTGTAAAATACGCAACTATTTCCCATGGAAAATCCAATTACACACTACTTCAACTTAGCAGTTTAAATATTTTGTATTTATATTAATAATCAACTTTTAGAAATTTGACCAAACGCTTTATAGGAACTAATCTATTTTACGGGTAGATGTATAATAAGTTTGATTGGATTAATAAGTTTGATTGGATTCTCTTGGGGTGCTTGGGACAAAAGGTTGCAATTTTTAGTGAAACCCTATTATTACTTCAAAGAACAGTAATGAGAGTGATGCACATATTAAGAAAAGTTATCAATACTAATAGTTAACAAAATTGTTTTAGATTGTACGTTCAGTTGATAGTAGTATATTTTTTCAAAAGAAAATACTATTTAGATGTTGCGCGCGTGTGTGTGGCCCAATATGTGATAATTTCGTAAAAAAAAAATCAAGCTGGCCGATGAAGGAAACGATGGAGAGATGACGGTTGTGGCAAAGAAAAGATAGGAGGCATAATATATAATTAAGCTGAGGTGAAATAGTAGATACACACCTCGCACAATATCAATAGCAGAGAAGGTGCGTGCGTAGTCGCAAGATGAAGGTATGTGGCAGCCCGCTCGATGATGTTTTCCATGGAGATGCCAACAACTTTAAAAGGAATTGCAAGTCTACTGTCACCGCACAAGTCGTGACTGGAGCTAGAGTCCAGGTCCTAGTCTTTGCTGTGTCGTGTTGTTATACCAAGTTGTGGCAAGGATTGTCATGATTCATTCTTTTCTGAGAGGGTTTCTTTGTTGTTTTAAAGAAAAAACAAGGATTATCATCTTGTTGTGAGGCTCTAAGTTGGGCAGCCCAGATTTCCTCCTACTAGTCTTTGCTCCACACATTGACTCGTTTCGCACAGATGTTCACACTGGTCACATCGTTTCTACTACCTGTATTGATTCTGACAAAAACATCTCTATTCCGCGTCTGCAGGACTCATTCCAACTAATTTTCTAGTTAACCTGAACAAATATATTTTTTGGAAGCAGGATCAGCCCCTGGCGTCTGCATCCTTGCATCCTAATGATGCACAAAACCATAATTATGTTAATGGAGCAAGTACGAGTACGGTTTGCAAAATTCAGTACATATCAAACAATCGACCGAGAAAAAAAATGCCACAGCTGATGTAAAACAGGCAAACATGACTACGCACAAAGGCCTGTTGCTGGACCACCATTCAAAACCGTTTGTATGATTCCCATGCAACCGTCCCATATGCCCTATGCTCCCGCACTTCCACAGCTTGCAGTATATAAGGACCACATACCGATCCATTCCGTAGCCTTGAAAATGACCTGCCAGAAAATTGGTATTGTCATGAGTGCAGCCATTCAGTGCCCAGACTCATCTGCATCCGGACAGGAAAAATTCAAAAAAACTACTAGAAAAACAAAAAAAAATCCACTTTTTCCTCATGGTAGACAATTTATTGCGTGAGGTTCGCTCCAAATATTAGCTCAGTTGGACATCTGAGTAGCTCTCAGCAAAAAAGACAAATCGGGTCAAAACAGTACATGAACAGTAAACTGTTTTACAAACCCCGAATTTGTCATTTTTGCCGAGAATTTCTTAGTTGTCCAAATAATTTGAAAATTGGGGCCGGCCTCACGCATCAAATTGTCTACCATGGGAAAAAAATTGGAATTTTTTGAATTTTTCTAGTATTTATTTTAATTTTTTTATTCTACACGGGTGCAGATGAGCCATGGCTCAGAAAAGGATTTTCGTATTGTCATCTTCTATCTATCTATCTATTATCTTCTATTTTCTATCTATTATATACTACTCCCTCTGTCCGGAAATACTTGTCATCAAAATGAATAAAAGAGGATGTATCTAGATGTATTTTAGTTCTAGATACACTCCTTTTTGTCCATTTTGATGACAAGTATTTTCAGACGGAGGGAGTAAAACAGATGAATAGGCTAAAACTTCCCACAAGATTAAGAAAGATCTGATCATTGATTTGTTAGACTTCAGTTTGTTGCCGTTAAATTTAAGTACACGAAAATTACCCACTTTGCCATTAAAAAACCGCATCCATTACATACACCATTTTGCATTCTATTAGTTTAAAAATATTACCCACCACTTGCCGTGCATTAGCATGTCCTGACCTAAATTTTCACCTCATCCTCTCCCGTGTAGATAGCAAGTCAATGGCGGCTGCCATCATCATTCTCCGATTTGAATCTAGTCAGCCGCCTGCTTCCGTCTCCCCTCCTAATTTTTCCGTCAGTAACCTCTTGACGTTTTCCATGGTTGCATGCAATCAGCCCTTAATGCCTCACACCACCGCCAAACTCACATCTCCATGTCTGTTCCGTTTCCTTAAGGATGCCCGTAGTGAGAGTATCATGCATAGACAATTTTAATGATGTGACATAGAATTAAATAACTATGTGTCTTGCTTGGCAATAATTGAAGTCATTTATAAGATACTAATATATGATAATATGCATCAAGGGGTAGTATCATCACTAATACCATACTCCCTTTGGCCCTTCTTACTCGGCATATAAGACTTATTTGAAGTCAAACTTTGTCGACCTTGACCAAATTTATATATATGATAAAAATATCAACATCCACAATATTAAAGTTATACAATATGCAATTTATATTCCTGACACATCTAAAGATATTGATTTTGTATTGTGAATATTGATATCTTTTTCTATAAATTTGGTCAAACTTTAAAGTTTGACTTCATACAAATCTTATATGGGCAGTGCTACACGCCAGCTGGCGGATCTTTTAAAAAGATCCGCCGCCTCATGAGCCGTTCGATTGTACAACGCAAGCCGTACGTTATTCTTCTCTAATTTCCTGTAACAATGCTCTTGTTGCGGAATCTCTTCTTCTCTAACTTTCAGCAGCAAGAGCATTGTTACAAAAATCTCTTCTCTAATTTTCTGCAACAAGGCCTCTGTTGCAAAATATTCTCTTCTTTAATTTATTGCAATAAGACCCCTATTGCAAATCTTTTTCTTCTCTATTTTTCTGCAACAAGACCCTTGATGCAAAACGTCTTCTCTTATTTTTCTGTAACAAGACTCTCGTTGCAAAACCTTCATTGCAATAGGATCCAACATCTCTAACTTCTTCTATGTATTTCCTGGAACAAGACTGTTGTTGTGAAAACTTGCAAGAACACCTACGGCTGCAATGGAGAGAGCACCCCGTGGTCTCTGCATCACCCCATTTTTTGTTGCGGTATGCCTTTTCGAAGCAGGTCCTCAGTTGCGAGAACTGCAGTACCGAGCGCTCTGCATGGTCAGATGAGATTCAACGCATGGATAGAAGAGATAAAAATATGCTGCCATTTCGTTAGAGATAGGGATGGAGGAAAGAAGCTCTGCGCTGGTCCATCATGACGTGTCAAGCGAGGAATGTGGTGGATGTGAGTCAGGGTGGACGACACGAGCGGGCTTTTTGGCCCGCTCGTGGCCCGCTCGGTCCCGCCCAGCTCGATCCTGGCCCGTTCAAAAAAATAGCCGGTCCGGTCTGCAAAATATGGACCGAAAAATCTTCGGTCCGGTCCGGTTAAAGCCCGGTCCGCTCGGTCGGACCGAAGAAGAAGCGCAGGAGGATGAGGCAGATCGTGCTCGCGCGGTCATCTGCTTCCTCCAATCCACGCGATGGCCGTTGGCAAGAGATAGATGAAGACCCACGTTATGCGCTGCCTTTTGTTTCCTTTTATTCAGCGGAGAGAAATAGAAAGAACGAGAGAAATGGGATATCACGTAATCACGGCCTCATCCCAGGATTATTTGTTACTCCATCCATGGGAATAACTGCCAAAAGGATTCTACGGAAATCTCTCCCTTTCAATCTAGTAACATCTATCCATGATTCACGCTGATGTTTCCTTTTACTTTCCAATCTAAATCTCTCCCTTTTGTATGGACTCCACACCGTTGTGTCTTTTTAATCGCGGCTAACGAAAGAAATAGGTTTGATCCGAGAATCACGGTGCCATCCCACAATTAACTCCACGTCCAATTGGATCCACTCATCACGGCAAGCCTGTACACGAATAATCGTGGGCTCATGCATGTGATAGATTGCTTGCATGCATCAGAGAAAACTGCTAAGTAATAAACATCCACTTTTCACGGCACGTCGTCTACCTCTCGCCGCCCGCTCCCGCGCACGTCTTCCACCTCACCACAACACCACCCTCTCCCTCGCGCCTCTCTCTCCCCTGCGCGGCCGCGCCGCTCCCTCTCTCCCCCGCGCCTCTCCCTCGCTCCGCCGCGCATAAGGTGCGCCTTGTCCGACTCCGGCCACCATGCTGCTTCTCCAACCACCTCTCCGATATCTGGGCCCACATGGCAGTGACTGGACATCGCCGGGACCGTGAGGACCGCCGGTCCGCACCGAGCTTCACGTCCGCCGGTCCGGTCCCTAAAATCAGGACCGTTGCACTGCTCGGTCCGGTCCGGACCGGACCGCCGGCGGCCGGTCCAAACGGCGGCTCGGACCGGGACCGGACCGGCCCGGACCGTGTCCACCCTGAGATGTGAGAGGAAAGATCGGTCGGTTGACCACTAGCTTTTTCCATCTTATATTCAGAGTAAAAAGGACAGGAGAAAGTATGTATGCTACTAACCACTACAAGCACTGCGGCGGCGGCTAAGTTACGTGCGTTCCTCAGGGGATGGGGAGCTAACCATGGTAGTGACTCTAAAAAGGAGCGCGCCGGGCTTACAGAGGAGATTGCGTCACTAGACTTAGCGGCGGACGTGAGATCTTTCTCTGAGCAGGAATGGGCGCATAGGTATGTTCTAGAAGACCAAGTTCTTAGTATCTTGAGAGCAGAAGAGGAGTACGGGCGATGCAGGGGCGGAGTTAAATGGGTGACTAAAGGGGATGCAAACACGGGATACTTCCACGCGTTTGCTAATGGGAGAAAACGCAAGAGTTCTATCCTGCGTCTTAACCATGATGATAGGATTTTGGTCACTCGGGCGGAGATTAGCAGCCATATTTATGATTTCTTCATCGTCCTGTTGGGGACGGCCGAGGAGAAAAAACTTAGCCTTCGGGAGGATCTGTGGGATCCTTCAGAAAGGGTGAATCCGGATGAAAACGCAGGTTTGGCCCTCTCCTTCCTCCCGGAGGAAATTGACAGGGCGTTAGCTTCCATGAAAACGGGCACTGCACCTGGGCTCGACGGGTGGCTAGTGGAGTTCTTTAAGCGTTTTTGGCCGTGCTTTAAGCATGTTTTCCATGCAATAGTCAATGGCTTCGCGCTGGGGCAAGTGGACCTAGTGAGACTAAATTACGGGGCGATTAGCCTTATCCCCAAAGTAAAGGACGCTGATAACATCAAGTTGTTTAGGCCGATTACGCTCATCAATGTCCCGTTCAAGTTATGTGCCAAAGCATACGCCTCGAGGCTTGCTCCTATTGCTCAAAGGGTGATAAGTAGGAGCCAGATTGGGTTCCTCAAAGGGAGAAATATTTTGGAGGGCCCGATTGCGTTGGCAGAAATAGTGCATGAGCTGAAACGTACAAAAGGGATGGGACCTGCTTTGTTCTAAATATTTCCTGGATGGGAATGTGTTTAACGCCAAGACCTCGGGTTCACCATTCTGGAATGGGATTCAGGCGGCTGACCGGCTTTTACGCTTGGTGCGAGGTTTGACATGAGAAATGGCCTGTCCACGCGGTTCTGGCTTGACATGTGGATGTGTGGCAGGCCTCTCTGGCAGGAATTCCCGCAGCTGTATAATGTGGCCTCGGACATGAATGTTTTGGTGGGAGAGGCCCTGCGCTCTGCGCCCCCTGCGATCCATTTTATGAGGCCATTGAGTACGGCTGAGCTGGCGAGTTGGGACTCGCTGCAGGCTCAAATTGGATCGATTGTCCTGAGTCAGGAAGCTGACAAAGTGTCATGGGACTTGTTGGCGTCTCATAAGTTCTCGGTTAAGTCCTTATACAGCAAGTTGACTGAGGGTACCGCCTTAGATATACCTAGGGGGCTATGGAAGGCTAGGATTCCGCTAAAGATTAAAATATTTCTTTGGCAAATGTTTCGTAACAGACTCCCAACAGCGGATAACGTGGCCAAGCGTAACGGTCTTTCGGACGGGTCCTGTGTGGTGTGTGAATCGCTAGAGGATGCGAATCATGCACTTTTTCATTGCGCACTTGCACGTTTTGCCTGGAGTGCGGTGCACGAGGTGTTCCAACAAAACTGGAACCCGCGATCGGGGGCTGAGTTGTTGGTAATACAATCGCAGAGGGGTGCCAAGGCCAGGGTCTTGTGGAGTTGCGTGGGAGCATTACTTTGGTTCTTATGGACAGTGAGAAACAAAATAACTATCGAGCACAAGTTCCCGGCTAACCCGACTGATGTTATTTTCAAATGCCATCTTTTTCTACAGACCTGGACTCCGCTGGTGAAACAAGGTGATGCTGACCTCATGAGGAGCACGATAGAGAAGATTGCCAGTAGCATCCCGAGACTGCGTCAATCTTCTTGAACTCCATTGGGAGACAAACTTTACTTTTGGATGATTTGAGAGTTGGCTAGATGGTTGGTAGGGGCCTGCCTTTTGGACTTTGGTCTGTAATATGCGTGGCCGATGTGGCCTGTTGAGACTTTCGGATATGTGGTGTGTGTTTGCGTTGTGGAACTCGGTGTTGCTGCCTTCGTGGCTTTATTAATTTAAAATCGGACGCGTCTAGCGTCTTTGTTTCAAAAAAAAAAAAACCACTATGGGCAACCTGAACGCTACCCGATCCTCTACCGCTCGCCGTGGAGCATCTCGCTTATCTACATCCTTTATCTCGGCCTCACTCTAACTGAAGGTGCGAGCTATGCTGACAGAATAAAGTAAGAACACAGACTGGAGCAGAACGATCGGGATTGTCACTTCATTCATTATCTCAAACATCTTCGGGTGGATTTACCTGGTGGCATTGATTCAGGTCGTGATGGACATCCCATACCTACTGTGCACCGAGAGTGAGGCCACCGGCTACAGTATGGCTCAGTAGTGCTGGTGGGATCGACACGTCGTCACCATCGCCATGTTCCTCTGATGTGTGGTGTATATCACCAGTAACTCAAGGTACTGCTATGTAGTGTTATTTTCTTGCTTTATCATCAACTTTATATATACACCACAAAAACTGAGAGACCATGTCATACCGGTGTGATTTTTTTTTGGAAAAAGAGAGCTTCATCTCCGATTTCATTTAACAGAAATCACAGTGTCTTGCGATTACAGACTCGAAAAGAAAGCAGAAAACACAAGTAGACCACGGTGCACAATCACTGGGAAACAAAGGAGCCATCCCTTCCGTCCCTCCCAACAATCGCAAAGGACCTACCTCTAACACCAGACATCAGAGGCGACCCAGCCAAAGAGCAATCATCCAAGATCAAGACTAGGAACTCAAAGAGCAACCTAGAAACAGAGATACAAAACCCCAGGTACTAAAACTACAGTTTTTAAAGGGATCATAAGGTCTATGACACAACGCAGACAAAACGGAGCCAGGAAACATTCAGGAAATACAATATTCAACATTGACACGCTGTGGAAGCTTCAGCCTTCTATTCTTCCAGTCCCAGCTCTCCACCCATGCGGCACCCTAAAGACATATTGGTGTGATGTACTCTATTCAATTGTCAACTTTGTGTTATGGTGAAGGATTTCTATGCCTTTTAGATGTAACATGTACAGCTTTTTTTTTTATAATAGATGTAACATGTACAGCTATTGCAATTTCAGTTGGAGCCTTCCGTGCACTGCATATGCACTTGCTACCGATGTAGATGTGGTGCTGCAGGACTACAGTTTCTTCTGTTTTGGCTCCAAATTATATATGCACATAAGAACAGAAGTAGCTCTTCTATATGTTATTCTGAAATATGGTCATAAACGGCTGTTGTAGTTTTACTGCATGATTATTTCTCAGAATATTATGTTCAAAACAAAAGTAGCTCTTCTATGTTAAAGGTGTTGGGCTTTAGTCCCGACCCTTTAGTTCCGGTTCCAGAACCGGGATAAATGGGCCTTTCGAACCGGGACAAATGGGCCTCTTTCTACTAGTGGTTATACTTGTCGCAGTTTTGAACTAAAAGTAGAACTTTGGATCGAAGGGGTACTAAAAACTGATCGCCGCCGATATGACTATTGAAGTGACTTATAAGGGAGAGATTCCTTCCTCCTTTTTTTTTGAGAATGATTCCTTCCTCCTTTCAGTCCGGACTTTTGAGATGGAGTGGACTCTCCGCTGAATGTTGGCCCATGTGCGCAAAGACGTCCAAAACATGGGCAGAGTGTGGGCTAGGCCGAGTTGGACGCTAACATCTAGTATAAGAGCCAACATCGCTATGCCTTCCCGAGGGGCTTCTCAGGGGGATGGGATGTTAGGGTTGCAGTAGGCCGGTGAGGCTGGCTCGGTTTAGTCCCACCTCGCTCACAGGAGAATGCCTTGACCAGCTTATAAGGGAGAGATTCCTTCGTCCTTTCAGTCCAGACTTTGGCATGGAGTGTGCTCTCGGCTGAATTTTGGTCCATGCGCGCATAAAGTTTCAGAACGTGGGCAGAGTGTGGGAAAATTCAAATTAATTCAATTAATTGGTAACGTATTGAGATGAAAATGGTCCACTAAAAAAAAGGGGGAAATTGTAAGTCAATTAACGTGCGTTCGCCCACCTAATAAGCCCATATGGCCATATCTCTTTCCTCCTCATCAACAAAATAAAATAAGATGCTAAAAAAACAAAAAAGTTAGCCCTAGTACTTATATTTTTTCCAAGGGTTATGCTATCAGGTAATTAATACAGTATATTATGTGATTCAGTTAATTCAATTAATTTATTGCATAAATATTGACAAGAAAAAAAGGAGAATTTGTCCTAAACCAGGTAACATATTAATGCAGTACAGCTAAGTCCACGACAAAAGTTGGAGAATATTTGGTAATTTCCAATCGATTCGTCATTGGTGCGTGTCTTGCCCAACAAAAGAACCCTAGTAGTACGTGTACTCTTATACGACGATCCAACAGACGACGTGATCGATCGATGTTGAATCAGATGGCCGGCGCTTGCGACGAACGTAAAACTAAGCGCGCCAACACGGCGAAGCAGCGCTGGTCGGAGACTTTGCCCGACCATCTTCTCTTCATCGTCTACAGCCTGATTGCCTCCCCGCGGCCGCGTGCGATTCGCCGCCGTCAGCCGGTCGTGGCGAGCCGCGGCGCGCGGGGCACCACACGTGCCGGCGCTCCCGTGGCTGCTCTTCTCGCATCTCCATGGCAGCAGGACGAACGCTCTGCACTGCCTTGAGGATGGAGCCCTCGTGCACTTACAGGTCCCCGGGAGGTGGATCATCGGCGGCCATGACGGTGGCTGGGTCGCCGTGCGCGTATCGGGTTTCGTCAGGGTCGTGAACCTTTTCTCCGGCGCCAAGGTGGCGCTCGCCAAGAAGACAATAGTGTGCCGAGGAGGCCAGCCGGTGGTCATCTCGAGAGTTGTCTTCTCCGCACCGCCCACCTCGCCCCAATGCATCCTTGCCGCGGTAACATACAACTGCGATATCGCGCTCTACAGAGTTGATTGTCTGAAGATTGGACGGATGGTACAAAGATGTCATCGGGACAGAAAGCTTGGCGATATCACGTTTTGCAACGGCAAGCTCTATGGGCTATGCAACAATAGGAAACTCATAAAGTTTGAGATTGGCGTGGATAAGGATAGTGCCCCAGTTATCACCGTGAAACACAGGCTAGTCATGCAAAGTATAAACTGCACCATCCATACGGTCGACTATCGGGACAGTTTTAGCTACATCTTTGATCTAGAGGGCAAGCTTGCAAGGCGATGAAGAATCGGTGGTTGCCAAACATCCGGCCGTTCTTCAAGGTGTTCAAGCTTGTTGTCACGGGTAAACAGAAGGCACACAAGTGGTTGGAGGTTATAAGCTTGGGTGACCATGCATTGTTTTTGGGGAGATCATTCTCTAAGGTGGTGCAGGTGTCAGCGACGAACATGCGTGGCGGCATGGAGAGAAACCGCATCTATTACTCGCTGTGGTTAGGTGGAAACACCATCATCCCTAGTGACAAGGTATTCTTGAAAATCTCAAACGACGGCAGCGATATGATGTGCTACAAGGAAGACGACTCGAAGAGCAGCATCACCGATGACAACGTGAAGAGGATCATATCTGTAGGATACATCGTGCAGGGTGGTTTACATGGTGCCATGTGGATTTTACCTCCAGATGTATAGCTAGTCTAGACTCTGAGATATTAGCACATTAAACTATCTATGAAAGATATTATATACTTATCTATGATGTAGGAGAAAAGAACAATGCAAGACAGATAGCAAGATAGTGTGTCATTTTGTAGATGGGCCGTAGTCTCGTAAGTGGATGAAAGATTCAAACGAGTAGCTCTTTTCTTGTGAGCATGATATAGGTCTGGAATATTTTTGTAGAAAACAAAAGTTTAGAGATCTGAATCTAAGTATCATGTTAAAATCTCTGTGGCACGTCGGTGACTCGTTCTAGTGGCAGCAGCGGTTAAGTGCTTTGTACTTCTGGTGAATCTTTATAATAGATCTGAGTCTCCGTTTCGTCCAAAAAAAAACACAGCCAAAGTAGACGCGCTTATTATTAACTTTACTCTCCAAAGATTACTTACCCCTTGATTTTGGTTGTATTATTAGAATGGACTTCAGGATCCGACTTTTTTGAAAAGTACCAAGTATGCATACTGTAACGGTGGTCAGGGTCATGCTTTGTTGTATCAGGTGCCATGGACTGCTAGTACAAGTCCCTTTGCATCAAATGAACTTGGAATTACTATCAGAAGGTCTCCTTTGCGCAGCACAATAGCCCAGCATGATTCCATTCAGTTCAGCCCAGCAAGATTCCATTGAATTTGTCTCTTTTTCCGTTGGCCAGCCGGTCACAACTCTACTCTTTTTCGTCTTCCTCCACAAGAAGCAGTGCAAGACATCATACCACAGAAAAGTAACATGTTTCTGCCAATTGAATGTGTCAAACGACAACACATCCACGGAGCTACACAATTTTTCTGTCTACTACAGACAAGGGATCATGTACTGTCCATAATCTCAAACCATTACAAATCTCTCTCTCTCAAGAAAAAAAAAACAGTTCGTAACATGATGCACCATCCATAGCACTAACAAAAGATACAAGTTAACACGCCTCTTGACATACATACACATCCTTAGCACTAGCAAGAGGCCAGGGCAGTGCTTGGGCATGCGTACGATACTACAAGTGACCTTTGATGCTGATTTCCCCACCTGGGATGACAATCGGCAGCAGCACCTTCACCAACATGCTGACTCTCAGATGATCTTTGCTACAATACACTACAGTCCTCTTGATGTTAGGATAGCCACCTGACGACGATTCCTCCTTGGGTCACGGATCATGCTAAGCAGCCTTACATACGATAAAGGGCGATTTTATTATCTCAAAATGTAGCATCAAGTGGATACAAAGCATTATGAGTAACACCCGGCCTCTGCATAACTAGGATGCACACAGCCAAATCCGAAAGTCCGACAAAAAAATCATCAAATAAAAAACGACAAACCGGCAACAGTAGAGTCCTATAGACCGACACTATGCCTATGTCGAAGTAGGTGGTGGGTCGATCCGAAGGTTATGCTGCCATCCATGTAAGGAAAAACCTTCATAGCCACCTGCTCCAATCGCGTACAGACCGCCTTGAACAGCGGTTGGTACTCCGGTCAACCTTACATGCTCCACGCTGCTCCTGCATTCGGCGCGTCAGAATGCAGCAGTGTAACATTAGTTAGTTCAACATTCCATGGAAAGGAAACCCGTAGCATATCTGAAAGCAGCTGTACCATTTTGAGCTTAAAGGTCATCCTTCACCTTAGGCAAGCGCCAAAGGATGAAAAGTAGCGGAGCGAAGCTGGAAGCCATGCACCATTCGCTCAACATAAGGCTTGTGAGGTTCCTGAACACTGGGCATGTTTGCAAACCCTTCTCGAGCATGGGCTTCTATGTTCATCAAAGATGAAATTTGACAGAGCTAGTTAAAACAGTAGTACGACGTACAAGAGGGGAAAATAGCTGGTTAAACAATAAAGTAGATGGGGGCTTGCATTGATATCAAGAACCAGCTAATACTGCAAAATCTAGCAACGCAATCAATAATATTCAGCTAAACTAACATGCCACAATAACGTGGATAGAGAACAACCCAATCTATCGTACCTCAGGTAATGTTGCATCCAACTCCAAGGCTGTAACATCTTGAAAGGCCGTCGAGCATACCATGATTCTATATTTTGTCATGATTGCCATGGCGGACACGAGATCTTAGACCTGGTGAGTTTCTGACTAGAGAATACAGATCACTGCTTTCTATAACATGCCCTTCAGAACAACGAAATGTTTTCTCGAGGATAGACAGATGGTTTAGGTTCAGAGCACAAATCTGTAGATCTCCGTTGAAACGGCAGCAGGACATGCATATTATCTTGAGTCACCTCGATGAGATGTTCAGCATGGACGAGATTTCCCAGGCATCGCAATTCTCAAGCTCTAGATGTTCAAGCACGGGGAAGGCAAAATTCAGCAGCCTAAAGGATGCGTGAGTTAAAGCGACTGTTTGGTGCCTCATTCTTTTAAGGTGCTGAGAAGGAATCATCGATCTATGATCGAATATTACTTCAGTGAAGGGAGCACGAACATGAAGGGAGGTCCCTTGAAATATGCCGTTCGGTAGTTATTGGGGTCTTTAATTTAATTCAACTAACTATTTTTGTGACACAAAATAGTGCAATTTATTCCATGCTATGAAAGTTTACAGGGATACACAAGGTTTCAGGGGGAGAACTAAACCAGACATGCCGTCCCATAGCTAGCGAGGACGCCATCCTAGCAAGTCTATGTGCCTCTCCATTGCTATTTGGGATGTTCAAACTTGAAAGTGCATGACACAAACGGAGCCCTTCGCTTCTTGATCTCTTGGATTATCATGCAACATGTCCATCCATATTCTTTGTAGCTCCGAGTTCCCGAACAACTCCAAACTTTAAGATCGCGGGCTAACCCATTTCGCAGCTGGCTCATGCAAACGCTACAGCCGCTATAGCCGGAGATAGCGGCCACTAACCCAGTTCACGGGAACAGTAACATGTGCATGTACACGTGCATATTTATCTCAAAAATAGGGGATTTTCAGCAGAAAACAGAGGATTTTCTGAAGCAGAGGAAGCAGAGAGCAGAAGTTGATGGTCAGAGCTAGCTCTTGTTCTTCATCAACATTTGGCACCACCTGAACCTGAACCTACAACCTGAACCGATATACCTGAACCTACAAGTTTGCAATGCAACCCAAGAGCCTGTCGTGCTGCTCTTGTTTTCCAAAGTCTTTTCCAGCTTGCTTCCTGACTGTGTACATTGAAGTTACCCGACTCATCATTTAACCATGCTTCACGCTGACACTTGGTTTTGACGTAATGCCATGCCCAGCAATCCCGGCTATTTATACATGGCCAATGGAATATCCTTGATTACCTCGGAGTCCATCGGTAACAAGTGCACGTTCAGAGCTGCATGCATGACACCGAGAAAATGAAATCTGAAACTTTCTCGGGAGGGTTCTGTGACACTGCACATATAGGACGTAATTTCAAATTTCATTGGGGTCACCCCTTTCTCGATTGTCCGCTGGCCAAACTATTATAGCGCTCAGTTCATATAGCCTTTAGTATCACCCCTCCAAATAGTATTCACACGTTATTTGGGACGTGGCTAAATGAAGTAAAGACAAATATTGCGAGACATATTATGATAGAAGCGTGTGCATTACTTGGGCTATATGGAACTGTAGAAATGACATGGTTTTTAACCGACAAACTTGTATAAATTTCTGCAGGTAATCTACAGGGCAACTATTTGGATCTGTCTGTGGTCATTACTCACTTGTGTGGAAGTCAGGGAGCCTTTGGTTACTGGGTCTGCCCGATGGGAGATGATAGTTCGGGATATCTACAATCGGTTTGGATGGCGGTCCAGTAATAGGATAGGTGTTTAGTCATCTCGTTCTATTTTCGCCGGTTGTGGCATATTATATTTGTTTATTTTTCTTCGGCTCTGAGCAAGCTTGTTCTGGATCACAGATTTTTTGATCACTTTGCTTAATAAAGGGACTAATATGCACATCACTCTGATGGAGAGGTCAGGGGCAATCCTCCTTTTCTAAAAAGAAATTGTCCGTCCAAATATTTGTGTCTCTATCTCCTTTTCTTCGGAGAGAGCACGCCAAACATGAGAAACAATTAACTGGTTCCAATTAGGGCCGTAACGTGCAAATAAGTCCATGATATCGTTATTATCAAATTATAAGGCCGTGGCGTGCCTGCGTTGCCCAGCAAATAAGCCCAAGATATCTCTACCCTAATAACTAAAATCTCAGTATACCGGCAGATCGATGTATACGCAGATGGCCGCCGCCTGCGACAAGCGCGCGCATACAGCAACGCCGTGCTGGTCGACAACGTTTCCCGACGATCTCCTCGCCGTCATCTACGGCAAGGTCGACTCCCCGCGCGGCCGCGCACGCTTCGCTGCAGTCTGTCAGTCGTGGCGCGATGCCGCGCACGCGGCACCTCCGGTGCCGGCGCTCCCGTGGCTGCTCCTCTTGCCTCGCGACTCCAACAGGAGGAAGGCTCTTCACTGCCTCGAGGACAGTTCCCTGGTGCGCTTGTGGGTCCTCCGCGAGGACGCCGGGAGGCGGATCATCGGTGGCCACGACGGCGGCTGGGTTGCCATGCCAGTGCCAGGTCTGATCAAGATCGTTAACCTTTTCTCGGGCGCCGAGGTGTGGCTCGCCAAGAAGAACGCGCCGATCCTCTGCACGAGCCAGTACCATGGCCCCTCCCGCCTGGTCGTTATCTTGAGAGTTATCTTCTCCGCTCCGCCCACCTCGCGCCGGTGTATCCTTGCCGCCATAACATACAAGTGCGGCATCGCACTCTGCAGGGTTGGTGGTCCCAACAGCGGGTGGACGGTACAAGGATGTCCTAATGCAAGGCTTGCGGACATTGCATTTTGCAATGACGAGCTCTACGGCATACATTACAATATGACAATCGTCAAGTTTGAGATTGGTGTGAATGAGGACGGTGCCCCCATGGTCACTACGGAACGCTTGCTAGTCATCCAATGGATTGACGGTGTCAGGGACTACTTGAGCAGTACTAGGTACATCTTTGATCTGCACGGCAAGCTTGGGATGGCATTGAAGACCCGGTGGTTGCCATATATGGAGCCTTTCTTCAAGGTGTTCAACCTTGTCGATAACTGCACGGGTAGACAGAAGGCGGCACTTTACAAGCAGGAGTGGGTGGAGGTCACAGACTTGGGTGACCGCTCATTGTTTTTGGGGGAGCCATTCTCTAAGGCAGTGCATGTGCCAACGAACATGTGTGGCAACGTGGAGAGAAACCACATCTACTACTCGCATCGTTGTCCGTTAGGTCAAGATGCCATCATCCCTAGTTACAAGGTATCCGTGACAATTTTGAACAACCTTCACGGCGAGACCTGCTACAAGGAAGACGACTCAAAGAATAACATCACCACCGATGGCCTAAAGAGGATAAGGTCGGTAGGATACTTTATGAAGGGTTATTCACATGGTGGCATGTGGATTCTCCCTCCATATATATAGCCAGTCTACACTCTGTCCTATTAGTGCATTAAACTCTCGATAAGAGATATCATATAATTACCTATGAAGTAGGAGAAAAGGAGAATGTAATAACACAGATGACAAGGTTATGTGTCATTCTGTAGACAGACGGTAGTCTCATAGATGGATAAAAGATTCAACGAGTAGTTATTTTATTGTGAGCATGATAAAGGCCTGGAATATTTTGGTAGAAAGCAAGAAGTTTGGAAACCTCAATTCAAGTACCAGGGCAAAATCACTCTTACCAACATGGTAAACTACCCGAACTTTATTTGTGGGGCCTCTGCCATTTTACCAACATGTAGTAGCATTTGTTTCTTCACAAATTCTGTGGTGATCACGACTCAAGTGCAGGACACGCAATCGAGGCCTGCAGACGAGTATCCCCTATCGAGTTTGGTTTGAACGAAAGTAGGCGATAAGGCAAATATACCATGCAGCTCGATGCAAACTGAGAACATTATATCTATCATGCTTGTTTACTGTGGGCTTGGCGATGATGTACAACTGCACATAACATTTCTGAACTCTATTGTTGAAGGTTCAATGTTAGCTACTCATGAGCTAATTACAAAGCATGGTATTTCTGTAGTAGACATTTGAATCTTCTGGTTTATCAAAAAGGTAGTTTGAGTTCTTTGTATGTGAAAATGATATTATTAGTACTAAATTCTTTTTTTATCTGGGCCTAAGAAACACGAGTTTACGCAGAATTGCCCTAGTAGTAGTGCTTATTGTACAGATTACTCTCACCCCTTGTTTTTTAGGTTGTATTATTAGACTGAACTTCAGGATCCATCTTTTCTAGATGATTACTAAGCATCCATACTATAACCATGGTCATGGGCATGCTTTGATGTATCAGGTGCCATGGGCTGCTGGTACATGAGCAGAAATACACATGTTGATATGGCTAAGTCTAGCAAAGATCTATCATGGCTTGTTCTATCATCAGATTTCTGAACGGGAGACAAAAATTAGTACAATAGTTTTGTCGATGATTATATCAATACAATAAGAGTAGCCATACAATGTTCGTCACAAATAAATTGGAAACGTACTATCAGAAGGTCTCATTCCATTCAGCTCACTGCTTGAAATTCCACCGTCCACTGTACCGAACTGCTGATGCTGGTCTCCCAGATCGTCGGTCTCAAATTCTACCATCCTACTCTTCTTCCTCCAGAAGAAACCACACATCTGACAGCCATGGCCTCACAAGCCCGATTCGCAGCACCGCTTGATATAACTGACACTACATGTCAAACAACAACACATTCGCAAGCAAGTACTGACATTTCATTCTACTACAGACAAGGGGTTATTTACTGGTCATATACTCAACTCCCTACAATTCTCTCTAAAAAAAGCACTTCTTAACATAATGCTCCATCCATAGCACTTAGCAAAAGATACAACTTAACACACTTCTTGACATACATACACATCCATAGCACTAGCAAAAGTCCGCAAGAGGATTTCCCCATCTTGGATGACAATCGATACCAAGACCTTCACCAACATGCTATTGAGTACGATTATTTGTGGCAAAGATTATCCGTGGGTGAGCACATTCATAAGCCCATGGTCAGGAACAGGGGAAGTGCCTCGGCATGCGTACGATTCTACTAGTGACCTTTGACGCTGATTTCGCCGCATGGGATGACAATCGGCAGTAGCAGCTTTACCAACGTGTTGACTCTCGGATCGTCCTTACAGTCGAACTGAGTGTAGCACAGCCGTATGGCTACAACTAGGACCACCATTTATTGGGAATTTTTTGCCTCTCGATTGTAACCCTATTATTATGAAATAATTTTCTTTTATCCCGCAAGAAAAAGATTGGTCTAGGCCTCGATGGTCATTTTACACATTCCATATTTTGAACTGCACGCTGGTTTAATTGCTCTTCAAAGGACCAATCAGTGCCTGCAAAAATAAAGATCTCGGGCCAAAAGAAAGGATCCAATCAGTAATTGCCAATTTGGGGCGTTGAAGAATCCATTGGGTGAAAGAGAACTTGAGGCTAACCAAGAAGTGGTAATACTATTCCCTCGAAAAAAGAAAAAAAAAGTGGTAACGCAAGCTACAAACATATGGCGAAGAACAAGTCTCTTTCGACATCAATTTGTGCCAACATATTGATCAGGCATGCACGTACCCTATCATGTCGTATGTTTTTTAGACGACGCAAGCGGTTAAATGTCGACTTATATAGAAGAGAAAAACGTGCGTGCGTGCGTTGCCCGGCCAATAAAGTCCAAAATATATCTGTCTCTAAAACAAAACACATATCTCGTTCGCTCCGGCAGATCGATGTCGACACAGATGGCCTCCCCCTGCGATGATCGCGAAACAAAGCGCGCGCATATGGCGAGGCGGTGCTGGTCGGCCACGTTCCCCGACGATCTCCTCGCCCTCGTCTACAGCATGGTCGCCTCACCGCTCGGCCGCACATGCTTCGCCGCCGTCTGCCGATCATGGCGCGCCGCCGCGCTCGCGGCGCCACCCTTGCCGGCGCTCCCATGGCTGCTCCTCTCCCCTCGCGACGGGAGAAGTACGAAGGCTCTTTACTGCCCCGATGATGGTGCCGTCGTGCGCTTAGGAGTCCCCCGCAAAGACGCCGGGAGGTGGATCATCGGCGGCCACGACGGTGGCTGGGTTGCCTTCCACGTGCCAGGCCTGGTCAAGATCATGAACCTTTTCTCCGGCGCCGAGGTCCCGCTCACCAAGAAGAAGGCGACAATCGTCTGCCCTAGCAGGCACCATGCCCACGACCAGCTGGTCTTTATCTCCAGAGTTGCCTTCTCGGCACGTCCCACCTCGCCTCAGTGTATCCTTGCCGCTCGAACATCCAATTGTGGCATCGCGCTCTGCAGAGTTGGTTGTCCGAATACTGGGTGGACCCTACAAGGATGTCCTAATAACCGAGTGTTTGTCGACATCACGTTTTGCAACGGCGAGCTCTACGGCCTATATAGTCAGAGGAAAATCGTCAAGTTTGAGATTGGCGTGGATGATGATGGTGCACCAATGGTCACCGGGGAACACCGGTTTGCCATGCGAAAGATAGACCGCGAAATCCGTACGAATGATGACAATACCAGTTACATCTTTGATCTAAAGGGCAAGCTTGCGATGACATTGACGACCCGGTGGTTGCCAAACATCCAGCCTTTCTTCAAGGGCTTCCAGCTTGTTCACAGCACAGGTAAACAACAAGCACGTTACAAGCACAAGTGGCTGGAGGTTACCAGCTTGGGTGACCAAGCATTATTTCTGGGGAAGTCATTCTCCAAGGCGGTGCATGTGCCAGCGAACATATGCGGCAGCGTGGAGAGAAACCACATCTATTACTCGCAATAATACAGTTGGTTAGGTGAAAACACTATCATCGCTAGTGACAGGGTAGTCTTGAAAATCTCAAACGACATCAGAGGCATGAGATGCTACAAGGAAGATGACTCGAAAAACAGCATCGCCGACAATGACGTCAAGAGGATCATGTCCGTAGGATACTTCGTGCAGGGTGGTTTACATGGTGGCATCTGGGTTCTTCCACCAGATATATAGATAGTCTGGGTTCTTCCTTAGCACATTAAACTATCTATGAGAGCTATCAGATACTTATCTATGAAGTAGGGGGAAAGAAGAATGTAAGAGAGATAGCAAGATACTGTGTTATAAGAATGAACTTCAGGATCCAACGGTGGTCATGGTGGTAAAGTCCCTTTGCATCAGTTCGACAAAAGTTTCACAAACTCACACAGCAGAAGATATGTATCTCTAGAAATTGATGTTTTAATAAGGCTAAACATCATCGAGTTATTCACTATTGTACTTTTTTGGTGTGTGTGTGTTGTTTTAATAGGCAGTTCATAGCTTGCCAATAACCCATGGTGATTGTCACTGAAAACTTCATGGATCATCTCCAGAGATATGGAACCACATTGAATGAAATTCAGAACAGGATGCCCAAATTCACAGTAGAATATTTTTGTCGATGGTTATATCAGTAGAGTGGCCATACAAATGTACTGGGAATTACTATCAGAAGGTCTCCTTTGGGCAGCACAACAGCCCAGCAAGATTCCACTCAGTTCATCCCAGAAAGATTCAATTCAATTTGTCTCTTTTTCCATTGGCTAGCCAGTCACAAACCTACTCTTTTTAGTCTTTCTCCACAAGCAGCAGCACAAGACATCATACCACAGAAAAGTAACATGTTGCTGCGAATTAAGTGTGTCAAACGACAACACATCCACAGAGTTACTCGATTATTCTTGGGAAACGCTTTGTACTCGATAGTTTGATAAAGACTCCAGCATCAAATCCAATGTTCCAGAGTAAAATGCACAGAACCACCACATTAGCGTTATAGCTCTCGGAAAACCACCACTTTACAAAACGTGATACTTTGCACTGCAGTGAAGTTTTGATAGTGGCAAAAAACAATGAACGTGAAAATGATATTGTTTTGACGTGGCCAATCATGCGCTGGCCGACAGCTGGGGACGGCGCACCATTAATGGCCATAGGGACCGAGCCGGTCGACCCATTCCCTAAAGGGAAACAGTGCCATTCCCTCCTCTCCGCTCGCTCACTCTGCCTCCACTCTGCCTCGCTCCCCTCTGCGCCGCCGCGTAGACGCCTTCATAGCCGAGCAGTATTGCATTTATCAAGAGATGTTAGAGATGGTGTAAATTAAATGCCCAGTCTGACATTGTTTGTGTGTCGGGTACGAAAAACTGTTGGCGGATTTGAATATTTATGTTTTCTAAACTTTGCAATTTCTTAACCATTAAGGTCGGTGATTTAAGATATACCTTTAACTGGTCTCCTACCTCTTGTACAATCTATATAGACGTCGTACTAGCTTGCTTATGTTGTATTGTCAGATCTGATTATACCGTCCTTCTTATGACAACTTATAAGCATGTTTCCTACCATCATCCTTCTTACCTGTTTCCCCGCATCGTCCTTCTCACGACCGCAACAAAGTTTCTAGATCCCTGGGAAAATACATAGGAGGTTTGGAAATTTGTGTTATGCCACTGGCAAATAGTAAATGTTTGAGACTAAACTCCAGCAACGCGAGTGAAGTCTGTGTTATTTATGTGAGGCAGATGGAACTGGAACCTCCAATGTATGGAAAATCCCACACATATTCTTTTTGCGGGTGAATTTCAAGAGCTTTATATTCAAATAAAGGCATTTCCCGAACAGTCAACCAACAAGCTACTGATCGTGAAGCTAAGAGTTTTATCCAACCAGATTTCAGTCACGTCAATCTTGCTAGAATGCTTGGCACATATATGAGACAGGCTATTAGGTGATCTTAAGACATGTTGAATAACAGAATAACTGAAACTACTAGAAACCTCTACAATTTATATAAAAATTTGTGCCATGATTGAACGAGAGTCATGGCGAGTGGTCAAGAGGTTTACCAATTATAAGCAATCCGTCTACAGAATGACATTTGTTACCCCCCTAAGCTTGGCTAAGATGACATCGTCTCGTACTGCCATCGCCTCTGCAATGAGACGATTAGTTACTCCCAGGTATACCTTACCCACACCCTAGAAACGAACTGGATGATCAAGCAACAACCCCAGCCCCTCCTCTCCCATCTTTCGCTTGATCGCAGCGTGGGTGTCAATCTTGGCATAATCTAGGTCTCGAGGACGCCAACCATGGGAGGGCATCACTAGAGCATGACGTCAAGGAATATCCAGGAGTGTGAGGGCGAATCAGGAGACGCACGACGGGACCCTCCCCACCTCGACTGAGCTAGCCGCCTCCCGGGTCGCCTCCGCCCGGGCGCCTCCGGAGGATCCTCCCCCGTCCCCGCTAACCCCCTTCATCGGCGTTGCCCTGGCCGGCGCCGGCGCCGATGCCAGCGGCGGTGGTGGCGCCCTTCTCGTCTAAAGATGGAGGGGAGGAGAGTGCATCGTGGCGGCGGTTCCATGGGCGGTTGTGGAGTGGTGGCAACGGTTCAAGGGAGGTGCGGCCTGTAGCCGTGGCCTGGAGCTGGAGCGGCAGGTGGTGCCCAGCCTCGGCACCAATCTCCGGTGGCATCATGGTGGGTCGGATCTGGGCCTAAGGGCCCGATCTGGGTCGCCCCTACTGTGGACAATTTGTGGTCGTGCGATGCGGCTGCCTTCTCCA
The DNA here is from genome assembly GCF_003073215.2 of Triticum urartu. NCBI lineage: Eukaryota > Viridiplantae > Streptophyta > Magnoliopsida > Poales > Poaceae > Triticum > Triticum urartu. The sequence continues at coordinate 738,100,327 of NC_053024.1, forward strand.
ACGCTGCTCCGACCAGCGGTGTGGGGGCCTGCTGATGTGCTCAGATAAATGTGGCGGTCCTTGGGTTCCTCTTGCATCAAGACGAAGATCTTCCTGATGCCCGTCCTTCCTGATCTGGCCGGAGTGGCGGGTTCTGGAAGGCTCCGCCGGCGAACTACCATGGGCGTTTTATGCTCTATTATCTATTGCCATAAGGAGATATGTTTAGCTCCATGGTGAAGTCAGAGGCGGAGAATGTCATGGAAGTCGAGGTTGGATGACTAGTAATGGTGATTGGAGCCTACGGCGTTGAGGAACTTGCTCAGAGTTTCGGGATTCGTAGCAGCGGTATGTAAGTGGGGGCGACAGCACAGGTGAAGTTCAAAGTCTTGCTTTTCAGGGTGAAAATCCAAGGTCTAGCCTTAATTGGTTGTGCCTGGCAATGGCCTTGTTGAAGGCATTGTTTTGAGAGCAGGGATTATCTCCGGGGTGAAAACCCAAGATCTACGATCGGGCGACGATAGCGCTGGTGCACTGTTTCCTCCTTGGGGGTGTCGCTTTTGGAGAACTTGGATATCAGGTGTTGTCTTGGTGGTGGTTGTGCTGCTGCTGCAAGGCCTAGAACGCTGTAGCGGGACTTTTTTTTTAGTTTCTTCTTACTTTTTTGGCTGTGTGCATTCGTCATGCCATTAGGGCATTGCGTTGTTGCAGAGGCTGGGTGTAACTGGTATTTTTGCGATATTAATATATACTCTTTATCGAAAAAAAGGAGTGTGAGGGCATCCCTAATAAGATGAACAGAGGTCACCGGGTGGAAGCCTTCCTCCTCAGGCTTCAGTCTATTTCTTGCGTGCCAAATTGATCACATGACAGAGACCATGATAGAACACTCCCTGCCAGTAAACCTGTCATCACACGCAATGTCCATGGCCCGCGTTGATGGATGTAGCCTAGGCATATGGAAGTGGAACAGCTGTTGCGCCTCGTCCCTCAAACGCTTGGCATGTGAACTCTTCAACAGTGCATGCTTCAGATCTTGATCCATATAGCCATACATATTTTGCAAAGACCAATCTTTCCCGTAAAAAAATTGTTCTGATTGTTCAGTAAGTTTCATGAGTGTTCTTTATGAAACAATTGGTACTGGAAGACACGTGTGAAAGTTGGGATCCATCCATGCTTTACATGGCCCCGTGTGTCAAACACAAAACACACACGGGAAATGGAAGCATTTTCTCCAGCAGCGTCTTTGTCAGTACTGCAGAAAAGTATGACGATGACAAGTTGTCAAATACAAAAAACACACGGGAAATAGATAGGAGGTTTGGAAAATTTCTGTTATGACAATGACAAGTTGTAACTGTTTGAGAGTAACCTCTAGCAGCGCAAGCAAAGTCCGGGTTACTTATGTGAGGCAGATAGAAATGGAGCCTCCAATCTATTATTTTATAATCCTACATGTATTTGTTTAGTGTAAAATTTGAGTGCAATGTACAATAAAGGTTGAATAATACTTCGATCTTTAGTGGAAAGCTTTGTGTGAAATTTGTATGTCAATGGTAGAATAATGGAATTAACACACGGAGAAACACAAACTGCAATCGATGAAGCAAGGCCAGGCCATGCATTTGTTTCTCCTTCATGAGAAAAGGCACTTGTATTTTGTTGTTACTGAAACGGGCAGAAGAGGGAGGAAGGCAGAGGGGAAAAAAACCCTAGGATCCCATCCATCCGTTAAAATATAGGCATGCAAAATAGTTTCGGGAAGAAACGGAGTGCGCTCAATTTCCTCTCCAAAACTATTGGGGGGTTTAGCGGGCCACACTTATCTAAAATAGGTTGCTCTCAAACAGTTACTACATGTCATTGTCAGAAGGCTAAATTTTCAAAACGTCCGTATATATATGTATAGGGTCGACGACTTTGATGAGTGGAGCTGTCGTATTATGGCAGGCTGCTCTTTCTCTCTTTTCCTGCTCATAGTACAACTATGACATAAAGTGTCTTTGACATTATCTCTCCCCTTTCTCTCAAAACCTATCGATTTAATTTCTTTCTCACAGTTTAGATGGATCATATCCTTTAAACCAAAAATTCTTTTTTTAGACATTTTACATATTTGAACACGTGGTGTCAAGACCTTTAGAACCAGATCAATCTTGGATACATTTCAAACACGTTAAAATATCAGCATTTCAATCCACTTTTCATTCAATCTATTTTGAGTGTGCGAAATTAGTTTCTTGAAACGAGTGAAATCATATTTTGGAAATGAATGAAAATATTCTTTTAAGTGAGTGATTTTTTTAATTAAGTGAAATATGTATTTTGAAATTAATGAATTTATCTTTTTGAATTGAGTGAAATCTGCTAGTTGAAATGAGTCAACTCATTTTTTTAAATGAGTGAATTTTGATAATTGATTGAAATAAGTGTTTTGAAATGAGTGAATATGAATTTTAAAATATAATATTTTTCAATAAAGCACAATCATTTTTCCCCAAAAGGGTGGATTTTATTAGCTCAAAATGAAGCATCAAGAGAATACAAATACGATGAGCACACACCTGGCCTCTGCATAGCTAGGATGCACACAGCCAACACCAACACACACAAAAAACCAAATGGGCGAGAAGAAAGAAAATGCAAATGATCGGATCCGTGATCGGCAAATTATAGGAATTAGATGATGCCCCGCACGTTGTTGCGGGAATGTTTGCAATATTTCAATGAGATTTTGATTATATGAAACATGAATTCTTGAAACAATAGTTTTTGAAAGTATATAAGAATTAAATGTAAATAGCATAATAAAATGAAATTTTACATGCATGCATGTTGTAGTAGATTTTTAATATGAATAGTTGCATGTTATGGTGGGCCTTTCCTTATGCATGTTGAATGATGAGGTGGCATGCTTGCATGTTGAGAGAAATATGTTAGTGGGGGCTAGCTATTTAGATATAGAAGATGACCATATCGGCACCAACCATCTGAAGACACCATATGAGCGTCGAGGTTCTTCAACAGCAAGGGAGCGACACTTAATCGCCATTGTCACCGGATCCAGCCAGTCAAGGCCAGAATTTAGGTTGTCATCCTGACAGTCCGAGCATGTTCGAGCAATGCCTTCAATAAGGTAATGACATATAACCATCGCCATTGACAGACTTTAGATATAGGTCTTCACCCTGGAGCTCGATACCGGGTACTCAAGAAGCACCACCATCGACGTCACAAATGTATTGTCGCCACCACTTTCCACAATCCCAACAGCTCCGCTGCACAACCATTCCTCTGCTTCAAGCCTCCATCGTTTGCATCTCGTCGTTGAAGTCAACCATCAGATCTGAAGAGATGAACTCCCCAGAGATCTTTCGATGTCGAACGCCAACATGGAGCCACAGGAGGTCGCTGCACCATCACAGTCTGCAGCCACCGCTGCTAGGCCGACCAAGATCTGGACCACTGTCACCGGCCGAGGTACCGTGCACTGACGTCGCGAGACCAAGCCGCCATCTAGCAAAGCCCGGCCCAAGCACCGCCAGAGGCCGCACGCATCCACCACATCCGCTGGAACAAGTCCATGCTAAGGAAGTCCACGCGCTGCAGTAGCACCCCAACAAGCGGCCACCCATGCAAACATGAACATCCCCACCGTCACAGCCTGAACCATCCGCCAGGGACCTCCTTAACAACGTCCAGCCAGCTGCCGAGCCCCTCCGCTGACCGCCAGGACCTCGCGTCCAAGCACGCGTTGACGCGCTGCCCATCTCCATGCCCACTAGATTCGAGTTGCCTCCACGAGAAGAATCCCCGCCGCCGCCGTTGGCCACACAAGCTTCACTAGGCGGCGTCCTCTGGCGGCAGCACGGCAGGAGGAGGAGGGAGGAATGGTGGGGCGCTAGGGTAGAGTCACGCCCGAGCCGCCTTGGGCAAGGCGACACGGGGTCGAGCGTGTTTTTCGCAGCGCAATCAGTTTTAAAAATGAGTAAAATACGTATTTTAAAATGTGTGTAATCTACTTTGCTGTGTGAAATTATTTTGAATTGAGTAAAATCAGCTTTTTTGAATGGAGTGAATTTTTTTTGAAATAAACGAGCAAAATCTGTTTTTTTAGAAATGAGTGAAGTATGTTGCACGAAATTTAAACTTATTTAAAATATATTTAAGATTGATCTTGCTTTAAAGATCTCGCTGTGAGGTATTCAATAGATATCAATGAATTAATATCGCAGAATGCAATAAAATGGTAGAGTAAAACGTAGTGGATGGGTAGAAGGGATGACTTCAGCATCGCTGAGCCCACACGAGGTAATGTTGACACACAATTCCAAAAAGTGACACGTTAGGTGGGTACCAAGCCGCTATCAACAAAAAGGTGCAACCAAAGATGGGTATTGTACGGAGCAGTGCCAAGAAAAAGCTGGTGAGTAGTTTGTCTCGTGCACGAAAGAATTTCCAGTTTCCACTATATAACGTCCACATATCTCTGAGTCGTGAGATTCCATGCCCAAACTGCTCCTCTCAAGGCAGTTACAATTCGCGTACGGCAACGCAACTATTTCCACCCCGCCAGTGCCAGTGCCACCTCCAATAGGTTCTCAAAAAAACATTCTGTCCACCCACCTTCCATAGGTTCGAGATGAAGCAGACCGTGGTCCTGTACTGGCGTTGGTCACGTTCGCCCCATGACAGCGCTCGCCAACGTCTTTCTCAAGCACGGCTACGACGTCACCATGGTGCTCGTCGAGGAGCCCCTTAAGTTGTCAGACTCCGGCACCACCGTCATAGAGCACATCACTGCCTCTAACCCGTCCATCTCCTTCCATGTCCTCCCGTCCATCCATGCTCAAGACTTTGCCGCCTCAGGCAAGCACCCTTTCTTACTCATGCTCGAGCTCTTGCACTATTACAACGAGCAGTTCGAAGCATTCCTCTGCGCCATCGATCGGAAAAGCTTGCACTCTATTGTCCTCGACATGTTCTGCATTGACGCCACCGACGTTTGCATGAATCTCGGCGTCCCTGTCTACACGTTCTTCGCAGGGAGCGCCTCGTGCCTGTCAGCCCTAACCCAGCTCCCGACACTGATTGCCGGCAGGCAAACAGGCTTGAAGGAACTCGGGGACATGCCGCTCGATTTCGTTGGCGTTTCGCCGATGCTAGCGTCTCATCTCATCAAGGAACTGCTGGAGCACCCCGAAGATGAGATGTGCAAGGCCATGATGAACATCTGGAAGTGCAATACGGAGACCATGGGCGTTCTCCTGAACACGTTCGAGTCGTTGGAGAGTCGGGCGGTGCAGTCTCTGAGGGGCCCGCTCTGCGTTCCCGAAAGGATCCTGCCTCCGATCTACTGCGTCGGTCCATTGGTCGGCAAGGGCGCCAAGGATGTGGAAAAAGTAGAGAGGAACGAATGCCTCGAGTGGCTCGACATGCAGCCCGACCGAGCAGCAAAAGGAGATAGCCATTGGCTTTGAGAGGTCCGGGCAGCGGTTCCTATGGTCCCTGCGCATGCCTGCGGGAAGTGACAGCCCAGAAAAATACTTGGAAGGGTGCCCCGAGCCAGAACTTGACGCGCTCCTGCCTCAAGGGTTCTTAGAGCGGACCAATGGCAGGGGTCTTGTCATCAAGTCATGGGCACCGCAGATGGACGTGCTCGGCCACAGGGCAACCGGCGCGTTCGTGACACATTGCAGATGGAACTCGGTACTGGAGGCCATTGTGGCTGGGGTGCCGATGTTGTGTCTGCCGCTGGAAGGAGAGCAAAGGATGAACAAGGTGTCTATGATAGAGGGCATGGGCGTTGCTGTGGAGCTGGAGGGATACATGACAGGTTTTGTGAAAGCAGGCGAGGTGGAGGCCAAGGTGCGGCTCGTGATTGAGGGTGAGGAAGGGAGGCATCTCAGGGCCCGGGTAGCTGCTCTCAGGGAAGAGGCCAAGGCGGCCCTGGAGGAAGGTGGCCCATCGCGGGTGGCGTTTGTCCAGTTTCTGTTGGATGTCGAAAATCTTGGAAAGCAACTCGGCGATTGACACACTAGTATGTACATTTATGTTGCCAGCATGTTGCTAGTCCAAGCCACCCCTGTTTACATTTTTTGTTGTGTGGATAATAACTTAAGTCACTACTACCTCCGTCCTCTCAAGAATATGACCCATATGGATATAATTCAATTCATAACTAGGCACATTATTCATAGATTTGGAATTCCATACATTTTAATTATGGATAGTCCATCCTTTATTGCCAGAAAAAGGAAACATCAAAAAAAATTGTGGAGGTAACTTCCAGCAACGGATCCGGCTTGCCTGCTCCCTCTCCATGCTCCCATCCGTGCTCCCACTTCATCCTACGGCTGTTCTTTCCCTTTTTCTTTTTTAATATAATCATCTCCCCCCTGATTTTCAGGGGGTGGGGCCGGGCCTTATTTTCTTCCAATCAAATCAAGCCACGTATGCGGGAGCACGGATGGGAGCATGGGAAGGAAGCCGAGCAACGTGAGCGAAGTCTGTGTTATTTATGTGAGGTGGATGGAACTGGAACCTCCAATGTATGGAAAATCCCACACGTATTCTTTTTGCAGGGGAATTTCAATAGCTTTATTCAAATAAAGGCATTTTCCCAACAGTCAGCCAAGAGTCTGCTGGTCAGGAAGCTAGAAGTTTTGTCCAACCAGCTTTCGGTGCTAGAATGCTTGGCACAGATATGCGCCAGGCTATTAATTGATCTTAATACATGTTCAATAACAAAATAATCGAAACTACTAGCAGGCTCTCCAATTTCTATAAAAATTGGTGCCACGACTGAACAAGAGTCATGGCGAGTGGTCCACAGGTTCACCAACTCGAGGTAATCCGTCTACGGAATGACATTTGTAAATCCCCTAAGCTTGGCGAAGATGACCCATCGGCTCCGCAATGAGAGGATCAGTTACTCCTGGGTATAGCTTACTCCACGCCCCTAGAAATGAACTGGATGATCGAGCAACACGCCCAGCCCCTCCTCTCCCATCTTCTCGCTTGATAGCAGTGTGGGTGTTAATCTTGGCATAATCCGGGTCTCGAGGATGCCACCAACCATGGCCGGGCATCACTCGACCATGAGGTCCAGGAATATCCACGAGTGTGATGGCCTCCCTAATAAGACGGATAGAGGTTGCCGGGTCGAAGCCTTCCCCCTCCTGCGTCAATCTATTTCTTGGGTGCCAAATTGACGACATGATAAAGACACGATGAACGATTCCTGCCAATGAACCTATCATCACACAGTGTCTCTGGCCCATATTGGTGGATGTTGCCTAGGCATATGGAAGCCGAACTGCTGCTGTGGCTCGTCCCACAAACGTTTTGGATGTGAACACTTTAGCCGTGCGTGCTCCAGATATTCATCCATAGCCATACATATTTTGCAAAGACCAATCTGCCTTGTATGACTAGGATTGAGGGTTCAGTTCAATAAGTTTCGTGAGTGTTTTTTAGGAATGAAACACTTCATAGAGACATACCAAAATGGCCTGAACGCCCTCTATTGTTTTGTAGATTGGTTTTAAGTGTTTATTATACTGTTTTAACAGTAAATGACCTGATTAAGAGCTTTTCTTTGTCGTAGATGACCAATTTTCATAGGTTTACAAATGTTTAACCGGAATATAGTTCTTTTATGGTATAGACAATGTATTGATATATAATTTGTTGATCATAAGTTAAATCATCGAGTTAAGCATCTATCACTTTATGGATTTTGTAGGTAAAAAAGAACTACAATGACAAGCCGGAATTCAGTACTGTTTGTACATTCGGATGAAACAAAGACAAATATGTATTGTTGTCCCAGTTCTGTACAGCTACATGAACAAATGAGCACAAGCAGACAGCTCACGTGTATTGCAAACAAAATTACAAGAAACATAGCATCCAGTGAACATGATTGCATACGAACTCGGCACTCAAATCCATACATGTCACGTAATGTGTAAAGCAGCACCAAACAGCATATGCACAAGCTTCAGCAGCATCACACACGGCCAGCACACACACATTGAGCACACACATATGCAGGCAGCACTAGGCCTCGCTACCGATGCAGTCGAGATAATAGTCGTCGTCCAAGCAGCAGGGTGCAGGAGAGCACAAGGATGCGTGACAGGTCGCTGAGTATCTCAGGGTGGAGCTTGGGGAAGAGGCGGAGCTTGGGCCGGACAGGAGGCGTGGCCGCCGCGCCGCCGTGGAAGGCTCGGCGTGCCTGATGTAGTGCACAAGGCGGCGGCGCCCTGCGTTCCGGGAACGGGGGATTCGGGCTGCGACTTCTCCGATACGCCGACCGGCGATGGGCTGAGTCGCCGGTGGCCGGAGTTGGGGCGGATGGCGGCGGGAAAGGGGGCGCTGAGGAACCCTAACGCAAAACTGTCATTCGTCAATTTGGAGCCAGCTCTTGCCGCGAGAAGCTCGAAATAGCAGGTGCTGCGTGGAGCCGGCCCAAAAAATGAGTGTTTGGTGCGGCTCCAGCTTCTAAGCACGAGAAGCCATAGAAGCTGCTATTTAGAGCCCAAACAAACACACCCTTAATCCCTTCCGATCTAGGGTTTTCGCAATAGTGACGGGAAGCACCGCCACTGCCTCGCCCACTCTCCGCCATCACCGTGCGCCACAGCACCATAATGGCCTCCGGCTCGAGCTCGTCAGCACAAGGAGAAGGTATGACCACCGGAGTCTCTAGCCTACCCCGATCCAGAGGATCTAACAATGGTATCAGGCCATGCTACGCTAAGATTTTCGGTAAAAAAAAATATACACAGAAAGACAGATCCCTCCCTCCCCCCAAGAACCCTAGACATGGCAAAGAAAAATTCCTCAACGGAGAAAGTAGTGCCGCCGTCATGGCCGCGCCGTTCCTCTCGATCCGGATGGGCATCGGCATGCCGAGCCATTTGGAAGAAGAACACGGGCAGTGGGGGCACCACGCCTTCGCCACTGCCAAAAGAACAGACCCCATCGGGGCAAAGGGCAACGCAGCCAAGCCATTCGACGGCGGCGCGCTTCCCGCAAGGGAAAACGCTCTACCGGCGAAGGGGCTGACTACGGCGTTGCTGTAGGTGTTGGGGAACGTAGTAATTTCAAAATTTTCCTACGCACACGCAAGATCATGGTGATGCATAGCAACGAGAGGGGAGAGTGTTGTCTACGTACCCTCGTAGACCGAAGCGGAAGCGTTGACGCAACGTAGACGAAGTAGTCGTACGTCTTCCTGGTCCAACCGATCCAAGCACCGTTACTCCGGCACCTCCGAGTTCTTGACACACGTACAGCTCGATGATGCACCCCCGACTCCGATCCAGCAAAGCTTCGGGGAGGAGTTTCGTCAGCACGACGGCGTGGTGACGATCTTGATGTTTAACCGTCGCAGGGCTTCGCCTAAGCACCGCTACAATATGATCGAGGTGTAATATCGTGGAGGAGGGCACCACACACGGCTAAGGAACGATCACGAAGATCAACTTGTGTGTCCTAGGGTGCCCCCTTGCCCCCGTATATAAAGGAGCCAAGGGGGGGGGGTGCGGCCGGCCCTAGTAGGAAGCGCGCAGGAGGAGTCCTACTCCTACCGGGAGTAGGACTCCCCCCTCCCTTTCCTTGTCCAAGTAGGAGAGGGGGAAGGAAGGGAGAGAGGAGAGGAAGGAAAGGGGGGGCGCCGCCCCTCCCTCCTTGTCCAATTCGGACTAGGGGGAGAGGGGGCGCGCGGCCTGCCCTGGCTGCCTTTCCTCTTCTCCACTTTAGGCCCATGAGGCCCATTAACCCCCCGGGGGGTTCCGGTAACCCCCCGGTTCTCCAGTTTTATCGGAAACTACGCCGGAACACTTCCGGTGTCCGAATATAGCTGTCCAATATATCAATCTTTATGTCTCGAACATTTCGAGACTCCTCGTCATGTCCATGATCATATCCGGCACTCCGAACAACCTTCGGTACATCAAAATACATAAACTCATAATGAAACTGTCATCATAACTTTAAGCGTGCGGACCCTACGGTTCGAGAACAATGTAGACATGACCGAGACACATCTCCGGTCAATAACCAACAGCGGGACCTGGATGCCCATATTGGCTCCTACATATTCTACGAAGATCTTTATCGGTCAGACCGCATAACAACATACGTTGTTCCCTTTGTCATCGGTATGTTACTTGCCCGAGATTCGATCATCGCTATCCAATACCTAGTTCAATCTCATTACCGGCAAGTGTCTTTACTCTTTCTGTAATACATCATCCCGCAACTAACTCATTAGTTGCAATGCTTGCAAGGCTTAAGTGATGTGCATTACCGAGAGGGCCCAGAGATACCTCTCCGACGATCGGAGTGACAAATCCTAATCTCGAAATACGTCAACCCAACATGTACCTTTGCAGACACCTGTAGAGCACCTTTATAATCACCCAGTTACATTGTGACGTTTGGTAGCACACAATGTGTTCCTCCGGCACACGGGAGTTACATAATCTCATAGTCATAGGAACATGTATAAGTCATGAAGAAAGCAATAGCAACATACTAAACAATCGGGTGCTAAGCTAATGGAATGGGTCATGTCAATCAGTTCATTCAACTAATGATGTGATCCCGTTAATCAAATGACAACTCTTTGTCCATGGTTAGGAAACATAACCATCTTTGATTAACGAGCTAGTCAAGTAGAGGCATAGTAGTGACACTCTGTTTGTCTATATATTCACACATGTATTATGTTCCCGGTTAATACAATTCTAGCATGAATAATAAACATTTATCATGATATAAGGAAATAAATAATATCTTTATTATTGCCTCTAGGGCATATTTCCTTCAGTAGGGTGGTCCACCGTTGTCGTATTCAGGGGAGCAGAGGAGGGCTAGACCTCGCGTTTCTCTCTGCTACTGGCTCACGGTGGATGGGGAGAAAAAGAAGACGGAAAGAAAGAATCGCGGCGCGGTGGCCGTCACCGGTGACTGCGCGCGGCGCGGTGGCCCGACAACCTGTACAGAGGCTGCCGTCGCAAGCGAAAGGGAGAGGCGAGGGGGATCAGAGGAGGCGCAGCCGTCGCTCTCTCTCTCTCTCTCCATGCCTTCGCCGATGGCCGGACTTAGCCGCGTCGGTGGCCGAGGCTGCCGCCTGCGAGAGAGAGAACGAGGCGAGCGGCGCGCTGGGGGATGAAATGACTAGGGTTCCCCTCGCACCCACCGCATCGATCGTTTTTTATCCGGCGAAAAGCAAGGGCTGTTGGAAATATGCCCTAGAGCCAATAATAAAATGGTTATTATTGTATTTCCTTGTTCATGATAATTGTCTATTATTCATGCTATAATTGTATTAACTGGAAACCGTAATACATGTGTGAATACATAGACCACAACATGTCCCTAGTGAGCCTCTAGTTGACTAGCTCATTGATCAATAGATGGTTATGGTTTCCTGACCATGGACATTGAATGTCATTGATAACGGGATCACATCATTAGCAGAATGATCTTGTGTTATGCTTAGGATTGGGTCTTGTCCATCACATCGTGTAGTTCGTTTGCTAGAGCTTTTCTAATGTCAAGTATCATTTCCTTACACCATGAGATTGTGCAACTCCCGGATACCGTAGGAGTGCTTTGGGTGTATCAAATGTCACAACGTAACTAGGTGACTATAAAGGTGCACTACATGTATCTCCAAAAGTGTTTGTTGGGTTGGCACGAATCGAGAATGGGATTTGTCACTCCGTATGACGGAGAGGTATCTCTGGGCCCACTCGGTAATGCATCATCATAATGAGCTCAATGTGACTAAGCAGTTAGTCACGGGATCATGCATTACGGAACGAGTAAAGTGACTTGCCGGTAACGAGATTGAACGAGGTATTGGGATACCGACGATCGAATCTCGATCAAGTAACATACCGATTGACAAAGGGAATTGAATACGGGATTGATCGAATCCCCGACATCGTGGTTCATCCGATGAGATCATCGTGGAACATGTGGGAGCCAATATGGGTATCCAGATCCCGCTATTGGTTATTGGCCGAAGAGGTGTCTCGGTCATGTCTGCATGGTTCCCGAACCTGTAGGGTCTACACACTTAAGGTTCGGTGACGCTAGAGTTGTTATGGGAAATAGTATGTGGTTACCGAGGGTAGTTCAGAGTCCCGGATGAGATCCCGGACGTAACGAGGAGTTCCGGAATGGTCCGGCGGTGAAGATTGGTATATTGCACGAAGGGTATTGGAGTCCGGAAGTGTTCTGGGGGTACCAGGCTATGGCCAGCATGACCGAAAAGTGTTTCGGGAGCCCCGACAAGTGTTGGATGGCCTCATGGGCCAAAGGGGAAGGGGCAAACCTTAGTGGGGTGGTGCGCCCCCCACACCCTTTCCCACGTTACTTGGGGAGGTGGGTCGCCTCCACCTGGCTTGGGAGGCAATCCTCCACCTGCTTGGCTTGGGGGGCAAGTCTCCCTAGGATTTTCCCTAGGGAGATCCAATCTGCTTGGCCGCCGCCGCCTAGGGGAAACCCTAGGGCGCCTCCCCCTCTCCCCTTTCCCCTATATATAGTGGAGGGGTGGGAGGGCAGCTGCACCCCTTCCCTGGCGCAGCCCCTCCCTCCTCCAACTCCTCCTCCTCCTCCTCCGTAGTGCTTAGCGAAGCTCTGCCGGAGAACCACGAGCTCCGTCGCCACCATGCCGTCGTGCTGCTGGAGTTCTCCCTCAACTTCTCCTCTCCCCTTGCTGGATCAAGAAGGAGGAGACGTCCCCGGGATGTACGTGTGTTGAACGCGGAGGCGCCGTCCGTTCGGCGCTAGATCGGATCTTCCGCGATTTGAATCGCCGTGAGTACGACTCCATCAACTGCGTTCTTGTAATGCTTCTGCTTAGCGATCTTCAAGGGTATGAATATGCACTCCCTCTCTCTCGTTGCTAGCATCTCCTAGATTGATCTTGGTGACACGTAGGAAAAGTTTGAATTATTGCTACGTTCCCCAACAGTGGCATCATGTGAAGGAAATATGCCCTAGAGACAATAATAATGTTATTATTTTATTTCCTTATATCATGATAAATGTTTATTATTCATGCTCAAATTGTATTATCCAGAAACATAATACTTGTGTGAATACATAGACAAACTAAACGTCACTAGTATGTCTCTACTTGACTAGCTCATTAATCAAAGATGGTTATGTTTCCTAACCATAGACATGTGTTGTCATTTGATTAACGGGATCACATTATTAGGAGAATGATGTGATTGACATGACCCATTCCATTAGCTTAGCACCCGATGGTTTAGTATGTTGCTATTGCTTTCTTCATGACTTATACATGTTCTTATGACTATGAGATTATGCAACTCCCGTTTGCCAGAGGAACACTTTGTGTGCTACCAAACGTCACAACATAAGTGGGTGATTATAAAGGAGCTCTACAGGTGTCTCCAAAGGTAAATGTTGGGTTGTCGTATTTCGAGATTAGAATTTGTCACTCCGATTGTCGGAAAGGTATCTCTGGGCCCTCTCGGTAATGCACATCACATAAGCCTTGCAAGCATTGCAACTAATGAGTTAGTTGCGAGATGATGTATTACGAAACGAGTAAAGAGACTTGCCAGTAACGAGATTGAACTAGGTATTGAGATACGGACGATCGAATCTCGGGCAAGTAACATACCAATGACAAAGGGAACAACGTGTGTTGTTATGCGGTCTGACCGATAAAGATCTTCGTAGAATATGTAGGAGCCAATATGAGCATCCAGGTTCCGCTATTGGTTATTGACCGGAGATGTGTCTCGGTCATGTCTACATTGTTCTCGAACCCGTAGGGTTCGGAGTCCCGGATGTGATCACGGACATAACGAGGAGTCTCGAAATGGTCGAGACATAAAGATTGATATATTGGACGGCTATATTCGGACACCGGAAGTGTTCCGGGTGATTTCAGAGAAAACCGGAGAGCCGGAGGGTTACCGGAACCCTACCAGGAGAAGTAATGGGCCATATGGGCCTTAGTGGAGAAAGAGAAGGGCAGCCAGGGTGGGCCGCGTGCCTCCTCCCCCCTGGTCCGAATTGGACTAGGAGAGGGGGGGCGGCGCCCCCCTTTCCTTCTCCCTCCCCACTTCCTTCGCCCTCCTAGTAGGAGTCCTCCTTCGCGCGCCATAGTGCCGGCCGGCCTCCTCCCCTTGCTCCTTTATATACGGGGGCAGGGGCACCCCTAGACACACAAGTTGATCCACGTGATCGTATTCTTAGCCGTGTGCGGTGCCCCCTTCCACCATAATCCTCGATAATATTGTAGTGGTGCTTAGGAGAAGCCCTGCAACGGTAGTACATCAAGATCGTCACCACGCCGTCGTGCTGACGGAACTCTTCCCCGACACTTTGCTGGATCGGAGTCCGGGGATCGTCATCGAGCTGAACGTGTGCTAAAACTCGGAGGTGCCGTAGTTTCGGTGCTTGATCGGTTGGGCCGTGAAGACGTACGACTACATCAACCGCGTTGTGCTAACGCTTCCGCTGTCAGTCTACAAGGGTACGTAGATCGCACTCTCCCCTCTCGTTGCTATGCATCACCATGATCTTGCGTGTGCGTAGGAATTTTTTTTGAAATTACTACGTTCCCCAACAGTGGTATCAGAGCCTAGGTTTTATGTGTTGATGTTATATGCACGAGTAGAACACAAGTGAGTTGTGGGCGATATAAGTCATACTGCTTACCAGCATGTCATACTTTGGTTCAGCGGTATTGTTGGACGAAGCGGCCCGGACTGACATTACGCGTACGCTTACGCGAGACCGGTTCTCCCGACGTGCTTTGCACAAAGGTGGCTAGCGGGTGACAGTTTCTCCAACTTTAGTTGAACCGAGTGTGGCTACGCCCGGTCCTTGCGAAGGTTAAAACAACACCAACTTGACAAACTATGGTTGTGGTTTTGATGCGTAGGTAAGATTGGTTCTTGCTTAAGCCCGTAGCAGCCACGTGAAACTTGCAACAACAAAGTAGAGGACGTCTAACTTGTTTTTGCAGGGCATGTTGTGATGTGATATGGTCAAGACATGATGCTAAAATTTTATTGTATGAGATGATCATGTTTTGTAACCAAGTTATCGGCAACTGGCAGGAGCCATATGGTTGTCGCTTTATTGTATGCAATGCAATTGCGATGTAATGCTTTACTTTATCACTAAACGGTAGCGATAGTCGCGGAAGCATAAGATCGGCGAGACGACAACGATGCTACGATGATGATCAAGGTGTCGCGCCGGTGACGATGGTGATCACGACGGTGCTTTGAAGATGGAGATCACAAGCACAATATGATGATGGCCATATCATATCACTTATATTGATTGCATGTGATGTTTATCTTTTATGCATCTTATCTTGCTTTGATTGACGGTAGCATTTTAAGATGATCTCTCACTAATTATCAAGAAGTGTTCTCCCTGAGTATGCACCGTTGCGAAAGTTCTTCGTGCTGAGACACCACGTGATGATCGGGTGTGATAGGCTCTACGTTCAAATACAACGGGTGCAAAACAGTTGCACACACGGAATACTCATGTTATACTTGACGAGCCAAGCATATACAGATATGGCCTCGGAACACGGAGACCGAAAGTTCGAGCGTGAAACATATAGTAGATATGATCAACATAGTGATGTTCACCAATGAAACTACTCCATCTCAAGTGATGATCGGACATGGTTTAGTTGATTTGGATCACGTAATCACTTAGAGGATTAGAGGGATGTCTAAATAAGTGGGAGTTCTTTAGTAATATGATTAATTGTACCTAAATTTATCATGAACTTAGTACCTGATAGTATCTTGCTTGTTTATGTTTGATTGTAGATAGATGGCCCGTGCTGTTGTTCCGTTGAATTTTAATGCGTTCCTTGAGAAAGCAAAGTTGAAATATGATGGTAGCAATTACACGGACTTGGTCCGTAACTTGAGGATTATCGTCATTGCTGCACAGAAGAATTACGTCCTGGAAGCACCGCTGGGTGCCAGGCCTGCTGCTGGAGCAACACCAGATGTTATGAACGTTTGGTAGAGCAAAGCTGATGACTACTCGATAGTTCAGTGTGCCATGCTTTACGGCTTAGAATCGGGACTTCAACGACGTTTTGAACGTTATGGAGCATATGAGATGTTCCAGGAGTTGAAGTTAATATTTCAAGCAAATGCCCGGATTGAGAGATATGAAGTCTCCAATAAGTTCTATAGCTGCAAGATGGAGGAGAACAGTTCTGTCAGTGAGCATATACTCAAAATGTCTGGGTATAATAATCACTTGATT
This sequence comes from Triticum urartu, assembly GCF_003073215.2. Classification (NCBI taxonomy): domain Eukaryota; kingdom Viridiplantae; phylum Streptophyta; class Magnoliopsida; order Poales; family Poaceae; genus Triticum; species Triticum urartu. The sequence continues at coordinate 738,116,626 of NC_053024.1, forward strand.
CAATTGGGAGTCAATATTCCAGATGATTGCGTCATTGACAGAATTCTCCAATCACTGCCACCAAGCTACAAGAGCTTCGTGATGAACTATAATTTGCAAGGGATGAATAAGACTATTCCCGAGCTCTTCGCAATGCTGAAAGATGCGGTGGTAGAAATCAAGAAGGAGCATCAAGTGTTGATGGTCAACAAGACCACTAGTTTCAAGAAAAAGGGCAAAGGGAAGAAGAAGGGGAACTTCAAAAAGAACAGCAAGCAAGTTGCTACTCAAGAGAAGAAACCCAAACCTAGACCTAAGCTTGAAACTGAGTGCTTCTACTGCAAGCAGACTGGTCACTGGAAGCAGAACTGCCCCAAGTATTTGGCAGATAAGAAGGATGGCAAGGTGAACAAAGGTATATGTGGTATACATGTTATTGATGTGTACCTTACTAATGCTCGCAGTAGCACCTGGGTATTTGATACTGGTTCCGTTGCTAACATTTGCAACTCGAAACAGGGACTATGGATTAAGCGAAGATTAGCTAAGGACGAGGTGACGATGCGCGTGGGAAATGGTTCCAAAGTCGATGTGATCGCGGTCGGCACGCTACCTCTACATCTACCTTCGGGATTAGTATTAGACCTAAATAATTGTTATTTGGCGCCAGCATTAAGCATGAACATTATATCTGGATCTTGTTTGATGCGAGACGGTTATTTAAACTTATAAAGGACGCTAGGATAGCAGCCCCTCTCAGGCCATCCACGCGGCCAGCAACTACAAATCGCGTCCAATTTCACTTCGTTCCCTGCCTAGCCTCTGTCGCTAACGGGCGGGCCCTGGGGTTGTGCGTCCGTAGATGGAAGCCTATAGAGAGTATCTCCTTTCATTCCCCATTCATTTAAATCATAGAATAATGGTTGTTCTATTTATATGAGTAATATCTTTTATGGTCATGCACCCTCAAAGAGTGGTCTATTCTTATTAAATCTCGATAGTAGTGATACACATATTCATAATGTTGAAGCCAAAAGATGCAGAGTTGATAATGATAGTGCAACTTATTTGTGGCACTGCCGTTTGGGTCATATCGGTGTAAAGCGCATGAAGAAACTCCATACTGATGGACTTTTGGAACCACTTGATTATGAATCGCTTGGTACTTGCGAACCGTGCCTTATGGGTAAGATGACAAAAACACCGTTCTCCGGTACTATGGAGAGAGCAACAGATTTGTTGGAAATCATACATACAGATGTATGTGGTCCAATGAATGTTGAGGCTCGTGGCGGATATCGTTATTTTCTCACCTTCACAGATGACTTAAGTAGATATGGGTATATCCACTTAATGAAACATAAGTCTGAAACGTTTGAAAAGTTCAAAGAATTTCAGAGTGAAGTGGAAAATCATCGTAACAAGAAAATAAAATTCCTACGATCTGATCGTGGAGGAGAATATTTGAGTTACGAGTTTGGTGTACATTTGAAACAATGCAGAATAGTTTCGCAACTCACGCCACCTGGAACACCACAGCGTAATGGTGTGTCCGAACGTCGTAATCGTACTTTACTTGATATGGTGCGATCTATGATGTCTCTTACTGATTTACTGCTATCATTTTGGGGTTATGCTCTAGAGATGGCCTCATTCACGTTAAATAGGGCACCATCAAAATCCATTGAGATGACGCCTTATGAACTATGGTTTGTCAAGAAACCAAAGTTGTCGTTTCTGAAAGTTTGGGGTTGCGATGCTTATGTGAAAAAGCTTCAACCTGATAAGCTCGAACCCAAATCGGAGAAATGTGTCTTCATAGGATATCCAAAGGAAACTATTGGATACACCTTCTATCACAGATCCGAAGGCAAAACTTTTGTTGCTAAATTCAGAAACTTTCTAGAGAAGGAATTTCTCTCGAAAGAAGTGAGTGGTAGGAAAGTAGAACTTGATGAGGTAACTGTACCTGCTCCCTTATTGGAAAGTAGTACATCACAGAAACCAGTTTCTGTGACACCTACACCAATTAGTGAGGAAGCTAATTATGATGATCATGAAGCTTCAGAACAAGATACTACTGAACCTCGTAGATCAACCAGAGTAAGATCCGCACCAGAGTGGTACGGTAATCCTGTTCTGGAAGTCATGCTACTAGATCATGATGAACCTACGAACTATGGAGAAGCGATGGTGAGCCCAGATTCCGCAAAATGGCTTGAAGCCATGAAATCTGAGATGGGATCCATGTATGAGAACAAAGTGTGGACTTTGGTTGACTTGCCCAAAGATCGGCAAGCAATTGAGAATAAATGGATCTTCAAGAAGAAGACTGATGCTGACGGTAATGTTACTGTCTACAAAGCTCGACTTGTCGCAAAAGGTTTTCGACAAATTCAAGGGATTGACTACGATGAGACCTTCTCACCCGTAGCGATGCTTAAGTCTGTCCGAATCATGTTAGCAATTGCCACATTTTATGATTATGAAATTTGGCAGATGGATGTCAAAACTGCATTCCTGAATGGATTTCTAAAAGAAGTGTTGTATATGATGCAGCCGGAAGGTTTTGTCAATCCAAAGGGAGCTGACAAAGTGTGCAAGCTCCAGCGATCCATTTATGGACTGGTGCAAGCCTCTCGGAGTTGGAATAAACGCTTTGATAGTGTAATCAAAGCATTTGGTTTTATACAAACTTTTGGAGAAGCCTGTATTTACAAGAAAGTGAGTGGGAGCTCTGTAGCATTTCTGATATTATATGTAGATGACATATTACTAATCGGAAATGATATAGAATTTCTGGATAGCATAAAGGGATACTTGAATAAGAGTTTTTCAATGAAAGACCTCGGTGAAGCTGCTTACATATTGGGCATTAAGATCTATAGAGACAGATCAAGACGCTTAATTGGACTTTCACAAAGCACATACCTTGACAAAGTTTTGAAAAAGTTCAAAATGGATGAAGCAAAGAAAGGATTCTTGCCTGTGTTACAAGGTGTGAAATTGAGTAAGACTCAATGCCCGACCAATGCAGAAGATAGAGAGAAAATGAAAGATGTTCCCTATGCTTCAGCCATAGGCTCTATCATGTATGCAATGCTGTGTACCAGACCTGATGTGTGTCTTGCTATAAGTCTAGCAGAAAGGTACCAAAGTAATCCAGGAGTGGATCACTGGACAACGGTCAAGAACATCCTGAAATACCTGAAAAGGACTAAGGATATGTTTCTCATTTATGGAGGTGACAAAGAGCTCGTCGTAAGTGGTTACGTCGATGCAAGCTTTGACACTGATCCGGACGATTCTAAATCGCAAACCGGATACGTGTTTATATTGAATGGTGGAGCTGTCAGTTGGTGCAGTTCTAAACAAAGCGTCGTAGCAGGATCTACATGTGAAGCAGAGTACATAGCTGCTTCGGAAGCAGCAAATGAAGGAGTCTGGATGAAGGAGTTTATATCCGATCTAGGTGTCATACCTAGTGCATCGGGTCCAATGAAAATCTTTTGTGACAATACTGGTGCAATTGCCTTGGCAAAGGAATCCAGATTTCACAAGAGAACCAAGAACATCAAGATACGCTTCAATTCCATCTGGGATCTAGTCCAGGTGGGAGACATAGAGATTTGCAAGATACATACGGATCTGAATGTTGCAGACCCGTTGACTAAGCCTCTCCCACGAGCAAAACATGATCAGCACCAAAGCTCCATGGGTGTTAGAATCATTACTGTCTAATCTAGATTATTGACTCTAGTGCAAGTGGGAGACTGAAGGAAATTCCCTAGAGACAATAATAATGTTATTATTTTATTTCCTTATATCATGATAAATGTTTATTATTCATGCTAGAATTGTATTATCCGGAAACATAATACTTGTGTGAATACATAGACAAACTAAACGTCACTAGTATGTCTCTACTTGACTAGCTCGTTAATCAAAGATGGTTATGTTTCCTAACCATAGACATGTGTTGTCATTTGATTAACGGGATCACATTATTAGGAGAATGATGTGATTGACATGACCCATTCCATTAGCTTAGCACCCGATCGTTTAGTATGTTGCTATTGCTTTCTTCATGACTTATACATGTTCCTATGACTATGAGATTATGCAACTCCTGTTTGCCAGAGGAACACTTTGTGTGCTACCAAACGTCACAACATAACTGGGTGATTATAAAGGAGCTCTACAGGTGTCTCCAAAGGTAAATGTTGGGTTGGCGTATTTCGAGATTAGGATTTGTCACTCTGATTGTTGGAGAGGTATCTCTGGGCCCTCTCGGTAATGCACATCACATAACCCTTGCAAGCATTGCAACTAATGAGTTAGTTGCGAGATGATGTATTACGAAACGAGTAAAGAGACTTGCCGGTAACGAGATTGAGCTAGGTATTGAGATACAGACGATCGAATCTCGGGCAAGTAACATACCGATGACAAAGGGAACAACGTATGTTGTTATGCGGTCTGACCGATAAAGATCTTCGTAGAATATGTAGGAGCCAATATGAGCATCCAGGTTCCGCTATTGGTTATTGACCGGAGACGTGTCTCGGTCATGTTTACATTGTTCTCAAACCCGTAGGGTCCGCACGCTTAAGGTTTCGATGACAGTTATATTATGAGTTTATGAGTTTTGATGTACCGAAGTTAGTTCGGAGTCCCGGATGTGATCACGGAAATAACGAGGAGTCTCGAAATGGTCGAGACATAAAGATTGATATATTGGACGGCTATATTCGGACACCGGAAGTGTTCCGGGTGATTTCGGAGAAAACCGGAGAGCCGGAGGGTTACCGGAACCCTACCGGGAGTAGTAATGGGCCATATGGGCCTTAGTGGAGAGAGAGAAGGGCAGACAGGGTGGGCGTGCGCCTCCTCCCCCTGGTCCGAATTGGACTAGGAGAGGGGGGGGGGGCGGCGCCCCCCTTTCCTTCTCCCTCCCCACTTCCTTCCCCCTCCTAGTAGGAGTCCTACTCCTACTAGGAGGAGGACTCCTCCTTGGCGTGCCATAGGGCCGGCCGGCCTCCTCCCCTTGCTCCATTATATACAGGGGCAGGGGGCACCTCTAGACACACAAGTTGATCCATGTGATCGTATTCTTAGCCATGTGCGGTGCCCCCTTCCACCATAATCCTCGATAATATTGTAGTGGTGCTTAGGCGAAGCCCTACGATGGTAGTACATCAAGATCGTCACCACGCCGTCGTGCTGACGGAACTCTTCCCCGACACTTTGCTGGATCGGAGTCCGGGGATCGTCATCGAGCTGAACGTGTGCTAAAACTCGGAGGTGCCGTAGTTTCGGTGCTTGATCGGTTGGGCCGTGAAGACGTATGACTACATCAACCGCGTTGCGCTAATGCTTCCGCTGTCGGTCTACAAGGGTACGTAGATCGCACTCTCCCCTCTCGTTGCTATGCATCACCATGATCTTGCGTGTGCGTAGTAATTTTTTTGAAATTACTACGTTCCCCAACATCATGAGCTAGGTCTATGCGTAGATTCTATGCACGAGTAGAAAAAAAGTAGTTGTGGGTGATGATTTGTTCAATTTGCTTGCCATTACTAGTCTTATCTTGATTTGGCGGCATTGTGGGATGAAGCGGCCCGGACCAACCTTACACGTACACTTACGTGAGACAGGTTCCACCGACTGACATGTACTTGATGCATAAGGTGGCTAGCGGGTGTCTGTCTCTCCCACTTTAGTCGGATCGGATTCGATGAAGAGGGTCCTTATGAAGGTTAAATAGCAATTGGCATATCACCGTTGTGGCTTTTGCGTAGGTAAGAAACGTTCTTGCTAGAAACCCATAGCAGCCACGTAAAACATGCAACAACAATTAGAGGACGTCTAACTTGTTTTTGCAGGGTATGCTATGTGATGTGATATGGCCATAAGGATGTGATGAATTATATATATGTGATGTATGAGATTGATCATGTTCTTGTAATAGGAATCATGACTTGCATGTCAATGAGTATGACAACCGGCAGGAGCCATAGGAGTTGTCTTAATTTATTGTATGACCTGCGTGTCAATGAAAAACGCCATGTAATTACTTTACTTTATTGCTAACCGTTAGCCATAGTAGTAGAACTAATAGCTGATGATACAACTTCATGAAGACACAATGATGGTGATCATGATGATGGAGATCATGGTGTCATGCCGGTGACGAAGGTGATCATGCCGCGCCTTGAAGATGGAGATCAAAAGGCGCAATATGATATTGGCCATATCATGTCACTTTATGATTTGCATGTGATGTTTATCATGTTTACATCTTATTTTCTTAGAACGACGGTAGCATAAATATGATGATCCCTCGCTAAAATTTCAAGAAAGTGTTCCCCCTAACTGTGCACCGTTGCAAAGGTTCGTTGTTTCGAAGCACCACGTGATGATCGGGTGTGATAGATTCTAACGTTCGGATACAACGGGTGTAAGCCAGATTTACACATGCGAAACACTTAGGTTGACTTGACGAGCCTAGCATGTACAGACATGGCCTCGGAACACAAGAGACCGAAAGGTCGAACATGAGTCGTATAGTAGATACGATCAACATGAAGATGTTCACCGATGATGACTAGTCCGTCTCACGTGATGACCGGACACGGCCTAGTTGACTCGGATCATGTATCACTTAGATGACTAGAGGGATGTCTATCTAAGTGGGAGTTCATTAAATAATCAAATGAACTTAATTATCATGAACATAGTCAAAAGGTCTTTGCAAATTATGTCGTAGCTTACGCTTTAGTTCTACTGTTTTAGATATGTTCCTAGAGAAAATTTAGTTGAAAGTTGATAGTAGCAATTATGCGGACTGGGTCCGTAAACTGAGGATTGTCTTCATTGCTGCGCAGAAGGATTATGTCCTTAATGCACCGCTCAGTGAGCTGAACCTCGAGCGTCGGTTGTGGATGTTGCGAACATCTGACATACACGTTTTGATGACTACGTGATAGTTCAGCGCGTAATGTTAAACGGTTTAAAATTGAGGCACCAAAGACATTTTTTGAAATGTCGCAGACCATATGAGATGTTCCGAGAACTGAAATTGGGATTTCAGGCTCGTGCCCACGTCAAGAGGTATGAGACCTCCGAAAAGTTTCTTAGCCTGCAAACTAAGGGAGAAAAGTTCAATCATTGAGCATGTGCTCAGATTGTGTGAGTACTACAGTCGCTTGAATCGAGTGGGAGTAAATCTTCCAGATGAGATAGTGATGGTTCTCCGAAGTCACTGCCACCAAGCTACTAGAGCTTCATGATGAACTATAACACATCAGGGATAGATATGATGATCCTTGAGCTATTCGTGATGTTTGACACCGCAAAAGTAGAAATCAAGTAGGAGCATCAATTGTTGATGGTTAGTAAAACCACTAGTTTCAAGAAGGGCAAGGGAAAGAAGGGATACTTCATGAAACGGTAAATCAGTTGTTGCTCTGGTTAAGAAGCCCAAGGTTGAACCCAAACCCGAGACTAAGTGCTTCTGTAATAAGGGGAACAGCACTGAAGCAGAATTACCCTAGATACTTGGTAGATGAGAAGGCAGGCAAGGTCGACAGAAGTATATTGGATATACATTATATTAATGTGTACTTCACTAGTATTCCTAGTAGCACCAGGGTATTAGATACTGGTTCGGTTGCTAAGTGTTAGTAACTCGAAATAAAAGGCTACGGAATAAACGGAGACTAGCTAAAGGTGAGATGACGATATGTGTTGGAAGTGTTTCCAAGGTTGATGTAATCAAACATCGTACGCTCCCTCTACCATCGGGATTGGTATTAAACCTAAATAATTGTTATTTGGTGTTTGCGTTGAGCATAGACATGATTGGATTATGTTTATCGCAATACGATTATTCATTTAAGGAGAATAATGGTTACTCTGTTTATTTGAATAATACCTTCAATGGTCTTGCACCTAGAATGAATGGTTTATTGAATCTCGATCGTAGTGATACACATGTTCATGCGAAAAGATATAAGATAGTAATGATAGTACCACATACTTGTGGCACTGCAATTTGAGTCATATTGGTATAAAACGCATGAAGAAGCTCCATGTTGATGGATCTTTGGACTCACTCGTTTTTGAAAAGATTGAGACATGCGAACCATGTCTATTGGTATATATGCATGAAGAAACTCCATACAGATGGATCGTTTGGACTCACTTGATTTTGAATCACTTGAGACATGCAAATCATACCACATGGGCAAGATGACTTAAAGGCCTCGTTTTCAGTAAGATGGAACAAGAAAGCAACTTGTTGGAAGTAATACATTTTGATGTGTGCAGTCCAATGAGTGCTGAGGTACGCAGTGGATATCGTTATGTTCTTACTTCACAGATGATTTGAGTAGATGCTAAGTATATTTACTTGATGAAACACAAGTCTGAATTATTGAAAGGTTCAAGTAATTTCAGAGTGAATTTGAAAATCATCGTGACAAGAGGATAAAATGTCTATGATATGATCATAGAGATGAATATCTGAGTTACGAGTTTGGCACACAATTAAGACATTGTGGAAATTGTTTCACGACTAATACCGCCTGGAACACCATAGTGTGATGGTGTGTCCAAACATCATAGCTGCACCCTATTGGATGTGGTGCATACCATGATGTCTCTTATCGAATTACCACTATCGTCTATGGGTTAGGCATTAGAGACAACCACATTCACTTTATATAGGGCACCACGCAATTCCATTGAGACGACACCGTATGAACTATGGTTTAGAGAAACCTAAGCCTTCATTTCATAAAAGTTTGGGGTTGTGACGCTTATGTGAAAAAGTTTCAGGCTGATAAGCTCCAACCCAAAGCGGTAAATGCATCTTAATAGAATACCCAAAAAAGTTGGCTATACCTCCTATTTCAGATCCGGAAGCAAAAGTGATTGTTTCTAGAAACGGGTCCTTTCTCGAGGAAAAGTTTCTCTCAAAAGAATTGAGTGGGAGGATGGTGGAGACTTGATGAGGTTATTGAACCGTCACTTCAACTAGTGTGTAGCAGGGCACAGGGAGTTGTTCCTGTGGCACCTACACCAATTGAAGTGGAAGCTTATGATAGTGATCATGAAACTTCGGATCAAGTCACTACCAAACCTCGTAGGACGACAAGGATGCGTACTACTTCAGAGTGGTACGTAATCCTGTCTTGGAAGTCATGTTGCTAGACAACAATGAACCTACGAGCTATGGAGAAGCGATGGTGGGCCCAGATTCCGACGAATGGCTCGAGGCCATAAAATTCGAGAGAGGATCCATGTATAAAAACAAAGTATAGACTTTGGAAGAACTACTTGATGGTCGTAAGGCTGTTGGGTGCAGATGGATTTTAAAAGGAAGACGGACAATGATGGCAAGTGTCACCATTAAGAAAGCTCGACTTGTCGTTAAGATGTTTTCCGACAAGTTCAAGGAGTTGACTACGATGATACATTCTCACTCGTAGCGATGCTAAGAGTCTGTTGGAATTATATTAGCAGCTACTGCATTATTTATGAAATCTTACAGATAGGATGTCAAAACATTGTTTCCTCGACGATTTTCTTGAGGAAAGGTTGTATGTGATACAACCAGAAGGTTTTGTCAATCCTGAAAGATACTAACAAGTATGCAAAGCTCCAGCAATCCTTCTAAGGACTGGAGTAAGCATCTCGGAGTTGGAATGTACTCTTTGATGAGATGATAAAAGATTTTGGGTTTATACAAAGTTTATGAGAAACTTGTATTTCCAAAGAAGTGAGTGGGAGCACTATATAATTTTTGATGAGTATATGTTGTTAACATATTGTTGATCAGAAATGATGTAGAATTTCTGGAAAGCATACAGGGTTATTTGAAAAGTGTTTTTCAATGGAAAACCTGGATTAAGCTACTTGAACATTGAGCATCAAGATCTATAAGGGTAGAACAAAAACGCTTAATAGTACATTCAAATGAATACATACCGTGACAAGATTTTGAAGGAGTTCAAAATAGATCAGCAAAGAAGGAGTTCTTGGCTGTGTTACAAGGTGTGAGTATTGAGTAAGACTCAAGACCTGACCACGGCAGAAGAGAGAGAAAGGACAAAGGTCGTCCCCTATGCTTTAGACGTAGGCTCTACGGTATGCTATGCTGTGTACCGCACCTGAAGTGTGCCTTGCCATGAGTCAGTCAAGGGGTACAAGAGTGATCCAGGAATGGATCACATGACAGCGGTCAAACTTATCCTTAGTAACTAGTGGACTAAGGAATTTTCTCGATTATGGAGGTGGTAAAAGAGTTCGTCGTAAAGGGTTACGTCGATGCAAACTTTGACACTAATCCGGATGACTCTGAGTAGTAAACTGGATTCGTATAGTAGAGCAGTTATTTGGAATAGCTCCAAGTAGCGCGTGGTAGCTGCATATACAAGATGACATAGAGATTTGTAAAGCACACACGGATCTGAAAGGTTCAGACCCATTGGCTAATAACCTCTCTCACAAGCGAGATATGATCAAACCCCATGGGTGTTGGATTCATTACAATCACATAGTGATGTGAACTAGATTATTGACTCTAGTGCAAGTGGGAGACTGTTGGAAATATGCCCTAGAGGCAATAATAAAATGGTAATTATTGTATTTCCTTGTTCATGATAATTTTCTATTGTTCATGCTATAATTGTATTAACTAGAAACCGTAATACATGTGTGAATACATAGACCACAACATGTCCCTAGTGAGCCTCTAGTTGACTAGCTCGTTGATCAATAGATGGTTATGGTTTCCTGACCATGGACATTCGATGTCATTGATAACGGGATCACATCATTAGGAGAATGATGTCATGGACAAGACCCAATCCTAAGCATAACACAAGATCGTGTAGTTCGTTTGCTAGAGCTTTTCTAATGTCAAGTATCATTTCCTTAGACCATGAGATTGTGCAACTCTCGGATACCGTAGGAGTGCTTTGGTTGTATCAAACGTCACAACGTAACTAGGTGACTATAAAGGTGCACTACAGGTATCTCCGAAAGTGTTTGTTGGGTTGGCACGAATCAAGACTGGGATTTGTCACTCCGTATGACGGAGAGGTATCTCTGGGCCCACTCGGTAATGCATCATCATAATGAGCTCAATGTGACTAAGCAGTTAGTCACGGGATCATGCATTACGGAACGAGTAAAGTGACTTGCCGGTAACGAGATTGAACGAGGTATTGGGATACCGACGATCGAATCTCGATCAAGTAACATACCGATTGACAAAGGGAATTGAATACGGGATTGATCGAATCCCCGACATCGTGGTTCATCCGATGAGATCATCGTGGAACATGCGGGAGCCAATATGGGTATCCAGATCCCGCTATTGGTTATTGGCCGGAGAAGTGTCTCGGTCATGTCTGCATGGTTCCCGAACCCGTAGGGTCTACACACTTAAGGTTCGGTGACGCTAGAGTTGTTATGGGAAATAGTATGTGGTTACCGAAGGTAGCTCGGAGTCCCAGATGAGATCCCGGATGTAACGAGGAGTTCCGGAATGGTCCGGCGGTGAAGATTGATATATTGGACGAAGGGTATTGGAGTCTGGAAGTGTTCTGGGGGTACCAGGTTATGGCTAGCATGACCGAAAGGTGTTTCGGGAGCCCCGGCAAGTGTTGGAGGGCCTCATGGGCCAAAGGTGTAGGGGCAAACCAGCCCACCAAGGGGTGGTGCGCCCCCCACACCCTTTCCCACGTTACTTGGGGAGGTGGGGCGCCTCCACCTGGCTTGGGAGGCAATCCTCCACCTGCTTGGCTTGGGGAGCAAGTCTCCCTAGGATTTTCCCTAGGGAGATCCAATCTGCTTGGCCGCCGCCCACTAGGGGAAACCCTAGGGCGCCTCCCCCCTCTCCCCTTGCCCCTATATATAATGGATGGGTGGGAGGGCAGTCGCACCCCTTCCCTGGCGCAGCCCCTCCCTCCTCCAACTCCTCCTCCTCCTCCGTAGTTCTTAGTGAAGCTCTGCCGGAGAACCACGAGCTCCATCGCCACCATGTCATCGTGCTGCTGGAGTTTTCCCTCAACTTCTCCTCTCCCCTTGCTAGATCAAGAAGGAGGAGACGTCCCCAGCCTATACGTGTGTTGAACGTGGAGGCGCCGTCCGTTCGGCGCTAGATCAGATCTTCCGCGATTTGAATCGCCGTGAGTACGACTCCATCAACCGCGTTCTTGTAATGCTTCCGCTTAGCGATCTTCAAGGGTATGAAGATGCACTCCCTCTCTCTCGTTGCTAGCATCTCCTAGATTGATCTTGGTGAAACGTAGCAAATTTTTTAATTATTGCTATGTTCCCCAACAAGGGCGACGTCGGATTCAGATATACGGCCACGGTTCAAACCCTAGTGCCAGACTGGGCCGAAGGGCCGAAAGTGGGAGCCGACTGGGCCGAGGCCGCAGCTTAGCCGTGGGCGCTAGGCTGTGCTGCAGCTATTTTTTTGTCTTTTCAAAGAATAGAAAAATTTCAGAAAAGAAATGTTCATGAATTTTTATAAAGAAAATTAAAGAAGTTCATGATTTTTTTTATTCGGTCAAAGAAAAGTTCCTGTAAAGAGTAAAAAGTTCATGAATTTTTTATTCATGTTTTTTCCGCTGCGTAAATAATTCATATTGCTCTTTTACAAAGAAAAATAAAAGTTTACATAGAAATTAGTTTTTAAGAGCATGTTAAAAGTAATTATTAAAATGAATATGATTATGTTATTTTTATGACCAACGTTGTTAATAACATGATAATGTTTTATTATTGGAATTTAAGGTGAATTTATTTCTAATATGTTGGCCAACAGTAATATAGATTTAATTGCATAGACAATTGTATGTTCAATTGACCAACGTTAGATTAATCTTATACTGATTTCACTTAAATGGTGATTTCAGGAGGCTTCCACTTGATGAGTTGCCTTAAAGATGTTTCGATACTCAGAGGTGACAACTACATTGAGTGGAGGAAGAAAGTAGAACTGGCATTTCTAGAGAAAAAGCTCCCTATCAGCATCAGCGTCACCAATAGCCTTTCCCAGTGGACAAGGACACTTGTCTCCACTGTAAGAAGACCGGGCATTACAAGAAAGACTGCCCTGATTGGCTGAAGTCAATCATGGAAAAAAGAGGGAAAAATATAGTTTCCTTTGTAAATGAATCCTTGTATACACAGTTTTCAAAATCCACTTGGTGGATTGACTCAGCAGCAGCTGTTCATGTTGCAAATTCTTTACAGGGATTCCATTCGACGCGCACTACGTAAAGAAGCGAAAGACGCATTGATGTGGCAAACGGAGTTGAATCAAAAGTTGAAGTTGTCAGTGACATCTCCTTGGAGTTAGTTGATGGATTCAATCTTCTACTTAAAGATGTTTTATTTGTTCCATCATGTCATAGAAACTTAATTAGTGTTTCTTGTTTGCACAAAGATAATTATGAATGTTATTTTGGACAGGGCAAGTGTGCCATATGGTTAAAAAATGATTATGTGGGTGATGCTTTACTACACGATGAGCTTTATTTGTTATCACTTCGTGAAAAAGTTTATTCTGTATGCAATGTGAAAGAACATGTTTCCGCGTCGAATAAAGAACAAAATAAAATAAAGATAACATTTGACTCATGGAAATTATGGCACTATCGCTTGGGCCATATTTCCAAGGGGAGAATAGAAAGATTAGTCGAAAGTGAAATTCTTCCTCCGTTAGAATTCTCATACTTAGAACAATGCATAGATTGCATTAAAGGAAAATATAAAACAAACAAAAAAGGTGCAGTCCATAGCATAGGCACACTAGAAATCATTCACACCGACATTTGTGGACCATTTCCGGTGAAAATTAAGTGTGGATGGATATGACTCGTTCATAACATTTGCAGATGACTACTCTCGCTATGGATATATTTAATCAATCAAAGAAAGATATGAAGCGTTGGATAAATTTAAAATATTCAAAGCTGAAGTTGAAAATCAGCACGATAAAAGAATAAAGATAGTAAGATCCGACCGTGGGGGAGAGTACTACGGTCGGCACACCCATATGGCCAAGTCCCTAAACCTTTTGCAAAGTTCTTGCAGGAGACTGGCATAGTAGCCTAGTATTCAATGCTGGGTGAGCCTCAACAAAATGGAGTAGCTGAAAGGCGCAATCGTACACTTATGGATCTGGTGTGTAGCATGATGAGTTACTCCACCTTGCCATTGGGATTATGGATGGAGGCTCTTGAAACCGCCATTCACATTCCCAACAGATTACCAAGCAAGTTGGTGCCCAAAACACCGTGCGAGCTATGGACGGGAAGAGTGCCCTCCCTACAACACTTCAGGGTGTGGGGATGCCCTGCTGAGGCCAAAATGTTTAATCTAAACATTGCAAAGTTAGATCCCAAAACAGTGAGTTGCCACTTCATTGCCTATCCAGACAGATCAAAGGGTTTTCGTTTCTACTGTCCAGACAGATATACAAAGTTTATAGAAACAGGACACACAGTCTTCTTAGAGGACGAAATGATGAGGGGGAGCTTGGTAGCTCGGAAAATTGATCTTGGGGAGAAGAGGGTGCATGCACCTAATCCAATGATTCAGGAGCCATTTTTCTCACTACCAGTTGCAACACCACCCATGACAACTATGGGGGCCGACCCGGAACCTATCCGTCAGGAGCCGACTGAACCCGTTGTTGAGCATGAAAGGGAGATGTAGCAGCAAATTATAGAAGAAGTGCCAGAACAAAGGCCCTTAGAAGGTCTACAAGACACAAAAAGTCAGCTATTTCTACTGATTATAAAGTTTATAACACGGAAATGGTTCATACAGAAAAAGATCCCACCTCATATGAAGAAGCCATGAGAAGCCCTCATTCATCAAATTGGATGAAGGCAATGGAAGACGAGATGAAATCGATGAGTTCCAAAGATGTTTGGGCCTTAAAGAAAATTCCTAAAGGAGCCAAAACAGTAGGCTGCCAATGGGTCTACAAAACTAAGTATGACTCCAAAGGGAATGTAGAAAAGTATAAAGCAAGGCTTGTGGCAAAAGGATTTACACAAAGAGAAGGGATAGATTACATTGAGACATTTTCTCCAGTCTCATGTAAGGATTCCTTCATAATCATAATGGCATTAGTTGCTCATTTTGATGTAGAGTTACATCAAATGGATGTAAAGACGACATTTCTCAACGTGGATTTGAAAGAAAATGTCTACATGAAACAACCCAAGGGTTTTATCATGGAAGGCAAGGACAATATGGGATGCCACCTGAAGAAATCCATTTATGGATTAAAGCAAGCCTCTAGACACTGGTATTTAAAGTTTAATCAAATGATTAAAAGTTTTGGATTTAAAGAAAATATTAAGGATAACTGTATTTATGCAAATTTTAAAAATGGGAAATATATATTCCTAATCTTGTATGTGGATGATATCCTGCTTGCTAGCAGTGATGTTAGTCTACTACAAGAAACAAAGAAGTTCTTATCCTCAAATTTTGACATAACAGATCTTGGTGAAGCATCATATGTTTTGGGCATAGAAATTCACCGAGATAGGAACAATGGAATCTTAAGACTATCGCAGAAAGCATATTTAGAAAAAGTTCTTAAAAAGTATAATATGCATGTGACTAAAGCTACACCTGCTCCTATAGTCAAGGGCGATAGTTTTGGGAAATTCCAATGTCCCAAGAACCAGTACGAGATCGATCAAATGAAAGTAGTACCATATGCTTCGGCTGTTGGCAGCTTACAATATGCATAAGTGTGCACTCGCCCTGACTTAGCTTTTATAACTGGGGTACTCGGTAGATATCAAGAGAATCCAGGCATAGAGCACTGGAAGATGGTAAAGAAAGCATTGCGTTATGTGCAAGGCACGAAGGACTACATGCTAATATACAAGATAAGTGATTCCCTAGAGATAAAAGGGTATTCAGACGCAGATTTTGCGAGGGACAGAGATGATAGAAAATCCATGTCAGGATACGTATTCACCCTCGCTGGGGGAGCTATTTCGTGGAAAAGCTCCAATCAGATCGTTGGCTCGATGGAAATGTGCCGGGGCTCCTTGCTCCGGATGTCTTCGAGCTCTGCTCCCGCAAAAACGTCTCTCTCCATGATGCAGTCTCCAACAACAAATGGATGCTGGGCCTCCATCGGATTTCCGAGATTACGCAACTCCGACAGTTTGCTGACCTCTGGACTCGGGTGCAACAGGTAACCCTGGATCCACTAGCTTCTGACTCCATCTCCTAGGTCTGGAACAGCTCCAAGTCCTACTCCGCGTCCTCGGCGTACCAGTGTCAGTTCCTTGGCTCTGTCTCTCCATTTCAGTTTGATAAGTTGTGGGCAATAAGGGTGGAAGCCAAGTGCAAAATTTTCATGTGGCTTTGGCTACGGGCCGTACCCTCACAGCAAATAACCTGGCTGTCCGTGGAATACCTCATGATGACATATGCAGCCTTTGTGACCAGGAGGATGAGACACCCACCATGACCTTGCTTGCCCGTTTCCTCGTAAAATATGGACTATGATGGGG
This sequence comes from Triticum urartu, assembly GCF_003073215.2. Classification (NCBI taxonomy): domain Eukaryota; kingdom Viridiplantae; phylum Streptophyta; class Magnoliopsida; order Poales; family Poaceae; genus Triticum; species Triticum urartu. The sequence continues at coordinate 738,133,179 of NC_053024.1, forward strand.
AATGACCTTGGCATGCCCATTCTTACAACTAACGCTCAGATTGCTGTATCTATTAAGCATTGGTGGGATGACTTGACTTCGTGTCTTCAAGGAACGGCCAAGAAGGCGGCCATCTACACTACTTAGAACATCTGGAAGGAATGGAACATGCGTGTGTTCGAGCACCATTTGCTTGCTATCCTCCATATCATCAAGCAAGAGTGCAAGACATATCTCTTCCTTCAATCTCTGCTCGTTGGCTTTCTGATGTAGAGAACTCACCAGAACTATTTTATGCTCGTTGGAACCTGTGCCAGACTGATCCTTTTATTTTCTTGGTGCGGGTCACCCCAACCCCACACTGTGTACCGTAACATTTGTATTTTATTTCTCCTTCTTATTATATTAAGGCAGCCCAACTGCCGGTTCCTTAAAAAAAGGAATTTCCACATTCCTCTATATAGTATAACCGGATATATTCTACCTCGCCAGTGCCAGTGCCACCTCCAAAACATTTCTAAAGTCAAGAAGAAGCAGACTGCGGTGCTGTACCGTGGCGCCGTCATCGGTCATGTTGGCCCCATGACAGAGCTCACCAACGTCTTTCTAAAGAATGGCTACGACGTCACCGTGGTACTCGTCAAGACGCCCTTTAAGTTGCCAGTCTCCGGCGCAACCGCCATCGAGCCCATTGCTTCCTCCAATCCGTCCATCTCCTTCCATGTCCTCCGAAAAGCACCCTTTCTTACTCATTCTCCAGCTCTTGCCTGATTATAATGAGCAGTTCGAAGCATTCCTCCGAGTCGTCGACCGGAAAAGCTTGCACTCTATTGTCCTTGACATGTTCTACATTGATGCCACCGACATTTGCATGAATCTCAGCGTCCTGGTCTACACGTTCTTTGCAGGGAGCGCCTCGTGCCTGTCAGCCCTAACCTAGCTCCCGACACTGATTGTCGGCAGGCAGACAGGCTTGAAGGAACTCGGGGACACACCACTCAATTTCGTCGGTGTTCCGCCGATGCCAGTGTCTCACCTCATCAAGGAACTGCTGGAGCACACTGAAGATGAGATGTGCAAGGCCATGATGAACATTTGGAAGCGCAACACAGAGACCATGGGCGTCCGGCTGAACACGTTCGAGTTGTTGGTGAGTCATGCGGTGTAGTCTCCTAGGGGCCCACTCTGCGATCCGGAAAGGATCCTGCTTCTGATCTACTGCGTTGGTCCGTTGGTCAGCAAGGGCACCAAGGATGAAGACAAAGCAGAGAGGAATGAATGCCTCGAGTGGCTCGATGCACATCCCGACCGCATCGTTGTGTTCCTCTGTTTCGGGAGCAAGGGCGCACTCTCGGCGGAGCAGCTCAAGAAGATAGCCATTGTCTTGGAGAGGTCAGGGCAGCGGTTCCTATGGTCTGCGCGCATGCCTGCGGGAAGTGACGACCCAGAGAAATACTTGGAAGTGCACCCCGAGCCGGAACTTGTCGTACTCCTGCCTCAAGTTTTCTTAGAGCGGACCAAGGCAGGGGCGGATCCAGCCCAGCCCAGTGCCCCGGGCCCCCTTTGTATACTGTAGCAGTTGCTACGGTATTTTCCCTACAGCCCACAAAGAAAATGGGCCTCACGCCCCGGGTCTGGGCCCCCCCGGCCTGGGGCCTAGATCTGCCACTGGACCAAGGGCAGGGGCCTGGTCGTCAAGTCGTGGGTGCTGCAGATGAACGTGCTCATCCATCGGGCCACTGGCGCGTTCGTGACGCACTGCAGATGGAACTCGTTGCTGGAGGCCATTGTGGTTGGGATGCCCATGTTGTGTCTGTCGCTGGATACTGAGCAGAAGATGAACAAGTTGTCTATGACAGAGGACATAGGCGCCGCTCTAGAGCTGGAGGGATACACGAAAGGTTTTGTCAAAGCAGGCGAGGTGGAGGCCAAGGTACGGCTGGTGATTGAGGGCGAGGAAGGGAGGCAGCTCCGGGCTCGGGTGGCTGCTCGCAAGGAAGAGGCCGAGGCAGCCCTGCAGGAAGAGGGCTCATCGTGGGCGGCATTTTAGCAGTTTTTGTTGGATGTGGATAATCTTGGAAAGCAGCTCGGCGAATGACGCACTAGTATGTACATTTATGTTGCCAGCATGTTTTTGACTATATACTGCAAGGCAACAGCCTCACAGTTCTTTATTGCAAAAGAACCAGAGCAGTTACAAAGTTACAAATTACAAGGAAAAGAACAAAGGGATACTTACAAAGAGTAGTTAGGGGAGAGCAGCTATCCAGGAAATTAGACTATTCCTATATTTACATTTGATTCTATGAGCTAAAAGAGAAATGTCATGGATAAAATTCCTCCTCCAAGATCGAAAGGAAGGCAACTCATTTCTGAAGATCTTCCCATTTCTTTGAGTCCAAATATTTCATGCGGCAGTGAAGACCACCTCCGTGAAAAAGGGGAGGCCAAAATCCTTCCTTGCAGCTAAAGCCATGTCATAGGTAGTCTGGTTTGTTTGGAGGATCCATGAAATGCCAAGGTAGTTCCAAACACGTTGGCTGAAGTTGCATGCAAAGAAAAGATGGGCTCGGTCTTCATGACAGGCAGTATTACACATTACACATGTGTCATCCTGGATAATCCAAAGGCGTCGCTGCATCATGTCTCTGGTGTTCAACCGACCCATCAAAAGAAGCCGGCCAAAGACCTTGAATTTGAGAGTGCATGAACATTTCCAGATCCATTTAGAAATGGGATCAACCACAATATGTGAGAAGCAAGACACATAGTAGATCCTAGACTGGTATTCTCCAGACTTGGATGGCCATTTCCAAAAATCCTTCCCTTCCTCTTGAAGGTTGATCAAAGGCAGCAGAGCTTGAAGTTGGGTGAACTCCTGGAAGGCTTCAGCCGACAAAGGCAGGTGAAAATTGTCTGTTAGATCAGGTCGCTCCATAAAATCCTTAATGGTGATCGTGTCATCAATCACATAGGAATGCAGCCTTGGAAACCGACAATGCATGATAACAGCCTCATTTCCAAGCTGCCAGCGGTCCAGCCAGAAGACCACCGTATCACCAGCATACACAAGAGGCACAACCAACTTACAAAAACTATCATATAGCTACAAAATGTCCCTCCACCAGAACGAGCCACAACTCTGGGTGACTTGAGGCGGTGATGAGGCATAATACGTGTCCCAAATGAGCGTGACCCAGGGCACATCCAGTTTGTTAAAAAACTTGAAAAGATGCTTGATCAACAAGGCTTCATTTTGTATACCTAAGTTGAGAACACCGTGTTGGAAATATGCCCTAGAGGCAATAATAAATTGGTTATTATTATATTTCCTTGTTCATGATAATCGTTTATTATCCATGCTAGAATTGTATTGATAGGAAACTCAGATACACGTGTGGATACATAGACAACACCATGTCCCTAGTAAGCCTCTAGTTGACTAGCTCGTTGATCAATAGATGGTTACGGTTTCCTGACCATGGACATTGGATGTCGTTGATAACGGGATCACATCATTAGGAGAATGATGTGATGGACAAGACCCAATCCTAAGCCTAGCACAAGATCATGTAGTTCGTATGCTAAAGCTTTTCTAATGTCAAGTATCATTTCCTTAGACCATGAGATTGTGCAACTCCCGGATACCGTAGGAGTGCTTTGGGTGTGCCAAACGTCACAACGTAACTGGGTGGCTATAAAGGTACACTACAGGTATCTTCGAAAGTGTCTATTGGGTTGGCACGAATCGAGACTGGGATTTGTCACTCCGTGTAAACGGAGAGGTATCTCTGGGCCCACTCGGTAGGACATCATCATAATGTGCACAATGTGATCAAGGAGTTGATCACGGGATGATGTGTTACGGAACGAGTAAAAAGACTTGCCGGTAACGAGATTGAACAAGGTATCGGGATACCGACGATCGAATCTCGGGCAAGTATCGTACCGCTACACAAAGGGAATTGTATACGGGATTGATTAAGTCCTTGACATCGTGGTTCATCCGATGAGATCATCGTGGAGCATGTGGGAGCCAACATGGGTATCCATATCCCGCTGTTGGTTATTGACCGGATAGTTGTCTCGGCCATGTCTGCATGACTCCCGAACCCGTAGGGTCTACACACTTAAGGTTCGATGACGCTAGGGTTATAGGGAAAGTATGTATGCGGTTACCGAATGTTGTTCGGAGTCCCGGATGAGATCCCGGACGTCACGAGGAGTTCCGGAATGGTCCGGAGGTAAAGATTAATATATAGGAAGTATGGTTTTGGCCATCGTAGTGTTCCAGGCATCACCGGTAGTGTACTGGGACCACCGGAGGGGTCCGGGGGTCCACCAGGTGGGGCCACCAGCCCCGGAGGCCTACATGGGCCAATAGTGGGAAGGGACCAGCCCCTAGGTGGGCTGGGGCGCCTCCCACCAAGGCCCAAGGCGCCTCCAAGAGGGGAAGGGGGCAAACCCTAGGCTCAGATGGGCCTAAGGCCCACCTAGTGGTGCGCCCCCCTCTCTCCCCCCTTGGCCGCCCCCTAGATGGGATCTAGGGCTGGCCGCCACCCCTAGGGAGGGAACCCTAGGTGGGGGCGCAGCCCCTCCCCTCCCCCTATATATACTTGAGGTTTGGGGCTGCCCAAAACATGTGATTTGCTCTCCCTGTTGGCGCTGCCCTACCCCTCTCCCTCCTCATCTCTCGTAGTGCTTGGCGAAGCCCTGCTGGAGTACCACGCTCCGCCACCACCACCACGCGGTCGTGCTGCTGCTGGATGGAGTCTTCCCCAACCTCTCCTTCTCCCCTTGCTGGATCAAGGCGTAGGAGACGTCACCGGGCTGTACGTGTGTTGAACACGGAGGTGCCGTCCGTTCGGCACTAGGATCATCGGTGATTTGGATCACGACGAGTACGACTCCATCAACCCCATTCACTTGAACGCTTCCGCTTAGCGATCTACAAGGGTATGTAGATGCACTCTCCTTCCCCTCGTTGCTAGATTACTCCATAGATTGATCTTGGTGATGCATAGAAAATTTTGAATTTCTTCTACGTTCCCCAACACACCGAGGCCTCCGAGATTCTTGGGACCACTACTAGGAAAAGGGCTATAGCAGATATGGACATAAATGGCGCACCTGTATCTGGTGCACCACTGCTATATAGCAGATATGGACATTAATGGCGCACCATGTATGTGGTGCGCCACTGCTATATAGCAGTGGAGCACCAGATACACGTGCGCCATTATTGACATATTACTAATGGCGCACCTGGTGTGTGGTGCGCCTTAGTAATTTTGAAAAAAATAAAAAAAATTGTTAGCAGTGGCGCACCAGGGGATAGTGCGCCATTACTAGTTGACATAGTAATGGCGCACCACACCCACCGTGCTTCATTAGTAGTTTTGAAAAAAAATTAAAAAAATTTGTTAGTAATGGCGCACCATGGGATATGGGATAGTGCGCCATTACTAGTAAGGGATACTAGTAATGGCGCACTATCCCATGGTGTGCCACTACTAACAATTTTTTTTCAAAACTACTAATGGCGCACCACACACCAGATGCGCCATTAGTAACCCTGGTGCCAAATGCCCCCCCCCCCCGACCGCATTTTCAGTTTAAAAAAATAAAATAAAATGATGGAAATGTCAAAAAAATAAAAAAAATAAGTTTCTCATGTGATATGCAGTCTAGTTGTTGGGAAAATTTACAAATATGAATTTCGACTTTATTTGCAAAATCTCTCTGGAATTTAGTAAAATGGGCATAACTTTTGCATACGAACTCGGATTAAACAGTTTTTTATATGAAAAATCATCTACTCGAAAAGTTACATACGAATTGAACCGGGAGAACTTTGTTCAACATCTTCAAAATCCCCAAAAACCAAACAGAACGAAAGACATGGGGTTTTAAAATCTAGAGGGGGGAAAATGAAAAAGAAATTCAAACTTACTAGTGGCGCACCATTTGCTAGGTGCGCCACTAGTAACAGAAAAAAAATTGGTTTCAAAAAAAAATTGGAATTTTTTTCAAAATATGATACGTAATATAACCGGGAAGTTTGAAATATATTTTCTAAATTTCATCACACTCATGAACATGAACAAAGTCCTAGATAGGGATGGCAATGGGTCGGGTTTCAGGTGGCTGGAGCTCGTCCAAATCCAACCCATGACCCATCTTCCTACCCTCTGCCCATCCACCAAATTATCCATGGGCACAACTTGTGCCCATGCCCAAACCCGCTGGATACCCACATACCCATGGAGCTCCATGGGCATAGAAAAGTCAGCATGAAGCCTTCCCAAAGATCAAATTAGGTCATTGTCATTCACTCACAAATGACAACATAAGCTACATGCATAAGTAGGCAACAAGTAATACGATGAGTCCTTAAGTGTGACATACTAGAGGTTGATTCTACAACAGTTGCATATTGCCTGCTATTTCGCATAGATTCGCTCTTTCTACTATCACTGGCATATGGCCTCACATGTCATACGGGTATCCATTGGATATCCATGCACTAGTGCAGAACCGGGCAATAGCACCGGTTTGTAAGGCCCTTTAGTGCCGGTTCGGTAACCGGCACTAAAGTGTGGGCACTAAAGCCCCCCCCCTTTAGTACCGGTTCAGCACGAACGGGTCCTAAAGGGCAACCACGTGGCACGAGCCAGCTCCGTGGGCGTGTAGGACATTAGTACCGGTTGGTAACACCAACCGGTACTAAATGTTTGGGTGTGTTTTGGTTTTATTTTTTATTGTTACTTTAATTTTGTGTTTTCAATTTAATTTAGTGATTGTTTTACATTATAATGAGTTGTTAAATCATTAGGTGAATGTACCGCGGATTAGTTTGACTCGATGCATGTGGATCCTAGCTAAGTCATCAAGTATATGTCATATCCATATTATATATACTTTATCACCTAATTAAGTGATCGAGGTAATATGGATATGGCATGTACTTGATCACTTAGCTAGAATCCATCCAGTTGAAACTAATCTGCGGTTTCTTTCATAAATGATATAATACCTCATCATCATATTAATATAAAAGCTCTTGCATCATATATATCATCACCAACAACAGTTTTCATAGCTAGCTAAAAATCATCATAGTCGTCTCATTACCACTACGTAATCATCATATAGTCATTACCGCTATCTAATCACCACCAACACTAGCTTAAAGAAGAAACATTCACTTGTACCAGAAGCAAAGATATCATCGAGTTCAACATGGTAATGATATTATAAGCGTTCATAACACCACAAAAGAAAAATCACTCTTTGAGATTAAGTTCAGGACAAAGAACACGGACATGAGAGGACAAGTACTAAGAGCATGAACTAGCTAATTAATCACTCCTGCTGCTCTCTCTCAGGTAAAATAGCATAGAACATGTATAGCTTTCCTGATTCATCATATTGGAGCATGCAGATGAACCTGTCTCCTAATCGTGGGTTGCGCTTCTAACTGCTGCCCCCTAGTACTTCTTTGCTATCGTTCACAATTTTGCTCCAGTCTTTTACTATTAAGCATTCCTCGCTATTAGAAATCCTGAATGCACTAAAGTGCATTGTAGGATATCTTGTCCATAAGCTAACAATATTCATGGTACCTTTAGTCTCGATCCAATCAGGCACAACATTCATCGGGAGTCCCTGTTGAAGAACATCGTATAGTAACATACTTAGCAATGAAGTTTAGCTTAAAAAAATAATGTATGCAAAAGATGCACTGAGGAGAAATAGTAGAAATCGTACCATCTTTCCTAAATATATGTGACCATAGTTCAGTACAAAGACTTAGTCGCACGTTTTGAGTACTAACATTTCTAAGTGCAGGAATTTTTTTTTGTCTTGACAGCATCAAGATCCTCAAGCCATGAAACATAATGACTTGTCTCCTCGCAGTTTAGTACAGCCCCGGGACAGTGGACGGTCCTGTCTACCAAGCGCCAGACATGTTTGCTTAATTGGAAATAAGCTGTCAATATAAATTGAGATCTATTAATTCAACTGGTTCAAATAATCTCATATCGAAGACATAAATATGGTTGAGAAACTCACATAATGGTAGAATTGGAGGCGCCTGCACATCGACCCAGATGTCTCTATTACCTTCAATATCATCTTCCGGACGAATATCAAAGGTGATAACCATATCAGGCTCAAATGTATAAGCCTTGCATAGTGCTTGCCAAGTTTTGCATTCAAAATAGGTGTATGTGTCTGCATTGTATAATTTGACGTTGAAGGTATAACCATGCTCGGTCTGTAAGTAAACTCTTTTTACCTCCATAGTTTTGTTAGGACTGAAACCTATCTTATCCAAGACAAAAATTCTTGCATGGCAGGGGATACGCTAGTAGAATAGTGAAAAATTAAAATTAAAAATTGAAGCAAATGAAGCATAAGTCATGCTTAATTACGAAAAAAGGCTTGTCGTTGTGACTTACTGTATCCACTTCGAAGTTCTCATCCACCTTGATGCCGAAGCGTCTATCATCAATTAGAAAATTTCTACCGCACAGGCCGCGCTGGTCTTCGCAGTATTCGCACATAATGAAATCGTGTTCGTCGTCAGACGACATTCCTATGTTCATAGGTGAAACATTAAGCACTTATTAGTTCTATTAATTCAACTAATTCTGTTAATTCAACTAGTTCAACTAATTAATTCAACTAATTCAACTAAGCACTTACGAAAAATATACCTAAATAAAGTAGCTCAACTAATTCAACTAACTAGTTCAACTAATTCAACTAAACTAGTTCTATTAATTTTCTTACTAAAAATAAGGTAGCTAGTTCTATATAATAAAATGTTAACTAGATCATCAAATCTCATATAACTAAATTGAATATATATCTAACATATAATTTATATATAATTCATGTAACATTTGACATTAATATCTAACATATGTTCATATATAGGTGAAACATATGTTCTTACTAAAATAAAGTAGGTAGTTCTAAATCTCATATACCTAAATTTTCTTACTAAAAATAACTACTTCTATTAATTCAACTAATTCAACTAAGAATTTACTAAAAATAAACTAGTTCTATTAATTTTCTTACTAAAATATATAAAGTAGCTATATATAGTAATATTTTAAGTAGATCATCAAATCTCATATACCTAAATTTTCTTACGAAAAATAAACTAGTGCTAATTAAACTAGCTAGTTCAACTAAGCATTTACTAAAAATAAACAAGTTATATTAATTTAACTAGCTCAAATAATCTCATATACCTAAATTTTCTTACTAAAAATAAACTTGTTCTATTAATTTTCATACTAAAAATAAGCTAGTTATATTAATTCAACTAGTTCGAATCTCATATATATACCTAATTAATATCTAGCTAATTCATCTAAAATTAACATTAATATTTAACATCTTTTCCATATAGTTGATCTAACATTCTTATCTACGTAATTTATCTAACATTAATCTAAACAACAGAAAACAGAAAATAAGTAAAAACAATGTGTGTGTGTGTGTGTATGTGTGTGTGTGTACGAGCGGGGGGCGGCGGCGTACGGGCGGCGGCGCGAGACGACGATGCGACGGGGACGGCGCGACGACGAGTGGCCGGCCGGGGGCGATGGTGCGAACGAGACGACGACGTAGTACGGGGCGGCGGCGACGGGCGGCGGGGGCGACAGCGACGACGGGTGGCGGGGGCGACGGCGGTGACGGCGACGACGGGCGGCGGGGCGGCGGGGCCTGCGAGGGCGGCGCGCAATGGGCGACGGCGGGGCGACGACGGCGATGTCGCGCGAAGAAATTGGAGAAGAAGTGGTGGTCGATGAAACTGAATTTTTCGTAAGTGTCATACATATAGGAGGGGCCTTTAGTACCGGTTGGAGACACCAACCGGTACTAAAGGCCAATTTTCGCCAGGCCAAGGGGCGGGAAACGGCCCCTTTAGTACCGGTTCGTGCCACGAACCGGTACTAAAGGCCCAATCATTAGTACCGGTTGGAGCCACCAACCGGTACTAATGGTTGTGTGCTGCCACCGGCGGTGCACAATGTTTAGTCCCACCTCGCTGAGCAAAGGGCAGCCGCACTGGTTTATAAACCCAGCCGCGACTGCTCCTTTGAACTTCTCTATATAGCAGGCTTTTGGGCCTAACTATGCCACGCTGCCCTGTGAGCCGGCTGGCCCTTCTGGGCCTGCACTTGCACACCCTAGGCCTGGCAGGCCCACTGGGCAGCGCCCCAACAAATTTTTTATATAGTTTTTTCTTTTCTGCATTATTTATTTTCTTCTATTTATTTTTGAGGAATTTTTTATATAGTTTTTTCATTTCTGCATTATTTATTTTCTTCTATTTATCTTCGAGTAATTTCTTATATAGTTTTTTTCTTTTCTGCCTTATTTATTTTCTTCTATTTATTTCTGAGTAGTTTTTTTTCTGTATTTAGTTTCTTTGTGACCCTCTCTACTCTTTCGCACATGCTATGCGGGTGAAATGATAATACCATTGCAAGTTTCAACATTTTCAGAATTCATTTTGTAGTGATTTTCAATTTCACGGTCATTTAGCTCTCTAAACAATTAGATAAATGACTGAAAAACAAAAAATGATGTCAGAACATGTGTAAGTGCATCTAGTGCCACCCCTAGTTGGTTTTGGAGTATTGACGACAAACCTAGTTGAGGGACTAATGTGTTTATGAGAATTGCAGGATAACACAGGTAGAAGTCCCTCATTGATTCGGTTTTCCTACCAGAGATGACCCCTAAAAATGTATGAAGACATTGATGTCAAAGGTGGTATATGAAGATATTCACATTAAGGACTATGACAAGAGAAGACATCGCATGAACCCTATGGAGCTCGAAGACTTAGATCTTTCGTAGTTCTTTTTTCTTCTTCTTTGTTGAGTCATAGGAACCACCGTACTCTTAAGTGGGGTCCAAGAGAACCAGTCAGAATGACTGAAGTGATGCCTAACCAAAACCTATGTCTTCGAGTGAAGACTATGAGAGCGAATCTTGTCTAGAGTCGGACAAGTCAGCTTTGCTTGTAGCCCAAGTAAAGTTGCCGTGTGAGTTTGAAATCTGTCCGTTGGAACACGTGTCAGTTCCTTAGTGACCCAGGGTCATTTCGGACAAATCAGGTTGGGTTTCCTAGTGGCTATAAATAGCCCACCCCCTACAACCAAAAATGGTTGGCTGCTCAGAGTTGGCATACGGCTTTTGTCGTTTGAGAGCAACCCACCTCGAAGCTTTTGAGAGAGAATTCCTTGCGAGGATAAAGCCCTAATCACCCAGAGCCAAAGAGAATTAGGCATCACTTAAGTCTTCTTGTCTGTGTGATCTGAAGACTTACTACACTTGAGGACTGTGAATCCTCCAGCCGGTTAGGCGTCGCGTTCTGAGCATCCAAGAGACATTGTGGATTGCCGTTGAACGAAGTCTGTGAAGGTTTGGGAGTCTACCTTGAAGACTTACCAGAGTGATTGGGCGAGGTCTGTTTGACCTTACCTCAAGGGGAATACGGTGAGGACTGGGTGTCCTGAGCTGCGTGTTCAGGACTGGGTGTCCGGGACTGTGTGTCCTCAGGTTTAAATACCTAGCCGCCCTAACCAGACGTACAGTTGTCACAGCAACTGGAACTGGTCCAACACATCATTGTCTTCTACGAGTCACTGGTTTCATCCTTCCCTTCTCTTTACATACTGTTACTCATTGTGAAGTCATTGTATGATTGCACTATCTTTTATCTTCACCGAGTGACTGCGTGTTCTGTTTGGCTTCATAATATCTTCCTACCTGATCCTTACTACATTGCTGCTATTAGTCATTGTGCTTTCACTCTATTGAATACTTGACTATGGCTTTCCTAGTGTAGTCTACCTTCCGCTGCAGGGTAATAGGTTTATTTCTATCATTTGTCTTCATAACTTCCACGTTTTGAAGACTTTCATAAAAATCGCCTATTCACCCCCCTCTAGTCGATATAACGCACTTTCAATTGGTATCAGAGCAAGGTACTCCCTTGTTCTGTGTGATTCGGTTTAACCACCTGGAGTTTTAGCTATGTCGACTGCAGGGATAATTAAAGTCTTCGCTGCATGCCCCGTCTTCGATGGAACTGAATATCCCTACTGGAAGAATAACATGCGCATGCATCTTGAAGCCATTGACGTCGACCTATGGTATGTCGTCAAGAACGGCGTTCCCAAGGCTGGAGAAGGTGTCACTGCTGCTGATGTCAAGAAGTTCGTTCAACTGGACTCTACCGCCAAGAATATCATCTGTGATCATCTGACCAAAGGACAGTATGGCCGTGTGAGTGCTTTGGAAACATCTAAGCTGGTCTGGGACTGGCTCTCCAAGGTCAACGAAGGCGTCTCAACCCAGAGAGATCAGAGAATCAGTGTCCTTTGCAATCTCTTCAACCGCTTCAAGCGAAATGACAATGAGAATGTCCAGCTCACGTTTGATCGACTCACTGACATCACAAATGAGCTTGAAGCCCTCGGCGCCACTGAGATCACCAAGCATGAAGTCGTCAAGATGCTACTGAGATCACTTGACAGTTCGTTTGACACCCTAGCCCTGATGATTCAAGAATGACCTGATTTCAAGACACTTGATCCGTCCGACATACTTGAGAGGCTCAACACACATGAGTTTCAGCTTTCTGAGAAAAGAGATATTTATGGTCCAAACTATGGGCGAACTCGTGCCTTGAAGGCAAAAGCTGTCTCCTCATCTGAAGAAGAATCTGACAGCAATTCTGATGACCCTGAAGACATTGGAAAGGAACTTGCTATGCTTGTGAAGAAGTTCCAAAAATTCACCAAGAAGAAAGGCTTCAGGAAGTCTTCACGATCAAGCTCAAGGAATGATGAAGCTTCTGCTCATGACTACAAGAAGAAAACATGCCACAAGTGCAAGAAAACTGGCCACTTCATCTCTGAGTGTCCGCAGTGGGACAATGAGAACAAAAAGAAGAAGAAGAGCAAGGAATATGACTCTGACGACAAGAAGAAGAAGAAATACTCAAAGTCTTCTTCCAAGTCTTCCTCAAAGTCTTCATCACACAAGAAGAGCTCATCTGGCAAGGCACGTGCGTTTGTTGGCAAGGAAATGGATTCAGAGGAGGAGTCCGCTTCTGAGGAGGCGGAGGTGGAGTCTGAGGAGGAGTCCGATTCTGGCGTTGCAAGTCTGGCTACAACATATGTTGCCAAGTCCATCTTCAACGCTGAAGACAATGACTTCATCACCGACACCAATGCAAATGACAAGGACTACTCCACTCCTACCTACTGCTTCATGGCATGCAGTGCCAAGGTAAACACACGCACTACTCACTATCAAACATCTAGTGAAGATGACTCTGATTGTGATTCAAGACCCAGCAACAAAACACTTGCTAAAATTGCAACTGAACAACATAAAGCTATGGAACATATTCAAAAACTGTTAGACAAAAGCGATGATCTGTTAGGTGCTGAAATGACTTGATCTGAGTCCTTAATTGAAGACATAAAAAATCTTCACGTTAAGTATGTGGAACTTGAAAGTCATCATGAAACGCTCTCAACAACTCATGAAAAGCTTTCCTATGATTATCTTCAAAGGAAGAAAGATCTTGAGAAATTGAGAGTGGCTCATGAAGATCTTCAAAAGGAAAATGAGTCACTTCGCGCCGAACAGATCAGTTCCGCTCAGGAAGGATTTGAACCACCATGTCTTAAATGCATTGAGCGCGATAATGCTACTTCTGTTGCTGAATGTTCTACTGCTGCTACTGTTGCAATATCTTCAACTGTTGATGTGGTAACTAACCCCTCTGCTGAGGATACCACTGCTATTGCTGATGAGAATGCTAGGTTGAAGACATTGCTTGAAACAAGGATGTACAAAAGTCTTAAAGGGCATCAGACACTATGTGATGTCCTCAAAAGGCAGATTCTGAACCGGAACCCGAGGAAAGAAGGTGTTGGGTTCGTAAGGAAAATGAATGCTGATGGCTCTTACTGGAAACCTGAGCAGTACCCCAAAACCACATGGGTTGCTGCAAAGGAACCTTCAGCAGATCCATCCAATCTATCTGGCTTCACTTGTGCTAACCCCATTGTCATTGATGAATCCTTTGATGCAAACTATAAACTGTTTAAGAATCAGAATGGTGAAGTGTTTGCCAGGTATATTGGTACTAACTGTAGGAATGGACCGCCTATGAAGAAGATCTGGGTGCCCAAAAGGTGTTTGGAAAATCTTCCTGTGAATGTCGTCATGACATCGCAGATGAAGAAGACTAACCCCATACCACAGGCTTCATACGGCCCAAAGGCTTCATACAGACAGAGGACTCATCTGAGTCGCACTAACGCAAATGTTTTGCAGGGAAACCATACTCAGCCCTATGAATATAAGCGCGGTTCATCGAACCGCCATGTTCATAAGACCAAGAACTATTCTGCTTATTCTTATGAGTACTTTTGTCCTCCTGCAAGACTTTTTGCTAGGGCTCCAAAGCCAAAGTTCTCAGACGCTGCACTTAGACTTATTGCTTCTAAGCCACCCTTGAAGATGTGGGTGGCTAAGAAAGCTTAACCCTCTTTTGCAAGGAAAGGTCTCCAGCAGAAAACCAAAATCGTCTGACGCTATTGCCGAGGACCTTGAACATCTTGTAGGGCGCAAGATCAAATGCCCGAATGGTCTTACTATGTACTTCGTTCCTGAATCGCTTGCTACTCTACCTATTAGTCCTAATCTGGATCTAAGCTTTCATAACCCACTGGTTCGTCAAATATTTTTGCTTCACAATTCTCTTCGTGAAGCCTATCCCCCTAACTACACTGTTGGGTACGACACCAGCGTCTTCAGAATGGATTATTGATAGTGGGTGTACCAATCACATGACTGGCAAAAGAAGCCTTCTTATGGACTCAACCTTACGTCCATCCGACAAGAGTCACATCACATTTGCTGACAACGGTAAAAGTAAGGTATTGGGTCTAGGTAGAGTTGCAATCTCAAAGGATCAACACATGGATAAAGTCATGCTTGTTGAATCCCTTGGCTTCAACTTATTGTTTGTCTCAATGCTTTGCGATTTGAACATGATCGTAATATTTGGAAAATATCGCTGCCTTGTTCTAATGGAATCTGACAAGTCTCTAGTGTTTGAAGGGTATCGGAAAGATGACTTGTATGTGGTAGATTTCTCAGCAGGACCACAGCTTGCCGTATGTCTTCTAGCAAAAGCTTCAGAATGCTGGCTCTGGCATCGGAGGCTAGGGCATGCTGGCATGAGGAACCTTCACACCCTTGCGAAGAAGAAGCATGTCATAGGCATCGAGGGCGTCAAGTTCAAGAAAGACCACTTATGCGGTGCCTGTGAAGCAGGGAAGATGACGAGGGCCAAACATCCCTCGAAGACAATCATGACAACCACTCGACCCTTTGAACTTCTCCACATGGATCTTTTCGGTCCCACGCATTACTCAACTCTTACTACTACTGCTTGCCTCTATGGCTTTGTAATTGTTGATGATTATTCTAGATATACTTGGGTGCACATAATCCTCTACAAGACTGAAGTGCAGGATGTCTTCAGACGCTTCGCCAATCGAGCAATGAACAACTATGGCGCCAAGATAAAGCACATCAGAAGTGACAATGGCACTGAATTCATGAACACTGGCCTTGATACATATCTTGATACCTTGGGCATCACACATGAATTCTCAGCCCCGTACACGCCACACCAGAATGGCGTCGTCGAACGCAAGAACAGAACACTCATTGAGATGGCCAGAACGATGCTAGATGTATACAAGACTCCAAGAAAATTCTGGCCTGAAGCCATTGATACTGCATGCCATACAATCAGTCATGTTTATCTTCACAAGCTTCTGAACAAGACATCTTATGAGCTCCTTACTGGCAAGCAGCCAAATGTCAGTTACTTCAGAGTATTTGGTGCCAGGTGCTGGATCAAGGATCCACATCACACTTCAAAATTTGCACCAAAAGCACATGAGGGTTTTATGCTTGGATATGGAAAGGATTCGCACTCCTACAGAGTCTTCAATCTCTTTCATTATAAAGTGGTTGAAACAGTGGATGTGCGGTTTGATGAGACTAATGGTTCACAAAGAGAACACCTCCCAAATATGCTAGATGAAGTTCCATCCAGCGAATCAATCAAGCTTATGGGAACCGGAGAAATCATACCCTCTGAAGCTGAACCTAAAGAGGAACTTATCATCTCCGCACCTGATCAACCTGAAGACAATGCTCAGCCTGAAGACAATCCCACTAACAATGACAATGATCAGCAAGAGCAAAACCTTCGCCCTGTACATCCTCGTGTTGCCAATGAAGTGCAGATTGAGAGAATAATTGACAGCATCAATGCACCCAGTCGGCTCACTCGATCAAGGGCAACTCAGCTGGCAAATTTCTGTGGGAACTTCGCATTCGTCTCAATAACAGAACCCAAGAAAGTTGAAGAAGCCTTCATGGAACCTGAATGGATTCAAGCTATGCAAGAAGAGCTTCAATAGTTTGAGCTGAATAATGTATGGAACTGGTTAATCGTCCTGATCCTCGGAAGCACAACATAATAGGCACCAAATGGATATACCGCAACAAGCAAGATGAGCATGGTCAAGTTGTCAGAAACAAAGCTTGTCTCGTTGCTCAAGGATATACTTAAGTGGAAGGCATTGACTTCGATGAAACATTTGCTCCTGTGGCTAGACTTGAAGCCATACACATACTGCTGGCCTCTGCCAATCATCACAACATACTTCTATATCAAATGGATGTGAAGAGCGCCTTTCTCAATGGCAAGATTGAAGAAGAAGTGTATGTTGCACAACCGCCTGGCTTTGAAGATCCAAAACATCCTGACATGGTATACAAGCTCAACAAGGCACTGTATGGCCTCAAACAAGCCCCTCGGGCCTGGTATGACACACTCAAATACTTCCTGAAGAGCAAAAGGCTTCATACCTGGTTCCCTAGACCCCACTCTCTTCACGAAGACATATGATGGTGAACTGTTTGTGTGCCAAATATATGTGGATGACATTATCTTCGGCTGCACCAATCAGAAGTACAGTGAAGAGTTTGGATATATGATGCAAGAGCAATATCAGATGTCCATGATGGGAGAGCTGAAGTTCTTCCTCGGTCTCCAAATACGACAGCAACGCAACGACATCTTCATATCTCAAGAGAAGTATCTCAAAGATTGTCTGAAGAAGTTCGGTATGCAAGACTGCAAAGGCTTCACGACGCCAATGCCAGCCAAGCATCATATGGGTCCCGACGACAATGGTAAAGAGTTTGATCAAAAGGTATACCGCTCCATGATTGATTCTTTACTTTATCTATGTGCATCTAGGACAGATATTATGCTTAGTGTTTGCATGTGTGCTCGATTCCAAGCGACACCAAAGGAGTCGCATCACTTAGCTGTGAAGCGAATTCTTCGATATTTGGCTCACACCCCAACTCTAGGATTATGGTATCCAAAGGGCTCAGAGTTTGATCTGGTTGGATTCTCGGATGCTGATTATGCTGGTGACAAAGTGGATCACAAGTCTACATCAGGCACATGTCACTTTCTGGGACGATCACTTGTATGTTGGTCTTCAAAGAAGCAGAACTGTGTATCTCTCTCCACTACTGAATCTGAATACATTGCTGCTGGATCTTGCTGCGCTCAGCTTCTGTGGATGAAGCAAACACTCAAGGACTATGACATTCATCTGAAGCAAGTGCCACTCTACTGCGACAACGAAAGCGCCATCAAGATTGCCAACAACCCAGTTCAGCACTCGAAGACAAAGCACATTGAAATTCGTCATCACTTTCTCAGAGATCATGTTGTGAAGGAAGATATTGATATCATACACGTCAACACTGAAGAGCAATTGGCAGATACCTTCACCAAGCCCTTGGATGAGAAGAGATTTTGCAAGTTACGGTGTGAGCTATATATCCTGAAATCCTCAAATGTCCTGTGATCAGGCACACATCCTAACACTTATGCATATTGATGACTTAGATGTGCAACACACGAAGTAAAGTATATATTCAATCAATGAAGACATACATTCTAAGTGTGAATACATTAATGTGGAATTTGACTTCGGAGCGCCACGATAATTGTGCGCCGTGTCTGGGTCTAATACTTCCTATACGGTGGTTAACGCCACCACCAAATTTTCTGTTTGAAGTGTTTCACTCATGGCGTTACATTTGCTATGTCTTCACATTTGGTTTGGCTTCAATCTCAACATGTCTTCATGATTATCTTCACTATGTTGATTATATATATATATATACTAGTGTTCTGTCCTCTACAGCATTCACTTATAGCTATGTCTTCTTGTTGAATCTTTTTAACTAAGTGAATGTGATCGGACCCTAACCTCTCTATGCTTTCTATCTCAAACTCTATCTCTCCAAATCGTATGCGTTCTATTGAAACTGTCGAATGTCTTCTCTGCGTCCTTGTCAGCAGAAGATACAGAGACAAACATTAAGTCCGTTTTCAATGCTCATTCCTTCACCTGAAACCCGGAGAAGTGGGAACGACCACCCGACAATCCAGGCGTGCGTGGGACGTGGAACAACCCCCGATATGCTGCATGACGTCCACGTGCCCCTCAGATGTGAATCGCCAGGGGCAACTGTGTAATAACGCACTGCCGCCCCTGTACCTATAAATACACGCCTCACCATAGTCATTATCTCTTCTTCCACTCTCGCACAAACCCTAGCGCCACCGCTAGCCCTCGACGATGCCGGCGACGAAGCGCTTCGCTGCCGCAACCTCTCCGATGCCGTCTTCACGCCGACCGCGGACATCGCCCTCTCCACCGTCGTCGTAGGTGTCCTCCGTCGCCAAGTTAGGGCAAGGAAGATCGAACTGCTCGGCCTCCTCTTCCACTCCGTCTAGCAGTTCTTCATGTGGTAAATAAAACTTCCTTTTTACGGCCCCTTTGATCCTATAGCTTTGTCACTTTCTACCACAAGCAGTTTCTATTCACACAAGTTGGATCTCTTTCATACTGCATCTCATAACATGCCTAGTATATTCACTTATGCTTCACAAAGTAGTTAGATTCCTCACTTGTACTGATCCGTGGATTCGTACAAATCTCGAACCAACTCCTAATCTATGAGTGAATGTTTTCGCACGATGAGGTCAATGTCTTCTAAACTGATTTATCTTCAAAATGGTTTGAGAATGCATATGACCTCTTCCCCTTCCCTCGCATCTTCAAATTCTTCCGAAGCCAGTTCCTGTTTGTCCAGCAAGCGAAAACCTTTGAAGCCTTTGAACGTATTGAAGCCTTTCAGTTTAAAATTCATGGCTTCAGAGAAATCTGCAAGGAAGGGTGGCAGAAAGCGTCGAGGAGAAACATCAAGAGATCTGCCCGATGACCTCTCAGAGCTGTACAAGACAGATCCTGAAGAGGATTACAATCAGCGCAAGACACGAATCCAATGGATTCGACGCTATTGGGCAGAACAGTGGTTCAAGTACAGATTTGTGACCAAGGAATATGCTGAAAAGAATGCCATCAAGCGACCATGGGGAGACATCCTCTACAAAAATCTTCAACCCAGGACCAAAGATGAAGCCATTGAACAAGGCTTCTATCCCTGCATGGTCCGTGGGCCACAGCCTGCAGATACACACTCATCGTCACTACTATGGTGTCGTGACGACATTCTGTTCAAGCGCAACTTCCAGTTTGCCCAGAATTCAGCAAAGCAAAACAAGAAGACATTGGGACTAGACTTCAACCCTGGTCCTTCTGCTCCAAGGGCTGACGGCACATGTGATGTAGAACCCAATGTCGTCGGTCCTTTCTACAACCTTGAAGGTCTCATCACCCATATCTTGGTTCAAGGGACAGCCGTGAATGAGCCCGCAGATGACGCTGAATCAGATGAAGCGCCTGCAGCACCGAAGCCAAAGAAGCTGAAGCAGCTGAAGCAGCCAAAAGCTTCAAAGCCGGCCTCTGCACCAAAAATATCACGGGCGAAGCCACTGGCAACTGCACCTACTGAAGATAGTGTGTAGTCTGAAGATTTGTCACGCATCTCCAAGCCCCAGAAGGTCAAGATGCCTCTGCCACACACCGGCCAAGAGCTAACGGCTGCGGCCATTTTGCGCAATGATGCCATTGATCTGTCAAGTGATGAAGATCTTGCAGATGACGCTCTTGAGCAACTCATCAAGAGCAAAGAAGAAGCAGAAATCTTCAATGATGTGCCTCTCTTTGATGTAAAAATCATCCACAACTTCATTGATGAGTGGTTTGACACGCCAAACATCAGCTTCGAAGATCTGCAACTACCCATTGGCTTCAGTGTCGCCTTCCATGGAGCCATTGCTTTAGAGCTAGCCCTCGCTCAGCACATCGTCGAACTGAAGCAAAAGATTTACTATGAAAAGGCTCAGTTCAAGAAGCGTATGGCCAAGCTTAGCGTGCAAGAGGTGAAAAACTTCAAGATTATGATGCACGAGCTCAAAGAAGCCTTTCTCAAGAAACGCGCAGAAGCTCAAGGTTCTCGAGAGCATATGAAGAACCTGGCTGACAAGTGTGTGCAAGGCTACAACGAAGCTGAGAAGCGCAAGGCCCTTGGGCGTCCGGGCATTGATCCCAGGATGGCTGCTAAGCAGAAGAAGAGGCCCATTGTGACCGAACCTCTCGCACCAAGGCAGGAAGCAGATCCCATTATCTTCCCAACTAGAATGACTGGCTCGAAGCCAAAAAGCCGGTCAACCGCTTCAGAACTGAAGAAGACGAGGACTGCTGAGGCTGAAGCCAGGAAGAGGAAACATCCTGAAGCCTCTCGTACTGCCCCCTCCAAGAAGAAGAGGAAGACCAAGAAAGAACGGGCTGCTCCCACAGAGCCTTTGATTGTTGAAGCCATTTCCATGGTTCGTCCTGACGTTGAACGCCAACTGACAATCCATGAGCCTGCTTTCACAGAGGCTCATGAAGCTGAAGACTTTCCAGCAGCTGATCCCATCGCTGCTGACGACATTGGTCACCATGACCATGTAGAAGATGGTGCAGACCTTCCTCAGCCCGAGCACAGCGAACTCATCAGCATTGGTCGTCCTCTGACGCCAATTGCTCAGGATGCTTCATGGGCTGATCGCCCACAGAGGAAGAAGACTTTGAGGCCCAGCCAACTCCAACTACACAGGCGTCGCCTGCGTTGCGCAGGATTCGCAAAGGACCAAGGCCTCCAGTCTCTGCGTCTACAGCTGAAGCTGCTGAAGACATTCCAGCTGCATCAGCCGATGAAGAAGAAGTCCCACAAGCTGCTACTCCCCTGTCCCACCAAGAAGCGGTTCTCGAGGAGAACGTGGTTGTGATCGACCCTCCATCTCGTCAAGTGGAGGTTGAAAATCTTGAGGCTGCCACCACCAACACCAATGAAGCCACTGACGTTGTCATGGCTGAAGCTAATGTGGAGCCCTCACCAACAAAAGCACCAGAAGTCAGCAAAGCCACTAATCCCACTGCTTCTGTTCCTGCGCCTGCTGCCGGTCCTCAGTTCGACTATCATGTTGAGCACAGGCCTCAGGTACAGAAGCCAATCCCAAGATTGCCCAGGTTCCCAGGTCCTGCATCAGCACCTGGATCCTTCAATATCAATGGCTTCAGAGCAGACAACACATTCTTCAATAGCTCCAGGAACCCCTACTCAAGGGAAAGAATATCATCTAATCGGTTCTGGAGCTATCCGCAGTGAAGCTATTACTCCTGCATTCTATACATTCAAGGTCGCATCTTCCCACACAAGCGTCTTGACATTGAAGCAATAGCTGGTCTGCCCTGTCTGGAAGAAGCTCTGGATTGCTTCAAAGAGGTTGGATTGCTGCCGTTCGTCACTGACCAAGAGCATTGGAATGAAGAGTTGCTGCTCCAATTCTATGCCACACTTCACATCCGCGGGTATAACAGAGATCCGAAGACTTGGGTCCTGGAGTGGATGACAGGAAACGTTCATCACGAAGCCAAAGCCTTTGACATCATTGAGCTCACTGGTCTACCCACTCCCGACGATCTCTACGAATCTGGCTGTCAACTGCACAGTGAAGCTGTGGAGAGCATCTTTCAGAAGCCTGAACGTAACATGAGTCAGATGCTTAGTATGATGAAGCCATTACCCCACGATGCTGCATATCCCAAAGAGTTCTTTGTTGAAGACCTAGAGTATCTGCCAAGGACTATTTATCACATCATAAGGCGAACCCTCTGGCCCATCAAAGGGCACTCTCCACATGCCAAGCTGGAAGGTGCAATGAAGACTTTGGTCTTCTATATTCTTCATGGAAAATGCTTCAATGCACAGGACTTCTTCATTCGCCAACTTGCTGCATCAGGCTCTGATCTGTTTGGCTTGAAGTTCTACGCCCCATGGGTAATGCGGCTGATCAAACTTCACTCCGCTATCTCATATCAGCCATCTGCTCGCAATCATCGGATTTTTCTGCCTGATGTGGATATGTCTATTGAAGCCATCTATCCTGAGCCTGCCAAGGAACCTCTAAGTCTTCAGAATGCAGAGCATCAAAGTTTTTCTCAGAACATTGAAGGAGTTGAAGCAGTAACTCGTGTGTATCCTTTGGCTGGCACTACACGTGCACCGCATCCTGCTCTCACTGAAGCCACTGATAGCACCATTGCCCAACGACCCAAGAAGCGCACTCGTGTTCTCAATGACCGAGAGCTCCTTGTGTCTCTTCATCAGAAACAGGATAGGCATCATGACTGGCTGAAGCGTCAGATGCAAAGCCTCTTGGTGGATGTTAATCGCATTCGAAATCTTGCCACCAAGAATGCCTTTGTTGCCCATGAAACCTCTCGACGCACATGGAAAGGGCTGACGCTGATGTGCTCTGAAGATGATCTTCAAGAGGATGGCTTCTCTGAGCGCTTGAAGTTTGACTCCACACCTCCTCGAAGGGAAGTGCTGCGACGAACTCCATCTCTTGAAGACTCTGAGTTCTCTTCCTCTGCTGCAACTGTAAATGCCAGAGTGATCGAGGATGACGACGATGCTACTTCACCGCCGCCTCCTTCAGCACGCTTCGACACTGCTCCAAGCTCTTCTGCACCGTCGAACACCGCCAACGACCCTGCTGCTTCACCTACTCTTCATGGGAACGAGTAGAGACTCTGTGTCTTCAAACCTTTTTGGTCCTTACTGACAAAAGGGGGAGAAGCATATGAGTTTAATAGTCTTCAAGCGGGTCCATATGGGCGGGTGCTTCATATTTTGCTTCGTGTTTACAACTCTCATTTTGATACATTTGGTTCTTTGAGTTGTAACACTTAAACTCGATGGTCGTCTGCTACCTATTTGCCATTTTGTGATGCGATGATAAATTCCACATGTGCGACGATAAATTCCGCACTTAGATCGTAAGGCAGACGTCCATTTTCCATTATGCATGTCATTATCTTCACATAACCTCACATGCATAGTGGATTGTCATCATAAGTTGAAGAGGATCTCCACAAGCACAACCTGCCATGTGCATTTGCATTCCAAAAGCAAACTACTTATATGCACATCTTCAGGGGGAGCCCTTGCAACTTATGAAGACAATTCCTTATCCTTTACAATTTCACATATTATATTCCCCGTTGAAAACTTCAACTAGTTTGTCATAAATCACCAAAAAGGGGGGAGATTGTAAGTGCATCTACTGCCACCCCTAGTTGGTTTTGGAGTATTGATGACGAACCTAGTTGAGGGACTAATGTGTTTGTGAGAATTGCAGGATAACACGGGTAGAAGTCCCTCATTGATTCGGTTTTCCTACCAGAGATGACACCTAAAAATGTATGAAGACATTGATATCGAAGGTGGTATATGAAGATATTCACATTGAAGACTATGACAAGAGAAGACATCGCATGAAGCCTATGGAGCTCGAAGACTTAGATCTTTCGTAGTTCTTTTTTCTTCTTCTTTGTTGAGTCATAGGAACCACCGTACTGTTAAGTGGGGTCCAAGAGAACCAGTCAGAATGACTGAAGTGATGCCTAACCAAAACCTATGTCTTCGAGTGAAGACTATGAGAGCGAATCTTGTCCAGAGTCGGACAAGTCAGCTTTGCTTGTAGCCCAAGTAAAGTTGCCGTGTGAGTTTGAAATCTGACCATTGGAACACGTGTCAGTTCCTTAGTGACCCAGGGTCATTTCGGACAAATCAGGTCGGGTTGCCTAGTGGCTATAAATAGCCCACCCCCTACAACCAAAAATGGTTGGCTGCTCAGAGTTAGTATACGGCTTTTGTCATTTGAGAGCAACCCACCTCGAAGCTTTTGAGAGAGAATTCCTTGCGAGGATAAAGCCCTAACCACCCAGGGCCAAAGAGAATTAGGCATCACTTAAGTCTTCTTGTCTGTGTGATCTGAAGACTTATTACACTTGAGGACTGTGAATCCTCCAGCCGGTTAGGCGTCGCCTTCTGAGCATCCAAGAGACATTGTGGATTGCCGGTGAACGAAGTCTGTGAAGGTTTGGGAGTCTACCTTGAAGACTTACCAGAGTGATTGGGTGAGGTCTGTTTGACCTTGGCTCAAGGGGAATACGGTGAGGACTGGGTGTCCTGAGCTGCGTGTTCAGGACTGGGTGTCCGGGACTGTGTGTCCTCAGGTTTAAATACCTAGCCGCCCTAACCAGACGTACAGTTGTCACAGCAACTGGAACTGGTCCAACACATCATTATCTTCAACGAGTCACTGGTTTCATCATTCCCTTCTCTTTACGTACTGTTACTCCTTGTGAAGTCATTATATGATTGCACTATCTTTTATCTTCACTGAGTGACTGCGTGTTCTGTTTGGCTTCATAATATCTTCCTACCTGATCCTTACTACAGTGCTTCTATTAGTCATTGTGCTTTCACTCCATTGAATACTTGACTATGGCTTGCCTAGTGTAGTCTACCTTCCGCTGCAGGGTAATAGGTTTATTTCTATCGTTTGTCTTCATAACTTCCACGTTTTGAAGACTTTCATAAAAATCGCCTATTCACCCCCCCTCTAGTCGATATAACGCACTTTCAACATGTTGGAAATTGATGACGTCGCTTTGAATACTGCATAATGAACACAAAAGAAGTCCGGAGTTCAAATAAGTTTAAAAAACATTGAAGTGCCCGTGTAACAGATGAGTTCTCGTCTGAAACCCTGATCCTCCGAAAGAGATTGTCCAGTTTGTACACAAAGTGCGTCCAGTTTCTGCCGTGACCCTCTCTACTCTTTAGCACATGCTATGCGGGTGAAATGAGGATACCATGCCAAGTTTCAACATTTTCACTGTTCATTTTGTAGTGATTTTCAATTTCACAGTCATTTAGCTCTCTAAACAATTAGGTAAATGACTGAAAAACAACAAATGATGTCAGAACATGTTGGAAATTGATGATGTCGCTTTGAAAGCTGCATACTGAACACAAAAGAAGTCTTGAGTTCAAATAAGTTTAAAAAATATTGAAGTGCCCGTGTAACAGATGAGTTCTCGTCCGAAACCCTGATACTCTGAAAGTGATTGTCCAGTTTGTACATGAAGTGCGTCAAGTTTTTGCCGTGACCCCCTCTACTCTTTCGCACATGCTATGCGGGTGAAATGATGATACCATGCCAAGTTTCAACATTTTCACAGTTCATTTTGTAGTGATTTTCAATTTCACGGTCATTTAGCTCTCTAAACAATTAGGTAAATGACTGAAAAATAGCAAATGATGTCAGAACATGTTGGAAATTGATGACGTCGCTTTGAATGCTTCATACTGAACACAAAAGAAGTCTGGAGTTCAAATAAGTTTAAAAAACATTGAAGTGCCCGTGTAACAGATGAGTTCTCGTCCGAAACCCTGATACTCCGAAAGAGATTGTCCAGTTTGTACACGAAGTGCGTCCAATTTTAGCCGTGACCCTCTATACTCTTTAGCACATGCTATGTGGGTGAAATGATGATACCATGCCAAGTTTCAACATTTTCACAGTTCATTTTGTAGTGATTTTCAATTTCACGGTCATTTAGCTCTCTAAACAATTAGGTAAATGACTGAAAAACAACAAATGATGTCAGAACATGTTGGAAATTGATGACATCGCATTGAATGCTGCATACTGAACACAAAAGAAGTCCGGAGTTCAAATAAGTTTAAAAAACATTGAAGTGCCCGTGTAACAGATGAGTTCTCGTCCGAAACCCTGATACTCCGAAAGAGATTGTCCAGTTTGTACACGAAGTGCGTCCAGTTTTTGCCGTGACCCTCTCTACTCTTTCGCACATGCTATGCGGATGAAATGATGATACCATGCTAAATTTCAACATTTTCACAGTTCATTTGTAGTGATTTTCAATTTCACGGTCATTTAGCTCTTTAAACAATTCGGTAAACGACTGAAAAACTGCAAATGATGTCAGAACATGTTGGAAATTGATGACGTCGCTTTGAATGCTGCATACTAAACACAAGAAGTCTGGAGTTCAAATAAGTTATTAAAAATAAAAAAGAGGTGCAATGCTGGTTAATTTGCATCAAGCCTTTCGGAATAGTGTAGACTGCACTGCACATAGCTCAGTGCAATATATGCTATTCCGAAAGGCTTGAAGCTAATCAACATGCAGGTGAGGATTGCGCGTCTTCGTCATTGTATCTGCACTCACGGCTTATAAACCGCTCATACTGCCTCTCTCTTGGCGAGGTGGGAGTAAAAATCAGCTTACTAAGAAACTCTAGTACCGGTTCATGCCATGAACCGGTACTAAAGGTCTTCATGGGGGCCCCAGCCTGACCACAGCCGCACTAGCTTCATTAGTACCGGTTCGTGGCATGAACCAGTATAAAGGTTGCCCACGAACTGGTACTAATGATGCCCGCCGGCCTAGCCGTTGGAACCGGCACTAATGGTCACATTAGTGCCGCTCAAATTCAAACTGGCATTAATGTGCTTCACATTTGACCCTTTTTCTACTAGTGATGGAGCACAAACTATAACTGTGCCCAACCCGGCTGTTCGTGTGTATCCATATCCACGGACCCATGGGTAGAAATGCGCTCCATACTCTTGCCCAACCGGGTCGGGTATCCATGGGTGTCCAGATCCATGGATAAAATTGCCATCCCTACTGCTAGACATCAACAAGGTTTAATAGGATTGATATGATAGATATATCAATAAGTGCCTGTGAAGTGAGTTGGTGCTGGGGTTGGATAGAACTATGAAGTTAAGTGTGCTGAGATTAAGGTTAAGCATATTGACCTGAGATTAAGCCATAGTGACACGAGATTAAGAAAAAAATGAATTTTTTTTGAAAAATTGAAAAAAAATATGATTTTTTTAAAATATTGTTAGCAATGGCGCACCAGATATGCATAGTAATGGCGCACTATAGGTGCGCCATTACTATCTGGGATACTAATGGCGCACCAGAGGTGCGCCATTACTATTTTGTTACTAATGGCATGGTACTAGTGGCGCACTTGTAGTGCGCCATTAATGGCAAAAACAGGTGCGCCACTAATTAGCCTTTTCCTAGTAGTGGACATCAGACCAAGTGCCAAGACACCAATGATTGGCGTGGGGTATCCGTGTTCCCCCTCCACAGACACTGGCACATGATTCTCTCGATTTGCTTAAAAATGCCCTAAGGAAGAGAGAGTGTACACAAAAAGTATATTGGCATGGAACTTAAGACAGATTGCAAAAGCTAGAGTCGGCTTCCTTGATTCAACAAGCATGAAGACGCAGATAATCGTCTCTCAATGCGATCCACCATAGGCATTAGATCATAGATCGTTGGCCTAGAAGTTCCCATGGGTAGCCCCGGATACGTGAAAGGCATAGAGCCAACTTCACACCCAAGCAAGCTGGTAACTCGATTGCCCTCATCATCAGACATATTAATCGGGATCAGAGAGGACTTGCTGAAGTTGACCCGTAGCCCAGTTGAAACACAAAGATATCGAGCATCTCTTTGAAAGCAATGAGCTGACTATCGATCGGGGAGAACAATGAGGGTATCATCCGCGTATTAGACAATCGGATAGTCATTTGAACTTGTCAGGAATGGAAGGGTGAGTATGTTCCTGGAGCACATCTCATTAACCACCGATTGTAGAAGATCAACGGCAATCACAAAAAGCAACAGGGACAACGGATGGCCTTGATGCACACCCGTTCTGCATACAAAATGATTGCCCGGTACGCCATTTAGGAGTACCGAATAGGAGCCCGTAGATAAGATGTTTTTAATCCAACCAGACCAACGGCTATCAAAGCCCTTGCATTGCAAGATTCTGAGAATCACTTCATGCTCAATAGTATCGAAAGCTTTCGTAAAATCAAGCTTGAGAAGAATGATGGGCCTTTTCGAGGCTTTGCACTGATGGATATATTCAAAACACCATGCCAGGCAGTCCTGAATTGATCGTCAACTAAGAAACCCATATTGATTGCGATGAATGCATCGAAGAATCACCCTCTGGAGACGATTAGCCAATAGTTTAGTTATAAACTTCAAACATGTGTTGGTCAATGAAATAGGCCGAAAGTCACCAACATTTTCAGGGCTAAGCTTCTTGGGTATGAGAGTAATAAGAGAAGTATTTAGGCATTCCAAATTGCATTTCCCATCATAAAACTCCTGGGTAAGTTTCATAAAATCATCCTTCAAAATTGACCAACATTTCTTTAAGAAAAGCCCAGTGAAACCATCCGGACCAGGGGACGATCAGTGGGGAGGTTTTTAATTATTGCCTCCACCTGGGAATCCGAGAAAGGCTGTGATAATTCTTCCAGCCCATCAACTCTCGCAATCAATGTGTCCAAATCAAACCCCATTTGAACGCTTTGGATTGGCCCATTCGCTGGTTGAGATGCGGATCATTAGAGACAAGACCCCGGACATCGTGATCATCGACCCCTTCTACATGCGTGCCAACCTCTTGAGCAGCGCTGGGGACCGCCAAGTCGCGAGTTCACACCTCGAAGACGTCATTCTGGCAAACCCAGATAAAGATAACTTCCTTGGGGCTTACTTTCCCGAGTAAGTCATCCCTTAACCGCCCCGTAACATATGATTTCTTAGATTTCAATCGTTCTTTTTTTTTCTAACATTCCGTGTTCTGTGCAGTCACACACATTGCACACTCATCCTCTTAAGCCCGAAATATTCCATGGCCACGTATTTCAACCCGAACCGTAACTCCAAGATAGACTACACAAATATCAAGAAAGTTCTTGATGATGTTCTCCCTGGCTACGCCAAATCTGGAGGCACCTTCATCAGGGCAGTTCGTAAGTACGACAAGCACGTGTTCGCCCACAATACGACGTTCTGCTGCGTCAAGCAGCCGCCTGGCGGTCAGAAGGATGCCTACTACGCCCTCCATCACATGCGGGCGATCGTAAGGGACCATCATCACCTTCTACTACCAAATAATCTCAAAGATTGGGCCGTGAGCTTGTCGGCAATCCAGGACGCGGACATCAGACAAGAATTCTTTCGCATCCAGTCGGAGTTTGCGGACATCATCCATCAAGATGTCCTTCATACCTCGGGGCAGTTCTTCCTTAGATATCAACCGTCCAACATTGAGATAGACGGAATGCTACAAATGCAGGCTGACAACGCCCGTGATTTCATGACCATCACGACAGACGGCGGCTTCATCCACGCTCCTGTCCATGAGTCGAGTCGAAAGTAGTGATGTGTAGTTCTGAAACATTTATTGGCTCATGTTGTGATTAAACTTTAATGAATTGTATGTCTCTTTGGTTTGGATAGTCGTTCAACTTAGATGTAAACGATGCTATTTATTAGTAGGACCATGAATCGTGCTATTAATGTCTTGCTTTTCTCTTCCGTTCCTTTTGTTGCATACTTATATATTGCTTATGTATGTATTGTCTGTTGTTTGGCTTGTGCATAGAGATGCCGTCGTATGTCGTGTACAAGGGTAAGGTTCCCGGAGTCTACGACGACTGGGAGGAGTGTCGGAGACAGGTTCATTGTTTCAGCGGTAACAGTTACAAAGGGTACACCACTAGGGCGGAGGCCGAATCTAGATATGCCCGCTATCTAGCGGGAGAGAGGAGGGAGCGTTGGAGGAACCGGATGAAGACCAGTTTGATCGCGATGATGCTCATCGTGATGACCGCAGCTCTCTTCTATGTGATGGTAGTTTAGATGATTGATATCGACTTGTAATGTGAAGACAAACTCAATACTCGCGGTCTCGAGACTTGTAATGTTTTATCTCTGTTCGGTCTTTTGAATTTGGAGACTAATATGATGAATTGTATTCGGAGACTAATCTTCTATTGTATTCGATGAATCTGCTGTTGCTGTGTGCTACTGTCTATATTCTGTCAAATAATATATTTTGTAACCTGTGCAAAAATCAGAAAAGTAAAAAAAAACAAATATTCATACTAATGGCGCATCACCACAAGGTGCGCCATTAGTATGCCAAAGGATACTAATGGCGCATCAAGACAGAGTGCGCCATTAGTATGCCAAAGGATACTAATGGCGCATCAAGATAGAGTGCGCCATTAGTATGCCAAGTATACTAATGGCGCATCTATCCGCAATGCGCTATTAGTGTGCCAAAGCACATGGTTAAATATGGCCCCTGGGAGGCACACTAATGGCGCATGGTGTTATATACTAATGGCGCACTTGGTGGTGCACCATTAGTATACCAGATACTAATGGCGCACCAGTGGTGCGCCATTAGTAAAAATTACTAGTGGCGTGCTACTAATGGCGCACCAGTGATGCGCCATTAGTAGGCACAACTGGTGCGCCATTAGTAGGCCTTTTCCTAGTAGTGCAATAAACGTAACAAATACAAAGATTGGTAAATGAGTAGCCACTGATTTTGAATTTTTCCTAGACTTAACATATTTGAGTTGTACTTTGTAACCATATTTTTCTTGTGGCAAATAATGAGGCGAGTTTTGACTTCCATTACATATATGGTGGTTCTTAGAGCATCTCCAGCCGCGCCCCCAACAGGCTTCCCTAGGCCACTTTTTCGGCACCGGCGCCAAAAAAACGCCCAGTCGCGCCCCCAGGACGCCGAAAATCGCCGGTTCGGCCCTTTTTTCCGTCCGGCGGTCACTGGCCAAACCCGGCACACTGGGGGGCAATTGGGGGCTCTGGCGCAAGGGAAAAGCACGGCTGGCCCACACCATCAGGGGAAAAGTCAAGGTTTTCTTCCCCGACTCGCCTCCCACCCGCCGCGCCCTCGGCCGAGTCCACCAGCATAGAGTGTTTCTACAAGTTCTGTCGGGCAGTGATGGCAGTGTTTGGACCGCAATACTTGAGAACACCCCACGCGGAAGACACTGCTCGGATCCTAGCACAGAATGCAGTAAGAGGATTTCCTGTGATGCTTGGAAGCATCGACTGCATGCATTGGAAATGGAAGAATTGCCCATTTGCTTGGCAGGGGATGTACAAAGGCGCCAAAGGCGGTTGCAGTGTGGTACTTGAGGCGGTGGCCACATAGGACCTCTGGATTTGGCACTCCTTCTTTGGTATGCCAGGAACTCATAATGACATCAACGTGCTGCAGTGCTCTCCTTTCTTTGCCAAGCTTGTTGAAGGTCATTCTCCTCCGGTGAACTTTGAAATCAATGGCAGGCACTACAACAAGGGGTACTATCTAGCTGATGGCATCTATCCGAGATGGTCGACAGTTGTGAAGACGATCTCAAAACCTGTGCCAGGAGGCAAGAACGCCTGGTTTGTGAAGATTCAGGAGGCTTGCAGGAAGGATGTTGAGCGAGCATTTGGTGTGCTCCAATCTCAATTTGCTGTTGTCCGGTACCCCACTCAGACCTGATCCAAAGATCAAATGTGGGAGATTATGACTTGGTGTGTCATCTTGCACAACACGATTATTGAGAGCGAGCAAGAAGACCCAGTGTTTGACACTGAACCATGCTACAGGCAGGGTCCTCTAGCCGAAGTTGATCACCAGCTACCGACAACCTGGACTGCCTATATCTCAGTATGCGTCAGGATCCTAGACCCACAGGTGCATCATCAACTGCAGAAAGATCTGATTGAGCACCTATGGAGGCTCAAGAGGGACGCCGGGCGCGACGTGTGATGAAATATGAGTTTTTATTTGTTGAACTATATAATTTGTGTTGAACTATTTGTTGTTGTTCTATTTTGTTGAAGTATTTGATTTTTCTGTGATGAAATATGTGATAAGAAAAAATTGTGTTGATAATTGAACGCCGAGACATGGCGAACCACGTAGAATATGAGCCTATTCTCGCCCATATGGTCCCTTTATTCGCCGAAATGGGGATGAAAAGTGGGCCAATGTCGGCGCATGGGGGCGATGACTGGGCGCACAACCGCCCCCAGCACCGATTGTATCGCCGGCTCGCCCCCAGGGGGCGATTTTTATGCGTCCTGGGGGGGCAACGGCTGGAGATGCTCTTAGGACGAGGCGTGGAGTATTTTAGCTCGAGCTCAAATGAGCTCCGGGGGACAGTAAATTCGAAAACAATTGAAGAGAAATTCAAAAATTTCTGAAATGTTTTGTGGAAAAATAGGTGAAAGTTACGAGTGCTTGCAAAGTTTCATCATGAAATAACATTCGTGGAATTCGCGGCAAAAAAAATCGGTGGTCCCAAAAGGCTTTTTTTCAAAAGCATTTTGGAGCATCTTTTTTTGTGCCTGACATCCACGAATGTCATTTCGCAACGAAAATTGTCAAGCACTCAGAACTTTAACCAATGTTTTGCCAGAAAAAAAATCTGAATTTTTGAAAAAAATGGAGTTTTTTCTGAATGTACTGTTCATGGCAAGTGCATATGAGCTCGAGCTAAGAAGGGGACTTGTGCCTCAGGAAGTTGCTTTAGTACTACCACCCATTGTGGTGCCACCATTTTAAAAATTCGGTTAAAGTGACACAAAATATGTCTCACAAAGAAAAATAACCAAATGCACATTCAGTCCGCACATGGAAAAAAATAGAAATTATGTTGTGGCTTGTGACTACTAACTAAGTAATCTAAATGTCCCCAATACCAGGGCGCGAGCTCACGCCACGTGGTGGCACTTTAGCGCCGGTTCGTGCCGAACCGGTTCTCAAGGGGGGGCTTTAGTGCCCACCCCCTAGTGCCGGTTATGGATCCGGCACTAAAGGCCCTTACGAACCGGCGCTAAAGCTCCGTTTTCTACTAGTGTTCCTTGTCTAGACTCTAGAGTACCCATGCAAATTTTTAGTTGAAAGTCATGGTAGCAAGGGAAACACCATGAAAGATAAAACAAGCTTATTTATTTACCGATTCTGCGCACATGCCGTTTGCCAGTGAAGAAAATGGAAAATAATGTAAAATTTGGCTTCAGGCCATTGACGACTACGGTCATTTGGATGCTCTAATAATCCATGAATAGAAACATAAGCACCAACCTCGACGTGTCGATGACTCTGAAAATTGCCGTGGCATTGCATACTACCCCAGAAGGGAAGATGTAGAATGTGCTATGTTTCCCACCCTTTTCTTCGCCTTTCCCTTTGTTCTCTATACAACTGGCTTCTTCCTCCCAACATAAACTTGAAGAAACCCCTTCTTCATTCTCTGTACTTAGCAGGCATCCGTTTGCAGTGCGAGGAGAGAGAGAAAGTGGGAGAAGGAGGGATCCAGGAACATACCTCGTTGCAATCCCACCCCTACTCTACCTGATGCAATGGATCAAGGCAGCAGCGCGCTCGCCGCGCATCTGAGTAGATAGATCGCTCGTGGGGCCCAGGCTCAAGGAGATCCAAGAGACATTGCTGAGGCTCGACGTCGCCGCTACACCTAAGCACCATCGATCGGGGGCGAGAGAGGTGAGGAGGCGGGTGCGAGGCTAGGTAGTGCGACACAGGCATGCAATTTGAGGTTTTCTCTGCTTGTTTTTTTGTATGGGCATCGGGCTTCCACAGGAAGGGGGGGGCTGATCGACTGGGGTTCGACGGTGAAGTAGCGAACGAACGAAACGATATAAGATGGAGCAGAGAGATTAGAGATGTATATATGGAAAAACAAAATTTGAGGGAGTATATATGGAAATATTAATTAGTGTGATTGACCGACTTATGGCAAGATTAATTATTTTAGATTTGGTCTTTAGAGATTAACTGTGACTGATTCTTTCACATAAAGACATTAGTAAATAACTTGCACCGGCATGGAAAGTCCTAATTTGTTTAGAATTATTTTCATTATATGAGAGGTGAGGCGAAAATAAACCAGTGGGTCATGCTGTCGGAAGGTGGGAGAAAATAAAACCGGACGAAAGTAAAACCGGAGTACCAGGCTATCAACTGCTCCATTAGGAGTAGAGAAACTAAGTTTGGATTATATGAGTGGTTAGTCATGCCTTTTGGGTTAACTAATGCACCTAGTACTTTCATGAGATTAATGAACGAGGTTTTACGTGCTTTCATTGGACGATTTGTGGTAGTCTATTTTGATGATATACTGATTTATAGAAGATCTTTGGAGGAACATTTGGAACATTTATGTGTTGTTTTTATTGCTCTACATGATGCACGTTTGTCTGGTAACCTTGGGAAGTGCACCTTGTGCACCGACCGAGTATCTTTTCTTGGCTACGCTGTTACTCCACAGGGAATTGAAGTTGATAAGGCCAAGATTGAAGCTATTGAGAGTTGTCCGCAGCCCAAAACGGTCACACAAGTGAGGAGTTTCCTTGGCCTCGCTAGTTTCTATAGGCGTTTTGTGAGAGATTTCAGCACCATTGCTGCACCTCTCAACGAGCTTACAAAGAAGGATGTGCCTTTTGTTTGGGGGTACCGCACAGGAAGAAGCCTTCACGGTATTGAAAGATTAGTTGACACATGCTCCTTTACTCCAACTTCCTGATTTTAATAAGACTTTTGAGCTTGAATGTGATGCTAGTGGAATTGGATTAGGAGGTGTGTTATTACAAGATGGCAAACATGTTGCATACTTTTCTGAAAAATTGAGTGGGTCTAGTCTGAACTATTCTACTTATGATAAAGAATTATATGCTCTTATTCGGACCTTAGAAACATGGCAACATTATTTGTGGCCGAAGGAATTTGTTATACATTCTGATCATGAATCTTTGAAACACATTAAAAGTGAAGCAAAACTGAATCGTAGACATGCTAAATGGGTTGAATTCATTGAGGCTTTCCCTTATGTCATTAAACACAAGAAGGATAAAGAAAATGCAATTGCTGATGCATTGTCTCGTCGTTATACTATGCTTTCACAACTTGACTTTAAAATATTTGGTTTGGAGACCATCAAAGATCAATATGTGCATGATGCTGAATTTAAAGATGTATTGTAGAATTGTAAGGAAGGGAGAACTTGGAACAAGTTCATTCTTAACAATGGATTTGTGTTTCGTGCTAACAAACTATGCATTCCAGCTAGCTCCGTTCGTCTTTTGTAGTTGCAGGAGGCGCATGGAGGAGGATTAATGGGACACTTTGGCATCAAGAAGACGGAGGATATACTTGCTACACATTTCTTTTGGCCAAAGATGAGACGGGATGTTGAGCGTTTTGTTGCTCGCTGCACTACATGTCAAAAAGCTAAGTCAAGACTCAATCCTCATGGTTTATATATGCCTTTGCCTGTACCTAGTGTTCCTTGGGAGGATATATCTGTGGACTTTGTTTTAGGTTTACCTCGAATAGAGAAGGGGAGGGATAGCATATTTGTTTTCGTGGATAGATTTTCGAAAATGGCACATTTTATACCATGTCATAAAAGTGATGGTGCTGTCAATGTTGCTGATTTGTTCTTTCATGAAATTATTCGCTTGCATGGTGTGCCAAATACTATAGTTTCAGATCATGATACTAAATTTCTTAGCCACTTATGGAGATTTTTATGGGCTAAGTTGGGGACTAAACTGGTTTTTAGTACTACTTGTCACCCACAAACTGATGGACAAACTGAAGTAGTCAATAGAACATTGTCTACTATGCTTAGGGCTGTTTTGAAGAATAGTAAGAAAATATGGGAAGAATGCTTGCCTCATATTGAATTTTCTTATAATCGTTCATTGCATTCTACTACTAAGATGCGCCCTTTTGAAATTGTGTATGGATTCCTACCTCATGCACCTATTGATTTGTTGCCTCTTCCATCTTTGGAGAAGGTTAATTTTGATGCTAAAGAACATGCTGAATTGATTTTAAAAATGCATGAGTTAACTAAGGAAAACATTGAGCGTATGAATGCTAAATATAAACTTGCTGGAGATAATGGTAGAAAACATGTTGTGCTTGCACCTGGAGATCTTGTTTGGTTACATTTGCGTAAGGATAGATTTCCTAATTTGCGCAAATCAAAGATAATGTCACGTGCTGATGGTCCTTTTAAGGTGTTAGAGAAAATAAATGATAATGCATATAAACTTGAGCTGCCTTCAGATTTTGGGGTTAGTCCCACTTTTAACATTGCAGATTTGAAGCCTTATTTGGGTGAGGAAGATGAGCTTCCGTCAAGGACGACTTCATTTCAAGAAGGGGAGGATGATGAGGACATCAATACCATTGTTACACCCACAGTCCCTACTGCCATACATACTGGACCAATTCTAGAGCTCGCGCATGCCAATTAAATTATCAGGTACTTTTGTTTCTTGGTAATGATTATAATGTTCATGAGAATATGATGATGCTTAAATTGGATACATTGATGAACGAATGGTATTGACTCAAGCTTTCAAATACAAAACGAACCACTCAATTCCGAGTTGATATGAGGAGTCCGAAAATTCTAAAACTGGCCTGAAAAACTGGAATAAGCTGTGTTTGTGAACTTCGGAGGGCAAAAAGACCTATTTAGAAGCCGATTTTGAGGTACCAAATATTGAACTAGCTTCTGCAACAATTTAGATGCGGCTGGTCGCTAGCTTTCATTTGAGTACTCGCAGAGTCAAAACGGACTTCGTATGAGGAAGTTATGACTATTTTACTGAACAGTGCAAAAAACAGATTCCAATCCGAATTCAACTACGAGATTGAGTCTAGATAGATCCAAATTTTGTTTTGTTTCTTCTCTCTTTTTTTCCTCACACTTTCTTTTTCTTTCTCTTTTTTCTCTAACTTTCTGTTACTTTTTTTCTCTGTCTCTCTCTTTCTCTCTCTCTCTCTCTCCAAAACAAACTAGATAAGATGCAGATTGGATCAAGCGATGATGTGAACGATCTCAATTATGATTATGACAATGAATGGTGGGTAGTACGTGGTGGAAATTGATGGATGTGTGGTGGACAGCGGGAGGGATAACGATGCAGCGGCAACGTGACTAATGTGAATAGAACTCGAAATTCTAAATGAACTAGACACTAAGACCAGCAACTCGACACGACGATGCACCCGATAATTCAACTAGGCAAGCAATGAAAAGAAAATTGCAAAGGCTCAGACTGGCTTGGATAAAGGATGAATAGATCTAAATTTTTTGTGGCTTTTTCTTGGACATTAGGGAAGAAAATAAATCTAATGTAGGAAAACTGGAAATTCTCACCGAGCAACCTGAAAACGGATACCACTTGATAGAGGCAAAGGTGTCCCGTCTTTTGATGAGATGGTGGCTATCGTTTTGGAGGAAGTCGACTTTGACGATCCGACTACGAACGTGCGAGGACGTCACGCCTTAGTAATCGCTAAACCAACTCCGAGAGGTTATTGACCATGCCGAAGCATGATCAACCTGACCACGAAGGTCTGTTTCCTACAGGCAAACGAAGAACAAGTAAGAAACTAAGATTGCAATCTGGATATTGCGAATATAAGAGGAAAGCTTTATTGATCAAAGGTGGGCCTTGTCTGGTCGTTGAACACAAACGAAGTTCGCGAAGTTGCAACTATGACGAACTTTAATCTCAACAAAACCCAAGGAAAAAGCTACTAGATGGATCTACTTATATAGGAGCAAGGGGTGGCGGCCAAGGAGGTGCGAGGACGTCCCAAGGCAGCCTAAAACTAACCCTAGGTCGTACAAGCCTCATGGGCCCAAGTGGAGGTGATGCAACACCTTTTGGCTTATAGTTTGACTAGGATTCTGCTGCAACGTCAGATTGTTTCCTCCATAACTCAATGCTCTGGGCGAATTTGAAGGTGAATCCAATTGTGTTGGAAAGAGCACGAAATCTACTTTCAAACAAAAAAAAAGAATCACCCAATTCGGAGTCTGTATGAAAAAGTTGTT
Organism: Triticum urartu; assembly: GCF_003073215.2. Classification (NCBI taxonomy): domain Eukaryota; kingdom Viridiplantae; phylum Streptophyta; class Magnoliopsida; order Poales; family Poaceae; genus Triticum; species Triticum urartu. Next base: position 738,171,466 of record NC_053024.1, read on the forward strand.
GGTGTTTTGAGTCAGGTATGTCTGTGCAGTTCGAATCTAAATCCAGAACGTGAGGGACTTAGACTCTATCTTCTCTTGGCCCAAAAGTGACGTGAAAGGACTTTCTGAACAACACCTAAACTTCTCGTTTTCCCTTATCTTCATATGTGGATTTTACAAATGTCCCATACACTTGCAATTAGACATGGCACAAAAGTTTATGAAGTATTTTTGTCCTAGATGACATAAATAAATTATTGCCTAATTTGCATTAGAAATCACCTCACAAATATACATGTATGCAATATTTTTGGTCGTATCCAAGGTAGTCATGTCCTCATCACTTTGGAAAGAAGAAAGAGACCATGTATATTTTGCATAGACAAAAGGAAGGGGCCGGCTTGCCAGAAGATTACATGATACGTACAAAAAGTTCTAAAAATTAAAATGACTTGTCTAAATAACTTGATGGCATAGGTGGGTAATTTTTCAACTTCTGAACAATAATATAGGAGATATAATGGTTTAAGCCTAGAATTACATGATAACCCACAAGTATATAGGGGATCGCAACAGTTTTCGATAAGTAAGAGTGCCGAACCCAACGAGGAGCTAAAGGTAGAACAAATATTCCCTCAAGTTCTATTGACCACCGATACAACTCTATGCACGCTTGACGTTCGCTTTACCTAGAACAAGTATGAAACTAGAAGTACTTTGTAGGTGTTGATGAATAGGTTTGCAAGATAATAAAGAGCAAGTAGATAAAAGGTAGGGGCTGTTTAGATTAAGAAACAATAAAGTAAATATAGCGAGTGTGGAAAAGTGGTGGTAGGAGTTGCGAAATTGTCCCTAAGAAATTGACTACTTTACTAGACCGATAGCAAGTATTATGTGGGAGAGGCCACTGCTGGCATGTCATCCCTCACATGGAATTCTATGCACTTATGATTAGAACTATTAGCAAGCATCCGCAACTACTAACATTCATTAAGGAAAAACCCAACCATAGCATTAAGATATATAGGTCCCTCTTCTATCCCGTATGTATCAATTTCCATGCTAGGTTGAAGCTTCTGTCACTCTTGCCCTCCAATACATAGTCCTATCAACATACAACTAACCCTATGGTGTGATCCACGCGCACGATCATATGATGGGAACCAAAGGACAACAATATAACCACAAGCAAATTAAATCAATCATAGCAATTCATCAACCATCAATAGGACAATGAAAATCGACTCAGACACCATAGGATGGCAACACATCATTGGATAATAATATGAATGTAGCGACCCGACCTCAAACGGTTAACCCTCTGTGTATCTCTGCCATCCCTGGATCGGTATGCTATGTATATATCAAAGTGCAATCACATGTATAAATAACGTAAAACTGATATATACCTCATAAGTCTCAGCGGAAACAAACGAACGGGTGTGGAGTCCCATCAACGCCAACGACAAGTTGAGTGTAGACCGTAACCCTACAGTGTAACTCTTACTCATCGTAGAAATTCTGGCAACATAAGACGTTGCAGCCCTGCAGGTCAGTACATTGAATGTACTGGCAAGTCACATCATAAGAATAATGAACCTATTTGTACATGCAATTTGGCTGGTGGAAAGCTCTAAGTTTAGTTTTTGCATAAAGCTAGTTTTTCCCTAAAATAAAAGATATTATTCTACTACTACAAAATAGCATAGGATGAGTTGGCAAACCCAACTCAATCCATTTCCAAAGTTTCATTTAAAACCCAACTATTTAATTAAGAGTGATGAGATCTCCCAGCATTTCCACTACTAGATGCTCAAGTTGTCCGTAACCGGGGACACGGCTAATCGATTAGGTTTTAACACACTGCAAAGATTTGCGCACTTTTCCCCACAAGACTCGATCACCTCCCTTAAAGTTCTCGCACTGCCTGGCATTTGAGAACAGGATGACCGAGACATAGTCTTTCGAAAAATGTTCCCTTTTAACCCACGGATAGGCCGGTACACCTACATCATTCTACATCTGCTAGCCCATCCCGGAAGGGGGCACACTAACTACTCAACTAAGCCAGAGCCTATATTGGCTTGTGGCTGCACACGTAAGCTTCTAGACATGAGAATACGATTGATCTCTTTGAGCCTGGGCGGCCAACCACTAGTGGTGCACCACCATGGATTAACCATGCATGCTCCCACTGTACTTCGCCACCATTCAAACCAAATACCGCCCAGGTAGTTCATTTACAAGCCTTGGTCCTGATTACTACTTTGTCACTCATGTCTCATCATGTTCGCTTCCCAAACCACGTCTACATTTGGCGAGGCAAAAATAAACTTACACGTTGGTGACAAGGATGTATAGGTCAGACCTACCTCAAATGAACTACTAGGTAACGGCATAGCCATATGGCAACAATAAATCCTACCATGAAATCCTACCTCAAAGGACTAAGTGCATAGTAAAAGCATAGGTAAATGGAAGAATGGCCAAATGTGAACTTGCCTGGTAATAGTTGATGAAGATTATATCACTCTCAGAACTTTACTTAATAGAACTATTCGTCACTCTCCGATGAAAAATCTATAAAGTCAACATTGCATTCGCATAAGCAATCATTTCAAAGAACCAAGAAGAACATGCAAAGTAAAAAGTCTTGGAAAAACCAAACGAACATACAACACACTTAATTATCACAAAATATTCTAAGTGCAACACAACATGGCATGGGGTTCCGAATTTGTGATGTGAAGCATAGTGCATACAAGGCATACGAGTAAAACTACTATGGATAGATCCTAAGTGTGTGGAAATTAGTGTGATAATGGTCCAGGTTATAGGGTTTGGCTATGGTGACAAAACGCAAAAAGAACCGACTTAATCGGAGCTACGGTTTAGGAGATATGAGCAATTGAAATTTGAATTGAAATCTGAATAATTTCAAATTTAAATTTGACAAAACTTTGCAAAGTTGGCTTCTCGGAATAAAACTATTCGAGACGAACAGTTTGGCGCTGGTTTCATCGAATTTGGATCAACGGTTAAAAAGTTGTGGCTATCCGAAGTTTAGGGGCTAATCTGTAAAATCCAAGGACTAAACAGAAAGAAAGATAACTGGGAACAGGCCCTTACCCACGTGGCGGTTTCCTAGTGGCCGAGTAGCATTCGCTGCGGAAGCTATTCGCCGAACGGTCGTAACTCAGGCAAAACAGCGGCGATGGCTAGAAAAAAAATTAAACCGGAGATCAGTTTGACTAAACCGAACGGTTTACTAAAGCCTGCGGTTAACCGATCTAATTCAAATATAAAAAAACCTAAACTAAGCGAACGGGGCAGTGGCTCATGATGGCGACGATGACGAACAGGAGACGACGGCGTGGGCATTGGGCGGTGGACGGCGGACAGGGCGGCGTCTCCGGCGGTCCTCAGCGGCGGCGAAGGGGACGGGGAGACCGGGCGCGGCATGGGTGGCGCGCTGGTGGGGTCGGCGGGCGGCGGGGTGGCCAGCAACGAGCGGAGGGAGGAGGTGGAGCTCCGGTGCTCCGGCGAGAGCGCGGGTCGTCCAGGCGGTGGCTCCGGTGACCTAGAGGCAAAACCATCATGTCAAAACGACGTGCGCGGATGTGGCCTTTCGAGTGATGAAGAGAATGGGGGCCAGGGTGCACCACCGGCAACGGAAATCGACGGTGAGGCGGCTCGGCTCCGGTGAGATCCGAATGGGCGGGGCGGCGGCTACGGGCGATGTGGGGAGCAGAGGAGGGGCAGGATCGGACGAGGGCGTCGCGGGGCTTTTATAGGCGAAGGTAGGGCGTCGGGGAGCAGTGGGATAAGCTCTACCCCGAGAGCTTCGGCCAGCGGGTTCGGGAGCGCGCGCGGCGTCGTCATCTAGTGGTCTGCGGGAGGTTGGCGATGACCTGGGAGCGGGCCCCGTGGGTGAGCGATAGGGAGAGATGAGCGAGGGAGAGAGATGAGCGGGCGAGCGACGGGAAGGCGCTTCGGGCGCGGGAGCAGGCCTTGGACGGCCTGGCCGGTCGGGGCTCTGGGCCAGTTGGTCAGTTGGCCAGTGGGCCACGTGGCTTGGTGGCTGCTGGGCCGGCTGGCCAGCGCGTGTTTTTTTTTACAGAACAAAAACTACAACAGAGAAAAAATAAAAATAAAACAAAAAAATTACATAGGCATATTATATACCAAAATGTTCAGAAAAATACCCCGAATAAGATGAACTATTTTTCAAGTTCAACTAAATTCTATAAAAACTAGCAGGGTCTCCCGCGCATTTGCGCGGCTAGAGTTAATTTCTATTGCTTGTACTATAATTATATTTTGGTTGATAATTACATATGTTAATGAAATAGGTAAGAGATTTCTCATCATGCGCCAAGGAAATTTGATTAATTTATTAATGATATTCTTTTCAAAAAAATCAATTGCTTTATGTTCTACTGGCCATTAGAAAAATTAGATGCCTCGAAATTATTAGGTGTGAATTTTAAATTTTCTGCCCTGTCCCTCTAAAATCATTTAGAGCTTGTTTGATTAAAAGAAATTTTCTAGTGGTTTTTAAGGATATTGTTGCCTCTTTTGGGGTCAAATCATTGCCTCAAATCCGAAGCTCATGAGTTCTATGAACTCCTGTGGAGTGGATGTAGCCCGCATATGAGGTCGAGCGGGCTTTATTTTTTTAACTACGATGGTGGACTTGGCTAAACTCGATAGCAGCTGCCAATGTTAATTCGGCCTACCTATGGTACAGAAAATAATTTCCATGTTTTCAGTTTTTGATAATTTGGTAGATGTTTTGTCTTTGAGCTTTCAGTGCTTGTTCTCTCTTAGAACTCAGAAGTGTTGGGTAATATGCATTATTATTTGCAAGGTGGACTTCACAATTGGATAGTTGATATTTTTTCCATGAAAAATGGTGTGTGAGGACTTGCTAATATTTGACATCATGATTATAGCTTATAGATAGGTACATTTGATGTACTAATATATGTTTTTTATTTAGTGCAAACATCTTGTAATCGCAACCCAATATTCAACGTTATTGCTTTATTTTGAGGTGAGATCGGCCCGTATGGTAGTTCGCGCTTCTCATGTCCGTGGAATAAATCATGCAACTTTTTTTTGCTTTAGATAAGGTGAATCCCTATTTATTTACTATGAAATTATTTTGATCCAAAGTGTGATTTTCTAAAATGGCTCAAGGTGGTTAATATATTTGGTGTTGTTGTATCAAAAAATATATAAGTTGTATGATCCATAGCACAATTTATAGAAGTCTTATTCGAACAACTATAATTTGAATCTCAAAATTATTGATTTGCTCTTGTACAAAATACACCAGAACCAAATGTAAAAGGAAAAATAAATACGTAATAACAGTGAGTGAAATGAGTAATCTCAAATATGTGGATAGATTTGGCACAACATCAAGAATAGCACCATGAACGTGTCAAAGCAATTTACTCCAGCTTCTAGGGGGCACAATAGTGTACTCCAAAACACAGGACTGATGGCCATGCTCGCTACTGTGACACATGGATGCCGGAGACTGATCAGTTCAACGTTGTGTAGTTTACTTGTTTCATATGCGTACAGATGGTGTAGTCATCCGGCGAATTGGCGCCAGCTGATATTATTACATATGTCTTCTTGGGAAATTGATACACTGAACCAAGCTTTATTTCATATGCGTACATATGTATTCTTTACATTCGAAGTATAGTAATATATATAAAGGTTACCTGCAAAAGAAATATAACAAAAAATATATATATTTAGAATGTACGAAAACTTAGAAATGTCATGCACCACCATATATAAATAATGGATGCATCTTGATGCTCCAGAAATGTAGAAGACTAAAAGTTCCTACGTCTTCTATATGTTAATATGAAAAACAAACCTGAACAATTTCAATTTTGGTGCAGATACTTTCAAAGTAATTCAATTAAAAAAGAGCTCAAGCACTCCATACAATGCATAGGCAAAAACAATGTAGAAAATGATGCAGATGTCAAAACCCTATCTTTTTCTAGACCCGCCGTTAGTAATCAAGGTGATCTGGATGGGTTCCATACGAAATTGGATGGATTGAGGAACACATCATGTAAGTTGTGTTTGTGATTACTTGCCTGTTGAGTTCGGAAATCAGCGGCCTTGGATGAACTCAAACCATGTCCATGATAGCGGAGCACTTAGTTACCAGTCTGCTATAGCAATTAGCCTTAAAAAACTCTGCAGTGCAGGCTGCAACACACATATATGTAAGTTGAGAAGATTTTAAAAGCTGGGGAATTAGCAGTTCCTGATTGGAGTGTACACTGTAATCGGAAAGATTGCAGCAACAAAGAAATTCTAGACGGAGCAAAGAGATGAATCAGAGGATGGAATGCGTGGTAATCCAGCACTGATGGAGCTACGGACAAATTGATGGATGGGCCAAGCTAAAGAACACACAAAAAAGTATTTAATTCTGAATCAATTCCTTGGTGACTGGCCTTGACCGTAGCTACATATATACAATACAATGAGTAAACCACAAATGCTACTGAATGTGTGATGAGATGAAAAGATGAAGATCTAATAAGGGAAAATTTCAGGGAGGAAAAACCGGAACGATTCAAAGAATAGATGGCGTCTGCGAGGTGAATTCAGAGAAGGACCTCGTCTACCTTTTGCATGGACTGGAGAAGTGGAGCTATTGCGGCTGGGTCGCCGCTGCTAGCTGCATGCAGTGGCACGTGGTAGGTGGGTCGGCCGACTTGTCGTGCTGCGGTGGCTGATGTGTGCCGGTGGCCAATGGCGACGGCCGACGGCTCACGGCTGCTGCGTGCGGATCAGCCGTGGAGCGGCAGCTGCTGATTGTGGTCGCGCTCATGTCCAGCGGTATTTTATACTACCTTTTTCTCTTCCAGCGTTGGTCCAGGTCAGCCCTCACGTAGCTACACGGGACGACTGGTGCGGGACAGACAAAGGCGTCCGAGAGAGAAAGAGAGACCATGTGGTGGTGTTTGCCGATATGAAACCTCTTATTGGGAGTCCGTGAGAAAATTGCAGCTGCCTGATTCCTACAATCGGCTGTAGTTGTCCTAATAGGATAGGACATTGCCTTTTTCTTCTTCGAAGGAAAGGATATGGCGTCTTTGTTTAAAAAAAATACTTTTCCTTGTTTGCCTACGACCTGAACGTGGAAAGGATAGGGTGTCTTGTTCAAAAAAAAATTAATTTTCCTTGTTTGCTTACGATCTGAACGTGCGTGTCATATCATCTGTACACAACTATGTTTGTACGTGACAGGTTCAATTGCTTCTACATAACAATTTTTGTACGTAACGTTTATATCTTTAATCTCGGTCCTTGATATCTAAAAATTAATGGTCAAGATAATCTAATCTGTGTGGATGAACATAATGGCTTGTTTGCCTATTGTCTTAATTATATAATAGATTCATAAAAGTCAAACAGTGCTACCGTTGCATTTAAAATCAATAAAAATCATTTTTAAAATAGCAAAATGATTTCAAATTTATTTTCTCCTAATTTTCTATTGAAGGGAATCATTTTACCCTTATTTCCATTTATTTATTTTTAGGAGAAAATATTTTGAATAGAAACTCAAATAACTCCCAGTTGGATTTAAATTTGGAATTTCAAACAACTTCAAATGGAAAATGGGTTTCAAATAACTTCAAAGTGACTTCCATTCTATTTCTTTGAAACTTCCAACTCTCTTTCTTCAAATATGAAGAAGTCATTTTATCTTCCCTCATGAACTCATTGAGCTGCTTAAAGTTCCTAAATTTAAAATATTTCAAAATGGAATTCAAATCATTTTCAAACCCCTTTTCATTTCTTTAAATGGAAGAAGTCATATCATCTTCACTCTAGGGTTTTGTGATGAAATTAATTTGAATTCAGGAAGATCAAAATGCAAGATGCAAAGTTTTGGGAAAGTCCTTCTGTTCCCTCTCATTCAACTTTCCAACAAACAATCATTTTCAATCATTTTCACACAATCAATCACACAACAATCAAACAAACAATCATAATAATTTATTTAATATAACATTCCAAAATTTAGAATTTTGGGATGTTACAAACTACCACCCTTAAAATGAATCTCGTCCTCGAGATTCGGAGAGGCTAGAAAGAAGGTTAGGTTTGGGGGGGGGTCTTCTTGAAAATGCATTCATCAACACAAGGTCTGGGGTGCTACCACCCTTAGAAGCATGGTCACGGTTCCAACAAAACTCATGTACTCCACCCTTTGGGTTGACGGTGTCGGTCTTCTCTTATTCTCCAGAGTAACTCTTTCTTTAAGGCTCTTCAGGTAAGGGCATGACCTTTTCCTCAAAATCTTGAGTCCTTGCATCAAATAAGGTCCTTCTGAGTCTGGGTCTTCTTAGCTGTCAGGCTGTCGCCAATGCTAAACAACTATCGAAATCTCATGGTGGTCAACAAATTCTGGTTCCTCCTGCAAGAAATGGGTCTGGGTTGAATCTCACCGTAGAACCTACGATTGGCAACGATTGCTTGTAAAGGGTTCCATCGTCCTACCATTCGATGGTTGTATGGCTTATCGCGTCGACACTCTTCAAAGGATTTCAAGTCTCTCTGATTTTCCCATCAACATATGATAGCTCATGATAGAAGTCTTCGGTATGGGGGCCAATCCATCCCGTACTTGAATCATTACCACATACGCAAATAGTGAATCACATATTCTAACACTAGGTCATCCTCACAAGCATTGCAGAACTTCTCTTCTCCACGAACTAGGTTTGGGTAAATCCATTTGTTCTGCAAGCCAAACGAAATCTCTATCGCTTCTTCACAACTCTCGGGTTTACGTTACCTCCTATGGAACGTCTGCTGATGAAATCACAGCTTCCTTCAGAATTCTTTTCTTCAACAAGATTGTGCTTGTTTCCTTATCAAATCCTGGGTCCTGTGGGTTATGGCCCACTTCAACACTTGTATATCTTTAACTCATCCTTGGAGTTACTATTGTTCCATATTCCAACATTATATCTCCTTTAAATCCAATAGTACTTCATTCCTTCATATTCTTGGGGTAACCATTGCTACGTCTTGAGCTTGTGTTGGTTTTCCCCGAAGAGGAAGGGATGATGCATCAGAGTAGCGTAAGTATTTCCCTCAGTTTTTGAGAACCAAGGTATCAATCCAGTAGGAGGCCACACTCCCTCGTACCTGCACAAAATGATAGCTACTCGCAACCAATGCGATTAGGGGTTGTCAAGCCCTTCACGGTCACTTACGATAGTGAGATCTGATAGATAGAATATTTTTGGTATTTTTGGTATAAACATGCAAAGTAAAAAGTAAAAGCAAAGTAAATAGCAAAACAATATTAAAGTGATGGAGATTAATATGATGAGAATAGACCCGGGGGCCATAGGTTTCACTAGTGGATTCTCTCAAGAGCATAAGTATTCTACGGTGGGTGAACAGATTACTGTTGAGCAATTGACAGAATTGAGCATAATTATGAGAATATCTAGGCATGATCATGTATATAGGCATCACGCCCGTGACAAGTAGACTGAAATGATTCTGCATCTACTACTATTACTCCACTCATCGACCGCTATCCAGCATGCGTCTAGAGTATTAAGTTAAAAATAGTAACGCCTTAAGCAAGATGACATGATGTAGAGAGATAAATTCATGCAATATGAAATAAACCCCATCTTGTTATCCTCGATGGCAACGATACAATACGTGCCTTGCTACCCCTTCTGTCACTAGTATGGACACCACAAGATCGAACCCAAAGCTAAGCACTTCTCCCATGGCAAGAACTACCAATCTAGTTGGCCAAACCAAACAGATAATTCGAAGAGACTTGCAAAGATAACCAATCATGCATAAAAGAATTCAGAGAAGATTCAAATATCATTCATAGATAGACTTGACCATAAACCCACAATTCATCGTTCTCAAAAAACACACCGCAAAAAGAAGATTACATCGAATAGATCTCCACAAGAGAGGGGGAGAACTTTGTATTGAGATTCAAAGAGAGAGAAGAAGCCATCTAGCTACTAACTATGGACCCGAAGGTCTGAGGTAAACTACTCGCACTTCATCGGAGGGGCTATGATGATGTAGAAGCCCTCCGTGATGACGGCCCTCTTCCGGCGGAGCTCCGAAACATGCCCCAAGATGGGATCTCGTGGATATAGAAAGTTGCGGCGGTGGAATTAGGTTTTTGGCTTCTGTTCTGATCGTTTGGGGGTACGTGTGTATATATAGGAGGAAGAAGTACGCTGGAGGAGCAAAGAGGGGCCCACGAGGCAGGGGGCGCGCCCTAGGGGGGGCCACCCTCGTGACCGCATCTTTTGTTCCTTGGAGCATGTTCCAAGTCTCCTGGATCACCTTCGGTCAGAAAATCATGTTCCCGAAGATTTTATTCCGTTTGGACTCCGTTTGATATTCCGTTTCTTCGAAACACTGAAATAGGCAAAAAATAGCAATTCTGGGCTGGGCCTCCGGTTAATAGGTTAGTCCCAAAAATAATATAAAAGTGGAAAATAAAGCCCAATATAGTCCAAAATAGTAGATAATATAGCATGGAGAAATCAAAAATTATAGATACGTTGGAGACGTATCAACCATCATAACAAAATTCCAACTTATTTTGTCCAAACCCCAACTATATATGGAACAACCTCTTCCTTTCCATTGGTCACAGGGTATTATCATTACAATAGAACGTATTGGTTCATCCATAATTCACAGTCTATTCATATCAAATCCTTTATTACATCCTTAACCACTACTCAAAACTCAAATTTCAAAAGTACTCTATTAGAAAAGCTGCCACCCACATAGTGTGGTATGGTCAAGCATTACTTCCATCTTTATTCATTTGCCCTTCTTGAAGATACTTCAGTCCCACTAGAATTGTGCGATGTGATCCTTGAAATCATCGACCTTTTGCTTCATCATGGTGGCCATGAGCTTCATCTCCATCATCTCTGTATGGACCTCTCTCAGGTATTCCTGAGTGTGACGGAGTCTTGCTTCTAGTATTTCTCCAATCTAACGTATGGCTTCCATAGCAGCTTCACGAACAGAGTCGAAGAATGTTGCTTGTGGTACTCGAGAAATAAAAAAGTATTGTCCCATAGTCTTTGGGCAAACTCCCTTCACACGGTGGAGGTGTACCTCCACATACCAAAGTTCAACTCCCTTCTCCATGAAAGGATAACCCTTGTAGACTGCATCTCCTTCAAGATGAATATGCTTCATCATGTCCTTCAGGATTTTTGGGTAATCCTGATCACTGGTCAGGGTCATGATCGTTTCTCGGCCCTTGAGAAAAGACTCGTAAAGGGTTGTCATCTGCAGGTATAAGATAGAAGGGCTACTCAGGATAATGTATCTATTTCCTTGGGTGAAATGTGGTTATTTTGGGGGAAAGGTTTGGGTCAGCTTGTCCATGGGTTCAAGGTTTAAGTCTGGGTGACATAGTGAGGGTGGCACTCACAATCAACAAAAAACTCATAACATTTCATATGAGATTCCAAACACCTCAACTTTTATTGCTTTATGAACTATTACAATTCCCATTTCATAACTCAACTCAACATCCCCAAAAATAAAGTGTATTCCACATTTATCACATGCTTTATTCCAATATCAAGATCTCAACTACTCTGCTCAAGATTTCCTCGGGTCTGAACCTTCTCTGACAAAATGTCCTACTCCTTTGCAGCGTAAACAAATGGCGTCAGACAAATCCAGGGGCTTCCTGGTGGTTATCTTGGCTCCTTGGGTTCTTGGCTTCCTTGCTGGGCATTTGCTACCGCAATGACCTAAATCCTTGCACATGTAACAAGTGATTTGACTCAGGTCCTTTTCTGCAGAAATTGGGTTGTTATGGGGATACATGCTCTTTCTCTTCCTCGATTTCTTTGTTCTGATCAATTCTTCTATCTCTTGTGGATCAAACTCTACTTATTCCGTCGGGAAGTTTCCCAGATACTCTTGGCTTTCCTTCATGCAATACTGTGAAAAATGTCCTTCTTCTCCACATGAATAGCAAGCATTGGAGTAAAATCTGTTTAGGCTTTCTCCATCAGGGTCGTCAACATATTCTTTCATCACCGGTTTTCTTAAACTTTCCCCGAGGGCTTCTTTCACTGCTTCCTTCTGCTGCTTGGTAATTTCTTGTACCTTGGGATAAATATGACACTAGGCAGGGTAGTGCATAGTTCCTTCACACAAGAAGCAAGTAACCTTCATGGATGGACATTCCTCAGCTTGGTGATTTCCTTCACAATGAGGGCATCCATCCTTGTGTTCCTCATGGGTATGTCCTATCTCACCGCAAATCTTGCATGCACAAGGTTTCTCCATTTTATTGCCATAGGGCTTCTGAATAAGACGAGATCTCAGTAGACTCATCTTGAATTCCTCCCAAGTTTTTGCTCCATTACATCCTTGTATGGCATGATGCATTTTCCACCAGGTTGCGACACTTTTTGTAAAGTACTGAAGAGCGTACTGAACCTCATACTCCCTTGCAACCAAATTTCTCCTGAAGTGATTCTCCATGTTTTGAATCCATAGCTCTGCCTCTAACTGAGTGATCGGTCCAGAGAATACAAGTCCATCTTCATTTATCAGTAGATTGGGTCCAAGGGTTTTGGGATGAGATACGAGATAGGGATAGAGAGATACACACAATACACACAATTTAGTTTTGAAAATAAGTTTTATTTGTGGCTGTCAGGAAAAACACACACAAAATATGACAACTCACAAATCATCTCATCTAACGTGAGTATACAACAAGTGTTTGGTCCTCTAAAGTTCATATAAATCGTGGAATATGCCAGTGTCTTCAAATTCTTCAATTCTTCAGAGGCTTCGACTGTTGTAGCTTCAATTCTTCTAGTGTATGGTGAAGTGTGATATTCTCGTTCTCGGAGTGGCTTCAGTTCATCCTCCGTGTGGTCCAAAGGGAACAGGGTATTGTCTAGCTAAAAAGGGATATTTGATAAAGCTCAGAAAAGAAGAGAGGTAAAGGATCTTTTCAAAATAAAGTTTAAGAGAAATCCTTTCCTAAGGGCTTTCCAGTTTCTAGGGTCACGTCCTACAGTCAACATGTGCTCTGATACCATCTCCGTAGCGATCCGACCTCAAACGGTCAAGCCTCTGTGTATCTATGCCATCCCTGGATCGGTATGCTGGCACACACAGTACATCAATATATATATCAAAGTGCAATCACATGTATAAATAACGTAAAAATGATATATACCTCATAAGTCTTAGCGGAAACAAACGAACGGGTGTGGAGTCCCATCAACGCCAACGGCAAGTTAAGTGTAGACCGTAACCCTACAACGTAACTCTTACTCATCATAGAAATTCCTGCAACATAAGACGTTGCAGCCCTGTAGGTCAGTACATTGAATGTACTGGCAGGTCACATCATAAGAATAATGAACCTATTTGTACATGCAATTTGGCTGGTGGAAAGCTCTAAGTTTAGTTTTTGCATAAAGCTAGTTTTTCCCTAAAATAAAAGATATTATTCTACTACTACAAAATAGCATAGGATGAGTTGGCAAACCCAACTCAATCCATTTCCAAAGTTTCATTTAGAACCCAACTGTTTAATTAAGAGTGATGAGATCTCCCAGCATTTCCACTACTAGATGCTCAAGTTGTCCGTAACCGGGGACACGTCTAATCGACTATTTTTAACACTCTGCAGAGGATTGCACACTTTTCCCCACAAGACTCGATCGCCTCCCTTGAAGTTCTCGCACTGCCTGGCGTTTGAGAACAGGATAACCGATACATAGTCTTTCGAAAAATGTTCCCCCTTAACCCACGGACAGGCCGGTACACCTACATCATTCTATATCTGCTAGTCCATCCTGGAAGGGGTCACACTAACTACTCAACTAAGCTAGATCCCAAATTGTCTTGTGGCTGCACAGGTAAGCGTCTAGACATGAGAATACGATTGATCTCTTTGAGCCTGGGCGGCCAACCACTAGTGGTGCACCACGGAGGGAGTCCTGGATTAGGGGGTGTTCGGGTAGCCGGACTATACCTTCAGCCGGACTCCAGGACTATGAAGATACAAGATTGAAGACTTCGTCCCGTGTCCGGATGGGACTTTCCTTGGCGTGGAAGGCAAGCTTGGCGATGCGGATCTTCAAGATCTCCTACCATTGTAACCGACTTTGTGTAACCCTAACCCTCCCCGGTGTCTATATAAACTGGAGGGTTTTAGTCCGTAGGACAACTTCATCATATAACAATCATACCATAGGCTAGCTTCTAGGGTTTAGCCTCCTTGATCTCGTGGTAGATCTACTCTTGTACTACCCATATCATCAATATTAATCAAGCAGGACGTAGGGTTTTACCTGCATCAAGAGGGCCCGAATCTGGGTAAAACATCGTGTTCCTTGCCTCCTGTTACCATCCGGCCTAGACGCACAGTTCAGGACCCCCTACCCGAGATCCGCCAGTTTTGACAACGACATTAGTGCTTTCATTGAGAGTTCCTCTGTGTCGTCGCCTTTAGGCCCGATGGCTCCTTCGATCATCAACAACGATGTAGTCCAGGGTGAGACTTTTCTCCCCGGACAGATCTTCGTCTTCGGCGGCTTCGCACTGCGGGCCAATTCGCTTGGCCACCTTGAGCAGATCGAAAGCTACGCCCCTGGCCATCAGGTCAGGTTTGGAAGCCTAAACTACACGGCTGACATCCGCGGGGACTTGATCTTCGACGGATTCGAGCCACAGCTAAGCGCGCCGCACTGTCCCGATGGGCATGATATAGCTCTGCCGTCAACAGCACTTTGGAGGCCGCACACGCACCGGCTCCGACCATTGATTCGGAGCCTACTGCGCCGATCGAGGATCAGCGGTTGGACGCGGCCTCAGGGGCTGCGATCTCAGAGGCGATCGAGCCGAACTCCAGCCCCGCACCCCGCATGGCCCGTGACTCCGAGGAGTCGGATTCCTCTCCGGACTCCGAGCCCCCCGCGCCCCTGCCGATAATGGAGTTCACTGCCGCGGACATCTTTCAGCACTCGCCCTTCGGTGACATCCTGAATTCCCTAAAGTCTCTCTCTTTATCAGGAGAGTGATACGTCTCCAACGTATCTATAATTTTTGATTGCTCCATGCTACTTTATTTACTGTTTTGGACTATATTGGGCTTTATTTTCCACTTCTATATTATTTTTGGGACTAACCTATTAACCGGAGGCGCAGCCCAGAATTGCTGTTTTTTGCCTATTTCAGTATTTCGAGGAAACAGAATATCAAACAGAGTCCAAACGGAATGAAACCTTCGGGAACGTGATCTTCACACCGAACGTGATCCAGGAGACTTGGACCCTACTCCAAGAAGTTTCCGGGGAGGTCACGAGGGTGGAGGGCGCCCCCCTGGGCGCGCCCCCCTGCCTCGTGGGCCCCTTGGAGCTCCACCGATGTGCTCCTTCCTCCTATATATACCTACGTACCCCCATTAGACCAAAGATGGAGCCAAAAACATAATTCCACCGCCGCAACTTCCTGTATACACGAGATCCCATCTTGGGGCCTGTTCCGGAGCACCGCCGGAGAGGGCATCCATCACGGAGGGCTTCTACATCAACACCTTAGCCCTTCCGATGAAGTGTGAGTAGTTTACTTCAGACCTTCGGGTCCATAGCTAGTAGCTAGATGGCTTCTTCTCTCTTCTTGGATCTCAATACAATGTTCTCCCCCCTGCCTCGTGGGCCCCTTGGAGCTCCACCGATGTGCTCCTTCCTCCTATATATACCTACGTACCCCCATTAGACCAATCATGGAGCCAAAAACCTAATTCCACCGCCGCAACTTCCTGTATCCACGAGATCCCATCTTGGGGCCTGTTCCGGAGCACCGCCGGAGAGGGCATCCATCACGGAGGGCTTCTACATCAACACCATAGCCCTTCCGATGAAGTGTGAGTAGTTTACTTCAGACCTTCGGGTCCATAGCTAGTAGCTAGATGGCTTCTTCTCTCTTTTTGGATCTCAATACAATGTTCTCCCCCTCTCTCGTGGAGATCTATTCGATGTAATCTTCTTTTTGCGGTGTGTTTGGTGAGACCGATGAATTGTGGGTTTATGATCCAACTTATCTATGAACAATATTTGAATCTTCTCTGAATTCTTTTATGTATGATTGAGTTATCTTTGCAAGTCTCTTCGAATTATCCGTTTGGTTTGGCCAACTAGATTGGTAGTTCTTGCAATGGGAGAAGTGGTTAGCTTTGGGTTCAATCTTGCGGTGTCCTTACTCAGTGACAGAAAGAGTTGCAAGGCACGTATTGTATTGTTTCCATTGAGGATAACAAGATGGGGTATTTATCATATTGCATGAATTTATTCCTCTACATCATGTCATCTTGTTTAAGGCGTTACTATGTTTTTAACTTAATACTCTAGATGCATGCTGGATAGCGGTCGATGAGTGGAGTAATAGTAGTAGATGCAGGCAGGAGTCGGTCTACTTGTCACGGACGTGATGCCTATATACATGATCATACCTAGATAACCTCATAACTATGCTCAATTCTATTAATTGCTCAACAGTAATTTGTTCACACATCGTAGAATATCTGTGCTCTTGAGAGAAACCACTAGTGAAACCTATGGCCCCCGGGTGTATTCTCATCATATCAATCTCCATTACTTTATTTTACTTGCTTTGCTTTTACTTTTCACCTTGCATCTTTATACCAAAAATACCAAAAATATTATCTCTATCAGATCTCACTCTCGTAAGTGACCGTGAAGGGATTGACAACCCCTAAGCGTTGGTTGCGAGTTGCTACCATTTTGTGCAGGTACGTGGGACTTGCACGTGACTTCCTACTAGATTGATACCTTGGTTTTCAAAAACTGAGGGAAATACTTATGCTACTGTGCTGCATCACCCCCTCCTCTTCGGGGAAAACCAACGCTAGCTCGAGACGTAGCAAGAAGGATTTCTGGCGCCCTTGCCGGGGAGGCCTACGCCAAGTCAAGTCAAGATTTACTCTCCCGTCAACGAGCCATTTCTGGCACCGTTGCCGGGGAGTCTACGCAAAAAGTCAACATACCAAGTACCCATCACAATCTCTATCTCTCGCATTACATTATTTGCCATTTGCCTCTCGTTTTCCTCTCCCCCACTTCACCCTTGCCGTTTTATTCGCCCCCTCTTTCCCTTTGCCTTTTGTTTGCTCGTGTGTTAGTTTGCTTGCTTGTCGTGATGGCCCAAGATGCTACCAAATTGTGTGACTTCACCAATACCAATAATAATGATTTCCTTAGCACTCCGATTGCTCCTCTTGCCAATACTGAATCTTGTGAAATCAATACTGCTTTGTTGAATCTTTTTATGAAAGATCAATTCGCCGGCCTTCCTAGTGAAGATGCCACTACTCATCTAAATGGCTTTGTTGATTTATGTGATATGCAAAAGAAAAAGGATGTCGATAATGATGTCGTTAAATTGAAGCTATTTCCTTTTTCGCTTAGAGATCGTGCTAAAGCGTGGTTTTCATCTTTGCCTAAAAATAGTATTGATTCTTGGAACAAGTGCAAAGATGCTTTTATCTCTAAGTATTTTCCTCCCGCTAAGATTATCTCTCTTAGGAATGATATTATGAATTTTAAGCAACTTGATCATGAACATGTTGCACAAGCTTGGGAGAGAATGAAATTAATGCTACATAATTGTCCTACTCATGGTTTGAACTTATGGATGATTATACAAATTTTTTATGCTGGATTGAATTTTGCTTCTAGAAATCTTTTAGATTCGGCCACGGGAGGCACTTTTATGGAAATCACTTTAGGAGATGCTACTAAACTCCTAGATAATATTATGGTCAATTATTCTCAATGGCATACTGAAAGATCTACTAATAAAAAAGTGCATGCTATAGAAGAAATCAATGTTTTGAGTGAAAAGATGGATGAACTTAGGAATTTATTTGTTAAGAGTTATTCTTCTGATCCCAATAATATTCCTTTATCTACTTTGCTTGAGAATGATAATGAATCTATGGATGTGAATTTTGTTGGTAGGAATAGTTTTGGTAACAACGCGTATAGAGGGAATTTTAATTCTAGGCCTTATCCTAGTAATCCTTCTAATAATTATGGAAATTCCTACAACAACTCTTATGGAAATTTTAATAAGATGCCCTCTGAATTTGAGAGTAGTGTTAAAGAATTTATGAATTTGCAAAAGAATTTCAATGCTTTGCTTGAAGAGAAATTGCTTAAAGTTGATGATTTGGCTAGGAACGTTGATAGAATTTCTCTTAAGGTTGATTCTTTAAAGCCTAGATCTATTCCTCCTAAGCATGATATCAATGAGTCTCTCAAGGCCATGAGAATTTCCATTGATGAGTGCAAAGAAAGAACCGCTAGGATGCGTGCTTACAAAGATGCCTTTATTAAAGCGTGTTCTTCTAAATCCTATGAAAATCAAGATGAAGATCTGAAAGTTATTGATGTGTCCCCTATTAAATCTTTGTTTTGTAATGTGAATCTTGATGAATCTGATCATGAACTTCCCTTACCTAGAAGGCGTTCTAAGAATTCTGAGTTTTTAGATCCTGATGATGAAATTGATAAAAAAGGGATTGAAAGAAATAAAAATCTAGATATTGCTAAACCCACTATTTTGGATCTCAAGGAATTTAACTATGAAAATTTCTCTTTAATTGATTGTATTTCCTTGTTGCAATCCGTGTTAAATTCTCCTCATGCTTATAGTCGAAATAAGGCCTTTATCGAACACATTGTTGACGCCTTAATGCAATCTTATGAAGAAAAGCTTGAGTTGAAAGTTTCTATCCCTAGAAAACTCCATGATGAGTGGGAACCTACAATTAAGATTAAAATTAAAAATTATGAGTTTCATGCTTTGTGTGATTTGGGTGCTAGTGTCTCTACTATCCCCAAAGCTTTGTGTGATTTGCTAGATTTCCATGACTTTGATGATTGCTCTCTAAAATTGCATCTTGCAGATTCCACTATTAAAAAGCCTATGGGAAGAATTAATGATGTTCTTATTGTTGCAAATAGGAATTATGTGCCCGTAGATTTTATCGTTCTTGATATAGATTGCAATCCTTCATGTCCTATTATTCTTGGTAGACCTTTCCTTAGAACGATTGGTGCAATTATTGATATGAAGGAAGGGAATATCAAATTCCAATTTCCCTTAAAGAAGGGCATGGAACACTTTCCTAGAAAGAAAATAAAATTACCATATGAATCTATCATGAGATCCACTTATGGATTGCCTACCAAAGATGGCAATACCTAGATCTATCCTTGCTTTTATGCCTAGCTAGGGGCGTTAAACGATAGCGCTTGTTGGGAGGCAACCCAATTTTATTTTGTGTTTTTTGTTTTTGTTTTTGTTTAGGAATAAATAATCCATCTAGATTCTGTTTAGATGTGGTTTTATCTTTTAATTAGTGTTTGTGCCAAGTTAAACCTATTAGATCTTCTTGGAAGATAGTTATTTGATCTTGCTGTAATTTCCAGAATCTCTGCGCTCAGTGCCCGAATTGTCAAAAATCACCAGAACGTGATAAAATAGTGATTCCAATTGCTTCTGATCAATAAACAAATTTCCCAGGTCTTCTAATTTTGGTAGAATTTTTTGGGTTCCAGAAGTTTGCGTTTGTAACAGATTACTACAGACTGTTCTGTTTTTGACAGATTCTGTTTTGCGTGTGTTGTTTGCTTATTTTGATGAATCTATGGCTAGTAAAATAGTTTATAAACCATAGAGAAGTTGGAATACAGTAGGTTTAACACAAATACAAATAAAGAACAAGTTCACTACAGTACCTTAAAGTAGTCTTTTGTTTTGTTTCTCTAACGGAGCTCACGAGATTTCTATTGAGTTTTGTGTTGTGAAGTTTTCAAGTTTTGGGTGAATTCTTTTGATGGATTATGGAACAAGGAGTGGCAAGAGCCTAAGATTGGGGATGCCCATGGCACCCCCAAGATAATCCAAGGACACCAAAAAGTCAAAGCTTGGGGATGCCCCGGAAGGCATCTCGTCTTTCGTCCACTTCCATCGGTATTTACTTGGAGCTATATTTTTATTCACCACATGATATGTGTTTTGCTTGGAGCGTCTTGTATTATTTGTGTCTTTGCTTGTTAGTCTACCACAATCATCCTTGCTGTACAAACCTTTTGAGAGAGCCATGTATGAATTGAAATTTGTTAGAATACTCTATGTGCTTCATTTATATCTTTTGAGCTTGATTGTTTACTCTATGTGCTTCACTTATATCCTTTTGAGCATGATAATTTTTGCTCTAGTGCTTCACTTAGATCTTTTAGAGCACGGTGGTGGTTTGTTTTAAAGAAACTTGATCTCTCATGCTTCACTTAGATTATTTTGAGAGTCGTTAATAGCATGGTAATTTGCTTAATGTTAATATACTTGGTATTCAAGATATGTGAAACTTTCTTTTTAGTGGGTTGAATACTAAGATAAGTTTGATGCTTGATAATTGTTTTGAGATATGGAGGTGATAATATCATAGTCGTGCTAGTTGAGTAGTAGTGAATTTGAGAAATACTTGTGTTGAAGTTAGCAAGTCCCGTAGCATGCACGTATGGTTAAAGTTGTGTAACAAATTTGAAGCATGAAGTGTACTTGGCTTGTGCATCCTTATGAGTGGCGGTCGGGGACGAGCGATGGTCTTTTCCTACAAATCTATCCCCCTAGGAGCATGCGCGTAGTACTTGATTTTTGATGACTTCTAAATTTTTGCAATAAGTATATGAGTTCTTTTGACTAATGTTGAGTCCATGGATTATACGCACTTTTACCTTTCCGCCATTTGCTAGCCTCTTCGGTACCGTGCATTGCCCTTTCTCACATTGAGAGTTGGTGCAAACTTCGCCGGTGCATCCAAACCCCGTGATATGATACGCTCTTTCACACATAAACCTCCCTATATCTTCCTCAAAACAGCCACCATACGTACCTATCATGGCATTTCCATAGCCATTCCGAGATATATTGCCATGCAACTTCCATCATCATCATCATCATGACATGCTTTACCTTTGTCATATTGCCATTGCATGATCTTGTAGTTGACATCGTATTTGTGGCAAAGCCACCATGCATTATTTTTCATACATGTCACTTTTGATTCATTGCACCATCCCGGTACACCGTCGGAGGCATTCATATAGAGTCATATCTTGTTCTAGTATCGAGTTGTAATCATTATGTTGTAATCAATAGAAGTGTGATGATCATCATTATTAGAGCATTGCCCAATCAAAAAAAGAGAGAAAGGCCAAAAAGAAAAAAAGAAAGGCCCAAAAAAAGAGAAAATAAAAAGGGTAATGCTACTATCTCTTTTTCCACACTTGTGCTTCAAACTAGCACCTTGTTCTTCATGTAGTGAGTCTCATATATTGTGCTTCAAAGTAGCACCATGATTTTCATATAGTGAGTCTCATAAGTTGTCTTGTTCATACTAGTGGGAATTTTTCATTATAGAACTTGGCTTGTATATTCCAACGATGGGCTTCCTCAAAATGCCCTAGGTCTTCATGAGCAAGCAAGTTGGATGCACACCCAATAGTTTTCTTTTGTTGAGCATTCTTAGCTCTAGTGCATCCGTTGCATGGCAATCCCTACTCCTTGCATTAACATCAATTGATGGGCATCTCCATAGCTCATTGATTAGCCTCGTTGATGTGAGACTTTCTCCTTTTTTGTCTTCTCCACACAATCCCCATCACCATATTCTATACCACCCATAGTGCTATGTCCATGGCTCGCGCTCATGTATTGCGTGAAGGTTGAAAAAGTTTGAGAGTATTTGAGTATGAAACAATTGCTTGGCTTGTCATCGGGGGTATAGAAGTTGGGAACATCTTTGTGTGACGAAAATGAAGCATAGCCTAACTATATGATTTTTTAGGGATGAACTTCCTTTGGCCATGTTATTTTGAGATGACATAATTGTTTAATTAGTATGCTTGAAGTATTATCATTTTTATGTCAATATGAACTTTTGTCTTGAACCTTTTGGATCTTAATATTCATACCATGATTAAGAAGATTTACATTGAAATTATGCCAAAGTATCACTCCGCATCAAAAATTCTCTTTTTATCATTTACCTACTCGAGGACGAGCAGGAATTAAGCTTGGGGATGCGTGATACGTCTCCAACGTATCTATAATTTTTGATTGCTCCATGATACTTTATTTACTGTTTTGGACTATATTGGGCTTTAGTTTCCACTTTTATATTATTTTTGGGACTAACCTATTAACCGGAGGCCCAGCCCACAATTGTTGTTTCTGCCTATTTTAGTATTTCGAGGAAACAGAATATCAAACGGAGTCCAAACGGAATGAAACCTTCGGGAACGTGATCTTCACACCGAACGTGATCCAGGAGACTTGGACCCTACTCCAAGAAGTTTCCGGGGAGGTCACGAGGGTGGAGGGCGCCCCCCTAGGCGCGCCCCCCTACCTCGTGGGCCCCTCAGAGCTCCACCGACGTGCTCCTTCCTCCTATATATACCTACGTACCCCCATTAGACCAAAGATGGAGCCAAAAACCTAATTCCACCGCCGCAACTTCTTGTATCCACGAGATCCCATCTTGGGGCCTGTTCCGGAGCTCCGCCGGAGAGGGCATCCATTACGGAGGGCTTCTACATCAACACCATAGCCCTTCCGATGAAGTGTGAGTAGTTTACTTCAGACCTTCGGGTCCATAGCTAGTAGCTAGATGGCTTCTTCTCTCTTTTTGGATCTCAATACAATGTTCTCCCCCTCTCTCGTGGAGATCTATTTGATGTAATATTCTTGTTGCAGTGTGTTTGTTGAGACCGATGAATTGTGGGTTTATGATCCAACTTATCTATGAATAATATTTGAATCTTCTCTAAATTCTTTTATGTATGATTGAGTTATCTTTGCAAGTCTCTTCGAATTATCCGTTTGGTTTGGCCAACTAGATTGGTATTTCTTGCAATGGGAGAAGTGGTTAGCTTTGGGATCAATCTTGCGGTGTCCTTACTCAGTGACAGAAGGAATTGCAAGGCACGTATTGTATTGTTGCCATCGAGGATAACAAGATGGGGTATTTATCATATTGCATGAATTTATTCCTCTACATCATGTCATCTTTCTTAAGGCGTTACTCTGTTTTTAACTTAATACTCTAGATGCATGCTGGATAGCGGTCGATGAGTGGAGTAATAGTAGTAGATGCAGGTGATAACCCACAAGTATAGGGGATCGCAACCGTTTTTGAGGGTAGAGTATTCAACCCAAATTTGTTGATTCGACACAAGGAGAGCCAAAGAATATTCTCAAGTATTAGCAGCTGAGTTGTCAATTCAACCACACCTGGAAACTTAGTATCTGCAGCAAAGTGTTTAGTAGCAAAGTAATATGATAGTGGTGATAACGGTAACAAAGTAAAGACAGCAAAAGTAATGTTTTTGGTATTTTTGTAGTGATTGTAACAGTAGCAACGAAAAAGTAAATAAGCGTAAACCAGTATATGGAAAACTTGTAAGCACCGGATCAATGATGGATAATTATGCCGGATGTGGTTCATCATGTAACAGTCATAACATAGGGTGACACAGAACTAGCTCCAGTTCATCAATATAATGTAGGCATGTATTCCGTAAATAGTCATACGTGCTTATGGAAAAGAACATGCATGACATCTTTTGTCCTACCCTCCCGTGGCAACGGGGTCCTGTTGGAAACTAAGGGATATTAAGGCCTCCTTTTAATAGAGAACCGGAACAAAGCATCAACACATAGTGAATACATGAACTCCTCAAACTATGGTCATCACCGGGAGTGGTCCTAATTATTGTCACTTTGGGGTTGCCGGATCATAACACATAGTAGGTGACTATAGATAATACTACTCCGGATAGCGCCGAAGAACACCCCCTCCAGCAAGATTCAGCACAGGAGGACAGAAAAGCCAGCCCTCACGAGAGGGCGGCGGACCAAGAGGTTGAGGACGATAATTATACGCCTCCATCCGAAGACGAGGCAAGCCTCGATGACGACGAGTTCGTCGTGCCAGAGGATACTGCCGAACAAGAGCGTTTTAAACGCAGGCTTATGGCCACAGTAAGCAGCCTCAAGAAAAGGCAGCAACAACTTAGAGCTGATCAGGATTTGCTAGCTGAGAGATGGACTGAAGTCCTTGTGGCCAAAGATTATGAACTCAAATGCCCCTCCAAGAGTTACCCAAAGCGCAGGCTGCTACCCCTACTAGAGGAGGAAGCACCAACATCACCAGCACATGACATGGCCGATCGGCCACCTTGTGGCCGCGACAGAGAGGCCTCTTGGCCCTCCACTCAAGCCATGCCCCGACGCCGCGTCAAGCATACTAAGGCACGGGAAAATTCGCCCAACCTGCGCGACATACTGGAGGACAAGGCAAGGCAAACAAGATCGATCTACGGATCGCGCAGGCGCCCCACGGCACGTGACGGTGATCGTCACTCCGGATGCAATAAATCCGGCCGGGCCGAACTCAACAGACAAAGCTCGTTCGAGTTGCGTCGTGATATAGCCCAGTACAGAGGCGCCGCACACCCACTATGCTTCACAGATGAAGTAATGGATCATAAAATCCCTGAGGGCTTCAAACCCGTAAACATCGAATCGTACGATGGCACAACAGATCCTGCGGTATGGATCGAGGATTATCTCCTTCATATCCACATGGCCCGTGGTGATGATCTACACGCCATCAAATACCTCCCACTCAAACTTAAGGGACCGGCCCAGCATTGGCTCAACAGCTTGCCAGCAGACTCAATCGGTTCTTGGGAGGACCTGGAAGCTGCATTCCTTGACAACTTCCAGGGCACTTATGTGCGACCACCGGACGCCGATGACCTAAGCCACATAATTCAGCAGCCAGAGGAATCGGCCAGGCAATTCTGGACACGGTTCCTAACAAAGAAAAACCAGATAGTCGACTGTCCAGACGCAGAGGCCTTAGCGGCCTTCAAGCATAATATCTGTGACGAGTGGCTTGCCCGGCACCTGGGACAGGAAAAGCCGAAATCTATGGCAGCCCTCACGACACTCATGACCCGCTTTTGCGCGGGAGAAGACAGCTGGCTAGCTCGCAACAACAACTTAACCAAGAACCCTGGTAATTCGAATACCAAGGACAAAAGTGACAGGTCGTGTCGGAACAAACAAAAGCGCCGCGTTAACAGCGACATCAACAAGGATACGGCAGTTAATGCCGGATTCCGAGGCTACAAATCTGGTCAACGGAAAAAGCCATTCAAAAGAAATACTCAGGTCCCGTCCAGTGTGGACCGAATACTCGACCACTTGTGCCAGATACATGGCAGCCCCGAAAAGCCAGCCAATCACACCAACAGGGATTGTTGGGTGTTCAAGCAGGCAGGCAAGTTAAGAGCCGAAAACAAAGACAAGGGGCTGCATAGCAACGACGAGGAGGAGCCTAGGCCGCCGAACAACAGTGGACAGAAGGGATTTACCCCGCAAGTGCGTACAGTGAACATGATATACGCAACCCACATCCCCAAGAGGGAGCGGAAGCGTGCGTTACGGGAGGTATATGCGATGGAGCCAGCCGCCCCAAAGTTCAACCCATGGTCCTCCTGCCCGATCACCTTTGATCGAAGGGACCACCCCACTAGCATCTGTCACGGCGGCTTCACCGCACTGGTTCTAGACCCAATCATTGACGGATTTCATCCCATAAGAGTCCTCATGGACGGCGGCAGCAGCCTGAACCTGCTTTACCAGGATACAGTGCGAAAAATGGGCATAGATCCCTCGAGGATCAAGCCCACCAAAACGACCTTTAAAGGCATCATACCAGGTTTAGAAGCCAACTGTACATGCTCAGTTACACTGGAAGTGGTCTTCGGATCTCCAGATAACTTCCGAAGCGAGGAGTTAATCTTCGACATAGTCCTGTTCCGCGGTGGCTATCACGCACTGCTCGGGCGAACCGCATTCGCAAAATTCAACGCGGTACCGCACTATGCATACCTCAAGCTCAAGATGCTAGGCCCTAGAGGAGTAATCACGGTCAATGGGAACACTGAACGGAGGAGCACACGGTAGCGCTCGCAGCGGAAGTACAAAGCAACCTCTCTAGGCAGTTCTCCAGTTCGGCCATCAAAAAGTCGGACACTGTCAAGTGCGCCCGGAGCACCCTACAACAAGACCGCCTGGCACGTTCTGAGCTATCATAGCTATGCGGCCCCAACCCTAGCCCTCGCGATATAGTGAAACGAGCGCTTCGCGTACATAACTACGCTCTTGAAATACCATGGGCACAGGGGAAGGGGCACTATCACGGCACGCCCGAAAAACGGCTTAAACCGCACCAGGGGCTGCCGGATTCTTTTTTTTCTCTTACTCTCAGGACTCCATACTTCGGATGACCCGTTCGGCAATTCAACTACCGCACAAATGATGCAAGATCCAGGAAAGCAGACAAGCCACGCCGCATTATGGAACTCCTAGGTGGTCTCTATTGCAAGCAGTATACCTGTTTTTTAATACAATTCTGTGGCCTGCCCCTAGCCAGGACATGTTAAATAGTCCAATTTCTTTTGCTTATCGCACTATTTGTATCGTTCCGCTTTCATAGCAGCCTTTCTATAAACAATGCATAGCTTTTTGTCTATTTTTTGCATTATCCTCTTTATATATATATATATATATATGTTTATTAACAACATGTCGCATCCGTACACTGTGGTACGGCAAAATACGCCAGGGGCTTCAGTACCCATCTATATGGCGTGAGAAGTCCGTACACTTTCACAAGTGCGGCACCCCGAACTTATAGCACTATATGCATTGGCTCCGAATCATAATTTGGGTCAATGGTTGGGTTTGCCCGGCTCCTATGTTTTGGTGCCTTACGTTCCGCTATATCGGCTAAGGTAGCACTTGGAGAACTACTGCGATTGTGCCCCAGTTGAGCTGGGCTGAGCACCTTAGTAGAGAAAGCTAAAACCGACTGTCATGATGAAGCGAGAGAACGGTCGCTGCTCGAGAGGTTTTTCGAGTCCTTAAAGACTTATGCCGCTTCGAGCGAGGAACCGGCTTTGTCCGGCCAAGGCGTGGATAGCGCCCCGAACTCGGTCTTCCGAATACTAGGGGCTTCGCCGAAATTTAAAATTCTAGAGTTCTATGGCTAAGTGAGAGTGTTCAAGCATTATAGTCCGATTGCCTTGTTCGTTGTGCTGATCGCCTCCCTTGACGGACCCAATCATGGGAAAAAGAGCGCTCAGGTTTATCCCGAACACCCCAGCACTAGTGGCATGGGGGCAGAAGCCGACGACTGGCCATCTCTCAATTTTTTGATAAACGGCCGCATAGAAAGTAATATTTTAAATTCGAAAGCATTGCTTAGCGCATATGAACATGTTTTCAGCGCACAGGATAACACGAGCGAGTTCATTCAAAAATTACATCCTTGGTACATTCATCCACCATAAGGCGGGCACCAACCAGAACATCCTTGTAATAGTTCTCAGGCTTGCGATGCTCCTTCCCCGGCGGCGGCCCGTCCCTCACAAGCTTCTCACCGTCCAGCTTACCCCAGTGCACCTTTGCACGGGCAAGGGCCCTACGGGCACCTTTGATGTAGACGGAGCGCTTGATGACCTCGAGCCTTGGACAAGCCTCCACCAGCAGCCGCACCAGTCCGAAGTAGCTCCCAGGCAGGGCCTCTCCAGGCCACAGCCAAACTATGAAGCCCTTCAGGGCTTGTTCGACCGCCTTGTGGAGCTCGACCAGCTGCTTCAGCTGGTCTCTCAAGGGCACAGGGTGTCCGGCCTCAGCATACTGAGACCAGAACACCTTCTCCGTCGAGCTGCCTTCCTCGGCTCGGTAGAATGCAGCGGCATCGGATACGCTGCGGGGAAGATCTGCGAATGCCCCTGGAGAGCTCCGGATTCGGGTATGTAACAAGTAGTTTACTTTTATATGTCTACTTTGCATAGAGAATGCCTTACCCGCCGCTATCTTTTTCACCGCATCCAATTCCTGGAGGGCCTTCTGGGCTTCGGCCTTGGCAGATTTGGCAGTTTTAAGTGCCGCAGCAAGCTTGGATGCTCGCGTCTTCGAGTCGAGCTCCAAACTCTCATGTTTTTTCATGAGAGCCTGAAGCTCTTGTTGCACCTCGCTGACCTGCGCCTCAAATTTCTCCCGCTCGGTGCGCTCCGTGGCCGCTTTCTTCTCGGCCTCGGACAGCGCCTGCTTGAGGGTCGCCACCTTAGTTGTGCCCCTACAATAAGCAGTGTACTCCTGTCATTTTTTGCAATTGCGTCTTCTTATAGGCTTTTTTTCCATAAGGGATCTCTTACCTTCTTTCTCCTCGAGCTGCCGTTTGGCAAGGCTGAGCTCTTGCTCTGTCCGCTCGAGGCTCTGCTTCAGGGCACCCACCTCCGCAGTCAGTGTGGCGGTGGCCAGCAGCGAAACCTGCATACGTATATTGACTCCTTTCTAGTTAGACTCCTGCGATATTTAATAGATCCTCTATTCGGCTTTTCTTTCCAAACGCCAAACAGAACATCAGGGGCTACTGTCTATGCGGTAATATTTTTTACATATTTTTTACTTACCTTGTAGCATGTTAGAAGGCTAGCACAAGCTTCAGTCAGTCCGCTTTTGGCGGACCGAACCTTTTGGACCATCGTACTCATGATGGTACGGTGCTCCAGCAGATTGTCCAGCGCCTCCGGTTGGACGGAGGACGCCGGCTCAATAGGCTTGCTCCTCTTGGCAGGAGTTCGCCTACCGTGGTCCGGAATCGTTGATGATTCCGGCGCGGTGTCCGGCTTAGAGCCGGACTTGGAGCCCTGGGTGGTCTGGTCCCCTTTACTCATGGAGTCCGGGAGGTCACCTCGCGGCTCCTCCTGGACCACGTCCTCCTGCCCCGGAGCTTGTCGCGACGCCACTTCGACGTCATCCGCAGCACAGGGGGAGGCAGCGGGCGGAACTGAATTCACGTCCGATGAATCCAGGGAGCCGCTTGACGACTCGTCGAGCCCGTCCTTGGGCGGGCTGCATGATTACATTCGACATTAGGGAAAGCTGTGCAACAAAAGGAATATCATGAGTTACTCTGGTATCCGAACACTTACGATTTCGCCGGACGCTTGGCTCTGTCCGGCCACTCCTCTTCATCCTCATCGGCGTCGGGGGCGTAGCCCGGCGGAGGGGTTTTCCTCTTCTTGGACCCTTCGGCCTCCCCTACTGGGGCGGCCTTACTCTTCTTTCCTCCCCCCGTTGGAGGGGGAGAGGTCTCTTCTTCCCCCTCCTCTTCTTCACAGGAGGAGTGCGTCTCGGACTTGTCAGACGACGAGTCCGACACTACCATATGCTGGGAGCTCTTTCGAGTCCCCGTGGCCTTGTTCTTCTTGGCCTTCTTCTCCGGCACCACATAAGGTGCCGAAACCAGCAGCTTCACTAGGAGAGCAGGGGCTGGGTCTTCGGGCAAGGGAGCTGGACAGTTAATCAGTCCGGACTTCACCCGCCAATCCTGTCAAAGGTGAGGGAGTTTAGATCCCGCATAGAGTCAAACTATGAACAAAACTTAACATCCTGTAAAAGATGAAAATATTTTACCTCGCCAGCAGGACGCTGCGAGCTGAATCCGCGGTCTTCGGAGGCGGATGTGGGAGCCTCGGCGACTTTGGTTAGCCCCCTCCAGACATCTTCGTACGTCATGTCGAAGAGCCTGCTCAGAGTTCGGTGCTGCGCTGGGTTGAACTCCCACAAATTGAAGTCCCATTCTTGACACGGAAGGATCCAGCGGACGAGCATGACCTGGACTACGTTGACAAGCTTGAGCTGCTTGTTCACCAGGGACTGGATGCATTTTTGCAGTCCGGTCACCTCTCCTTCGTCGCCCCATGACAAGCCCGTCTACTTCAAGGACGTGAGCCGCGTAGGGGGTCCGAATCGGAATTTAGTGCTGCGATCCACTTCGGATCGCGTGGCTCGGTGATGTAAAACCACCCTGACTGCCACCCCTTCAAGGTCTCCACAAAGGAGCCCTCGAGCCATAGGACGTTGGCTATTTTGCCCGCAATGGCACCTCCGCACTCCGCCTGGTTGCCGCGCACCACCTTTGGCTTGACGTTGAAGGTCCTGAGCCAGAGGCCGAAATGGGGGCAGATGCAGAGGAAAGCCCCGCACACGACGATAAACGCCGAGATATTGAGGATGAAGTTCGGGGCCAGATCGTGGAAATCTAAGCCATAGTAGAACATGAGCCCGCGGACAAATGGCTGGAGAGGAAAACCCAGTCCGCGGAGGAAGTGGGGAAGAAATACTACCCTCTCATGGGGCCTTGGGGTGGGGAGAAGCTGCCCCTCCTCAGGAAGCCGGTGCGCGATGTCTTTGGACAGGTATCCGGCCTTCCTTAGCTTTTTGACATGGCCCTCCGTGACGGAGGAGACCATCCACTTGCCTCCCGCTCCGGACATTGTTGGAGAAGGTTGATGTAGGAAGTGTGGGCTTGGGCGCTAGAGCTCGGGTGCGCAGAAGATGGATTGGCAAAGGAGGAGGAAGGCGTAGGTAAAAAGGTGGATCCTTATCCCCTTATATGGGCGGATGCGACTATGCGTCCCCACCAGCCTAGTAAAACTCGCTTGCCTCCCAAGCGCCGTGATAAATGGCGCGGTGGGGTTACCCACGTCCGTATTGATGAGAATCCGGTAAATGGGGGACACGATCTCTGCTTTGACAAGACGTGCCAAGGAAACCGCCTCGCAAAACACGCTGAGGTGGAAAAGTGAAAACGATTCGAATAAAGGCTTGGCCGTAGTGTGATGTCACGCTGCGAAATATGTCGGCAGATTACATTTGTGTTAATACTATTCTCTCTGTGGCAACATGTGGAAACTTATTTTGCAGAGCCGGACACTACACTTGGTGTTTACAAACTTTTATGAAGAATTTGGAGGAGGAACCCGCCTTGCTATGCCGAAGACAATCTACGTGCCAGACTCGTCGTCATTAAAGCCTGGTTCAGGGATCACTGAGGGAGTCCTGGATTAGGGGATGTTCGGGTAGCCGGACTATACCTTCAGCCGGACTCCAGGACTATGAAGATACAAGATTGAAGACTTCGTCCCGTGTCCGGATGGGACTTTTCTTGGCGTGGAAAGCAAGCTTGGCGATGCGGATATTCAAGATCTCCTACCATTGTAACCGACTTTGTGTAACTCTAACCCTCTCCGGTGTCTATATAAACAGGAGGGTTTTAGTCCGTAGGACAACTTCATCATACAACAATCATACCATAGGCTAGCTTCTAGGGTTTAGCCTCCTTGATCTCGTGGTAGATCTACTCTTGTACTACCCATATCATCAATATTAATCAAGCAGGACGTAGGGTTTTACCTCCATCAAGAGGGCCCGAACCTGGGTAAAACATCGTGTTCCTTGCCTCCTGTTACCATCCGGCCTAGACGCACAGTTCGGGACCCCCTACCCGAGATCCGCCGGTTTTGACACCGACAACCACCATGGATTAACCATGCATGCTCCCACTGTACTTCGCCACCATTCAAACCAAATACCGCCCAGGTAGTTCATTTACAAGCCTTGGTCCTGATTACTACTTTGTCACTCATGTCTCATCATGTTCGTTTCCCAAACCACGTCTACATTTGGCGAGGCAAAAATAAACTTACACGTTGGTGACAAGGATGTATAGGTCAGACCTACCTCAAATGAACTACTAGGTAACGGCATAGCCATCTGGCAACAATAAATCCTACCACGCAATCCTACCTCAAAGGACTAAGTGCATAGTAAAAACATAGGTAAATGGAAGAATGGTCAAATGTGAACTTGCCTGGTAATAGTTGATGAATATTATATCGCTCTCAGAACTTTACTTAATAGAACTATTCGTCACTCTCCGATGAAAACTCTATAAAGTCCACATTGCATTCGCATAAGCAGTCATTTCAAAGAACCAAGAAGAACATGCAAAGTAAAAAGTCTTGGAAAAACCAAATGAACATACAACACACTTAACTATCACAAAATATTCTAAGTGCAACACAACATGGCATGGGGTTTAGAATTTGTGATGTGAAGCATACTGCATACAAGGCATACGAGTAAAACTACTATGGATAGATCCTAATTGTGTGAAAATTAGTGTGATAATGGTCCAGGTGATAGGGTTTGGCGACTGTGACAAAACGCAAAAAGAATCGACTTAATCGGAGCTACGGTTTAGGAGATATGAGCAATTGAAATTTGAATTCAAATCTGAATAATTTCAAATTCGAATTTTACAAAACTTTGCAAAGTTGGCTTCTTAGAATAAAACTATTCGAGACGAACATTTTGGCGCCGGTTTCATCGAATTTGGATCAACTGTTAAAAAGTTGTGGCTATCCGAAGTTTAGGGGCTAATCTGTAAAATCCAAGGACTAAACAGAAAGAAAAATAACTGCGAATAGGCCCTTACCCACGTGGCGGCTTCCTACTGGCCGAGCAGCATTCGCTGCGGAAGCTATTCGGCGAACGGTTGTAACTTAGGCAAAACAGCGGCGATGGCTAGAAAAAAATTAAACCGGAGATCGGTTTGACTAAACCGAACGGTTTACTAAAGCCCACGGTTAACTGATCTAATTCAAATATAAAAAATCTAAACTAAGCGAACGAGGATGTTGTTCACGGTGGCGATGATGACGAACAGGAGACGACGGCGTGGGCGTTGGGCGATGGACAGTGGACAGGGCGGCGTCTCCGGCAGTCCTTAGCGGCGGCGAAGGGGTCGGGGAGACCGGACGTGGCGTGGGCGGCGCGCTGGTGGGGTCGCCGGGTGGCGGGGTGGCCAGCGACGAGCGGAGGGAGGAGGCGGAGCTCTGGTGTTCCGGAGAGAGCGCGGGTCGTCCAGGCGGCGGCTCCGGTGACCTAGAGGCAAAACCATCATGTCAAAACGGAGTGCGCAGATGAGGGGCGAGTGATGAAGAGAATGAGGGCCGGGGTGCACCACCGGCAACGGAATCGACAGTGAGGCGGCTCGGCTCCGGCGAGATCCGAATGGGCGGGGCGGCGGCTACATGCGATGTGGGGAGCATATGAGGGGCGAGATCAGACGAGGGCGTCCCGGGGCTTTTATAGGCGAATGTAGGGCGTCGGGGAGCAGTGGGATAAGCTCTACCCCGAGAGCTTGGGCAGGCGGGTTCGGGAGCGCGCATGGCGTCGTCATCCCGTGGTCTGCGGGAGGTTGGCGATGACCTGGGGAGCGGGCTCTGCGGGTCAGCGATAGGGAGAGATGAGCGAGGGAGAGAGATGAGCGGGCGAGCGACGGGAAGGCGCTTCGGGTGCGGGAGCAGGCCTGGGATGGCCTGGCCAGGTGGCCAGTGGGCCGCGTGGTTGCTGGGCCAGCTGGCCCACGCGTGCATGTGTTTTTTTTACAGAACAAAAACTACAACAGAGCAAAAATAAAAAAAAACAAAAAAAACTACATAGGCATATTATATACCAAAATGTTCAAAAAAATACCCCGAATAAGATGAACTATTTTTCAAGTTCAACTAAAATCTATAAAAATTCATAAAAGTCAAACAGTGCTACTGTTGCATTTAAAATCAATAAAGTTCATTTTTAAAATAGCAAAATGATTTCAAATTTATTTTCACCTAATTTTGTATTGAGGGGAATCATTTTACCCTTATTTCCATTTATTTATTTTTAGGAGAAAATATTTTGAATAGAAACTCAAATAACTCCCAGTTGGATTTAAATTTGGAATTTCAAACAACTTCAAATGGAAAATGGGTTTCAAATAACTTCAAAGTGACTTCCATTCTATTTATTTGAAACTTCCAACTCTCTTTCGTCAAATATGAAGAATTCATTTTATCTTCCCTCATCAACTCACTGAGCTGCTTAAAGTTTCTAAATTTAAAATATTTCAAAATGGAATTCAAATCATTTTCAAACCCCTTTTCATTTCTTTAAATGGAAGAAGTCATATCATGTTCACTCTAGGGTTTTGTGATGAAATTAATTTGAATTTGGGAAGATCAAAATGCAAGATGCAAAGTTTTGGGAAACTCCTTTTATTCCCTCTAATTCAACTTTCAAAAAGTTTTCAATTTCCAATCATTTTCACATAATCAATCACACAACAATCAAACAAACAATCATAATAATTTATTTAATATAACATTCCAAAATTTCGAATTTTGGGATGTTCCAATGAAGAAGCATAAAGCACCATGTTCAAGTAGAGGGTACAACGGGTTGCGAGAGAGTGGACCGCTGTAGATAGAGGGGGGAAGGTGATGGAGATCTTGGTGAAGATGGTGGAGGTGTTTGTGTAGATTGCGGTGATGAGGATGATGGCCACGACAACGTTCTGGCGCCACCGGAAGAGAAGGGGAGAGGGGGCCCCTTCGTCTTCTTCTTCCTTGACCTCCTCCCTGGATGGGAGAAGGGTTTCCCCTCTGGTCCTTGGCCTCCATGGCGTGGGAGGGGCGAGAGCCCCTCCGAGATTGGACCTGTCTCTCTATCTCTCTCTGTTTCTGCGTTCTCAGATTCTACCCTTTCACCGTTTCTTATATTCCTGGAGATCCGTAACTCCGATTGGGCTGAATTTTGGACACGATCTCTCTATCCGGATATTAGCTTTCTGGCGGTGAAAGAAGGGCACCAACCGCCTTACGGGGTGGCCACGAGGGTCAGGGGCGCGCCTGCCCCCTAGGGCGCACCCCTACCTCGTGGGCCCCTCGAGCATCGTCTCGCGTTGATTTCACTTCCCAAAAATCACATATATTCCAAAAAAATCTCCGTCCATTTTTATCCCATTTGGACTCCGTTTCATATGGATTTTCTGTGAAACAAAAAACATGCAACAAACAGGAACTGGCACTGGGCACTGGATCAATATATTAGTCCCAAAAATAGTATAAAAAGTTGCCAAAAGTATATGAAAGTTGTAGAATATTGGCATTGAACAATAAAAAATTATAGATATGACGGAGACATATCAGCATCCCCAAGCTTAATTCATGCTCGTCCTAGAGTAGGTAAATGATAAAAAAGATAATTTTTGATGTGGAATGCTACCTAGCATAATCTTGATCACATATCTAATCATGGCATGAATATTAAGATACGAGTGATTCAAAGCAATAGTCTATCATTTGACATAAAAACAATAATACTTCAAGCCTACTAATAAAGCAATCATGTCTTTTCAAAATAACAAAGAAAGTTATCCCTACAAAATCATATAGTCTGGCTATGCTCCATCTTCTTCACACAAAATATTCACGTCATGCACAACCCCGATGACAAGCCAAGCAGTTGTTTCATACTTTTGACGTTCTCAAACCTTTTCAAATTTCACTCAATACATGAGCGTGAGCCATGGACATAGCACTATAGGTGGAATAGAATATGATGGTGGAGGTTGTGTAGAAGAAGAAAAAAAGGAGAAAGTCTCACATCGACGCGGCTAATCAACGGGCTATGGAGATGCCCATCAATTGATGTCAATGTGAGGAGTAGGGATTGCCATGCAACTGATGCACTAGATCTATAAGTATATATAAGCTCAAACTGGAACTAAGTGGGTGTGCATCCAACTTGCTTGCTCATGAAGACCTAGGGCATTTGAGGAAGCTCATCGTTGGAATATACAAGCCAAGTTATATAATGAAAATTCCCACTAGTATATGAAAGTGATAACTCAAGAGACTCTCTATATGAAGAACATGGTGCTACTGTGAAGCACAAGTGTGGTAAAAGGATAGTAACATTGCCCCTTCTCTCTTTTTCTCTCATTTTATTTATTTTTTCTTTTCTTTTTCTTTTTTTGGGCCTTATCTTCTTTTTTTTTGACTTTCTCTTTTATTTTTTTATTTTTTACGTCTAGAGTCTCATCCCGACTTGTGGGGGAATCATAGTATCCATCATCCTTTCCTCACTGGGGCAATGTTCTAATAATGATGATCATCACACTTTTATTTACTTACAACTCGATACTAGAACAATGATATGACTCTATATGAATGCCTCCGGCGGTGTACCGGGATGTGCAATGATCTAGCGTAGCCATGGCATGAAAAATGGACAAGCCATGAAAACATCAAGCTAGCTATCTTACGACCGTGCAAAGCAATATGACAATGAATGCTCAAGTCATGTATATGATGGTGACGGAAGTTGCATGGCAATATATCTCGGAATGGCTATGGAAATGCCATGATAGGTAGGTATGGTGGCTGTTTTGAGGAAGATATAATGAGGTTTATGTGTGACAGAGCGTATCATATCACGGGGTTTGGATGCACCGGCGAAGTTTGCACCAACTCTCGAGGTGAGAATGGGCAATGCACGGTACCGAAGAGGCTAGCAATGATGGAAGTGTGAGAGTGCGTATAATCCATGGACTCAACATTAGTCATAAAGAACTCACATACTTATTGCAAAAATCTATTAGTCATTGTCGGTGTCAAAACCGGCGGATCTCGGGTAGGGGGTCCTGAACTGTGCGTCTAGGCCGGATGGTAACAAGAGGCTGGGGACACGATGTTTTACCCAGGTTCGGGCCCTCTTGATGGAGGTAAAACCCTACATCCTGCTTGATTAACATTGATGATATGGGTAGTACAAGAGTAGATCTACCACGAGACCAGAGAGGCTAAACCCTAGAAACTAGCCTATGGTATGATTGTATGTTGTGATTGTTATCCTACGGACTAAAAACCCTTCAGTTTATATAGACACCGGAGAGGGTTAGGGTTACACAAGGTCGGTTACAAAGGAGGAGATATCCATATCCGTATTGCCAAGCTTGCCTTCCACGCCAAGTACAGTCCCATCCGCACACGAGACGAAGTATTCAATCTAACAGTCCGGCCAATGGAGACAGTCCGGCTATCTGGAGACCCCCTAATCCAGGACTCCCTCAGTAGCCCCTGAACCAGGCTTCAATGATGATGAGTCTGGCCCGCAGTATTGTCTTCGGCATTCACAGAAGAATTTGAATACGAGGATAGTGTCCGACCTTGCAAAATAAGTTCCACATTCCACCGTAGAGAGAATAATATTTTCGCAGATCTAATTTGCTGGCTTTTTTTGGCAGCATGACGTTACGTCATGGCCCGGTGATTATTCGAACCGTTTCTTTTAACCAGCCCCGCACATAACGCGAGGCAGTTTTTCGACACGTCTTGTCAAAGCAGAGATCGTGTCCCCTTATCACGGGATTCTCATCAATACGGGCGTGGGTAACCCAACCGTGCCATCAATTGCGGCGCTTTGGGGAGAAGCGAGTTTTACCAGGCAAGTGGGGACGCTTAGTTTCGTCTACCCATATAAAGGGATAAGGATTCACCTTTCTATCCACGCCTTCTTCCTCCCTTACCCATCCGTTTTCGCACACTCGAGCTCTAGCGCCCAAGTCCGCACTTCCCACCTCGACCTTCTCCAATCATGTCCGGAGCCGGAGGCAAGTGGATGGTCTCCTCCGTCACGGAGGGAGACATCAAGAAACTGAGGAGAGTCAGATACCTGCCCGACGACATCGCGCTCCGGCTCCTAGATGAGGGGCAGCTCATCCCCACCCCTAGGCCCCATGAGATGGTAGTATTCCTCACCCATTTCCTCCGTGGACTGGGATTCCCTCTCCATCCCTTCATCCGGGGGCTTTGTTTTATTACGACCTGGATTTCCACGATCTGGCCCCGAACTTCATCCTCAACATCTCGGCGTTTATCGTCGTGTGCGAGGCCTTGCTCCGCATCAAGCCCCACTTCGGCTTATGGCTGAAGACCTTCAATGTCAAGCCAAAGGTGGTGGGCAGCCGCAAGGCGGAGTGCGGAGGCGCCATGGTGGGCAAGATGCCCAACATAACATGGCTCGAGAGCTCCTTTGTGGAAACCA
Organism: Triticum urartu; assembly: GCF_003073215.2. Classification (NCBI taxonomy): domain Eukaryota; kingdom Viridiplantae; phylum Streptophyta; class Magnoliopsida; order Poales; family Poaceae; genus Triticum; species Triticum urartu. The sequence goes on from NC_053024.1 coordinate 738,209,455, forward strand.
TAAAGGGGTGGCAATCGGGGTGGTTCTATATCACCGAGCCGCACGACCCTGCATGGGCAGCAGCCCCCGAGTTCCGATCTGGCATCCCCACGCGGGTCACCTCCTGGAAAGAGAAGGGCCTGTCCTAGGGTAGTTCGAAAGAGCTGACCGGACTCCAAACATGTATTCAAAACATGGTGGACAAGAAGCTCAAGCTTGTCAACATAGTCCAAGTTATGCTCATCCGCCGGAAACTCCCGTGCCAACAACGGGAGTTCAACTTGTGGGAGTTCAATCCGGCGCAGCACCAAACTCTGAACAGGCTCTTCGACACGACTCATGAAGACGCCCGGAGGGTGCTGTTCAAAAGTGCCGAGCCCCCCCCCCATATTACTGAGGATCGCGGATTCAGCGCGAAGTGCCAAGCCAGTGCGGTAAGCTGCTTTACCTTTCATAGGATAATTATTTTTTATATAGATTGACTCTATGCGGGATCTAAACTCCCGTACCTTTGACAGGACTGGCAGAAGATGGCCGGACAGATCGACTGTCCCGCTCCTTTGCCTGAAGGCCCCGCAGACGCTCTTCTGGCGAAGATGTTGAATCCGGCCCCTTATACGGTGCCGGAGAAGACAAAGAAGGCCAAGGGAACCCGAAAGAGTTCCCGACGCCAGGCGTCGTCGGACTCACCGTCTGATGACTCTGCGGCGCACTCCTCCCCTCAAGACGAGGAAGAGGAAGAAGAAGACGCTCCCCCACCGACTGGGGGAGACAAGAAAAGGAAGGCGGCCCCAACTGGGGAGGCCGGTGGGTCCAAGAAGGGAAGGACTCTCCTTCCGGACAGTTCCACCGCCGCCGACAAAGGCGAAGACGAGTGGTTGCCCAGGGTCAAGCCCCCGAGGAGATTGTAAGTATTCGGATACCAGAGTAACTCCTAGGATTCCTTTGTCGCACTGCTTTCCCTAACGCCGAACGCAATTATGCAGGCCGCCACGAGCCAGTATCGATGTATCATCGGACGGCTCCTTGGGCTTGTCGGACATGGATAGCGATCCAGTCCCGACCGCCACCTCCCCTCATCCTGCCGACGACACCGAGGTGTTGTCTCAAGAGGCACCGGATCAAGGGGAGATAGTCCCGGGGGCGCCTCAAGGCGACCTTCCGGACTTTGGGAGCCGAGGGGATGAGGCCCCTGAGAGCTCCGAGTTCGGCCCTCAGCCGAACACCGCGCCGGAACCTCCAGCAGTTCCAGGCTCGGGCAGGCGGCCTCCATCTAAGAGGGGCAAGACGCCTGTGCCGGTGACCTCTGTCCATCCAGAGGCGCCAGACAATCTGCTGGAAGCGCTTCGCATCGCTTCCATCGACGAGGAGCACCGCACTATCATGAGTGCGGTGATCCAGAAGGTTCAGTCCGCCAAGAGCGGATTGACTGAAGCCTGTGCCAGCCTTCTAACAGGCTTCGAGGTAAGTGTTTTAAAATGTAGTAGAAATATTACCGCATGGACAGTAGCCCCTGATGCTTTGTTCGGTGTTCACAAAGGAAAGCCGAACAGAGGATCAAATAATATCGCAGGAGTCTAATATAAGTATGTCAATATGCGTATGCAGGCTTCGCTGCTGGCGTCCGTCGCACTGACTGCGGAGGTCGCCGTATTGAAGCAGGCACTACTAGAAAAAGGGCTATAGATGGGATTGACACTAATGGCGCACCAGACAAGCGGTGCGCCATTAGTATATACTAATGGCGCACCACCTTCTGATACGCCATTAGAGTTGAAACTACTAACGGCGCACCTGGCCCAGGGTGCGCCATTAGTATCCAATTTTTTTTAACTAGTGCGCCTATCCAAACATACTAATGGTGCATCCAGACACAGTGCGCCATTACTAGTTGTAACTAGTAATGGCGCACCTGTCGGAAAGTGCACCACTAATGTTGTTTTTTCTATTATATTTTTTATTCCCTTTTTTGCAAAACTACTAATGGCGCACTGTTCCACCATGCGCCATTACTAGTTTAAACTAGTAATGGCGCACTGTGGAACAGTGCGCCATTAGTATGTTTTTTTTTGCAAAACTACTAATGGCGCACCACCAGAAGGTGCGCCATTAGTAACCTGGATTACTAATGGCGCATTTAGAGTTGGTGCGCCATTAGTAAGTGGGCAGCAACAAGATATTTTGGACAGCCTCTCCTACCCACACTCACTTTCTCCCCACTTCATTCTCTCCACCTCCTCCTTGTCTCGGGTGCCTCCTCTTTTTCACCTCATTTCCACCAATTTAAGTGGTTAAATTACCTTGTTTTGATAGGTAAGTAAGGGTGGGAAGCTATATTTATGTTGTTCTCCCTACAACAATGTGCACATGCACTTTTTATGGCCTAGCTAGATCTATGTATGTTCGTGGTGTTGCATATGTGTTTGTGTTTGGAGGTGTACCGGTATTTGAAATGCGATAGTTGCCAATATTTGCCGGAATGTTGATGCATTTCTGTTTCGGCGAGAATTTTGGCATTAAGCATTCTTTTTGGTCCTATTTTTAGGGAAATTCATGCCAAATTTTTTCTTGGTTCTAAAATATCATTTTGCTCTACCCCGCAGGCGACCATGGTCCGCATGATGACCGAAGGCATCGTGAATAGGTTTTTGAGGTCCACGAAGGCCGAGATGCTTCAAAAGAACGAGGCGGAGATAAGATGTCCGTGTCGAAGATGCAAGCTGAAGAGCCTTATTGCGGACCCGGAACCCGGGCAGGTGCGGGACCACCTACTCTTACGTGGTTTCATGGATGGCTATGGGTGGCAAGGTGATGAAGATGACTACGAAGTCGTCCATGGGGGCCGGGCAAGAAATGAGGAAGGGCAGCAAGACAACCACCGTGGCTCGGGCGGGCAAGAAGACGAAGAATCCCCAGGAGATGATCACGACGGTGATGCTGTACACAGTCATCATGTAGAAGATGCAGGATATGATGATGAGGGAGATGCCGGAGCAGACGACGGGCATGATCATGAAGATGATGATGCCGGCGGAGCAGACGATGCTGGACCATCGATGGGCTGGGTGCAGGACCCTCATATTCAAGAGCTGCTTCTCAAGCAGACGGATGACGCGAGAGCTGCCGCCCGAGAGAAAGCCAAGATGGATCAACTTGAGTTAGACGCGGTTACTCCATTGTATGAAGGATGCAGGCCCGAGGATACCTGCCTGAAAGTAACGCTCATGGCTCTGGAGATGAAGGTAAAACACAAAATGACCGACGCATGCTTCGACGAGAACATGTCATTCTAGCACGAACGTCTTCCCAAGGGGAACAAGTGCCCGACCAGTTTGGAGGAGGCCAAGAAAATCATGTGTCCTCTAGATTTACCGCACGTGAAATACCATGTGTGCATGAACAATTGCATCATTTATGGGGACGAGCACGCGGAGTCTACCATATGTTCGGTGTGCGGCGTCACTCGATACAAGAAGAGGAAGAAAGCTCCTCGAAAAGTGGTGTGGTACTTCTCGATCACTCCTCGTCTGCAGCGGTATTTCGCGGACCCTAAGCTAGCAAAGCTCCTGCGTTGGCACGCGGATAGAGAGGAGAAGAAGCGAGAAGATGACACAAATGATCTGGAGATAGATAAAAAATACAAGATGATGAGTCACCCTAAGGATGCGAGCCAGTGGCAAGCGTTGAACTTCGAAGACCTAGAATTTGGGAACGATCCAAGGAACATCGTGCTGGGCGCGAGCACCGATGGAGTCAATCCGTTTGGCAGCCATTGAAGCACACATAGCACCTGGCCTGTGTTTGTGTGGATGTACAACCTTCCCCCATGGTTGTGCATGAAGAGGAAGTACATTCACATGAGTATGCTAATTGAAGGATCGAAACAACTAGGGAACGACATCAATCTGTATCTGGGGCTGCTGAAAGAGGAGCTTGACACGCTGTGGAAAACGCCAGCCAATACGTGGGACGCCGCAGAGAAAGAATATTTCCCTATGAGAGCCGCGCTGCTCACGACGGTGCACGACTATCTCGGTTACGGATATGTCGCAGGGCAGGTGGTCCACGGATTTTCTGGATGCGTCAGGTGCATGGATGACACAACGTATCGCCAGCTAGATAGAGATCCGGGGTCTTCGAAAACCGTGTTCATGGGACATCGAAGGTGGCTTCACGATGATGACTCGTGGAGAAAACGCAAGGATCTATTCGATGGTGAAACCGAACCCCGAGGACGCCCGCGTACGAGGAGCGGCGAGGAAATAGACGAGCTGTTGAAAAATTGGAAAGACTGCCCACTGCCGGGAAAGAAGAAAAGGGCGCCAGAGCCGGGAAAGAAGCGAAAGGCGCCAGAGCCTCTACTGAAGGTATGGAAAACGAGGTCTGTTTTCTGGGACTTGCCGTACTGGAAGATCCACCATGTGCCTCACAGCCTTGATGTCATGCATATCACGAAGAACGTGTGCGAGAGTCTGCTTGGTACCCAGCTCAACATGCCAGAGAGGACCAAAGATGGGCCGAAAGCAAGGGCAGACTTGAAATCAATGGGCATCAGGCAGGAGCTTCACGCTATATATGATGATGATGATGATGATGATGAGGCGAAGCAGGACACGGAAAGTCGTCGCAAAGGCAAAAAGGCCAAGAAGACCGGAAATGACTACCCTCCCGCGTGCTTCACTCTAAGTCAGGAGGAGATCGAGTAGTTTTTCACCTGCCTCGTAGGAGTAAAACATCCTTACGGTTACGCGGGGAAGATAAGCAGATACCTAGACCCAGCGAAGTAGAAGTTCAGTGGGATGAAGTCTCACGACTGTCACGTGCTGATGACGCAGATACTTCCAGTTGCAATCCGTGGGATCATGGACGCGCACGTCCGTGAAACCCTATTTAGCCTATGCAACTTTTTCGACGTCATCTCTCGGAAGTCTGTTGGCGTGAGGCAACTCAGAAGGCTACAGGAAGAGATCGTGGTGATACTATGCGAGCTTGAGATGTACTTCCCGCCCGCATTCTTCGACGTTATGGTGCATCTGCTGGTCCATATCATGGACGCTATCATCCAACTCGGGCCGACGTTCCTGCACAACATGATGCGGTTCGAAAGGATGAATGGTGTCATCAAAGGATACGTTCGCAACATGTCACGTCCAGAGGGAAGCATAGCCAGGGGCTTTCTGACCGAAGAGTGCATCTCCTACTGCACGAATTATCTAGGCATCGAGAAGCCCGTTGGTCTGCCCGTCAACAGGCACCTCGGCAGGCTCGCTGGATGGGGTCACCGTGAGGGTCATCGCGAAATGCATGTCGACTTCGAGGGTCGACTCGCCGACTTTGAAAGAGCAAACCTAGTCGCGCTACAACACATAGACATGGTCGATCCTTGGGTGGTAGAGCTCAAAACCTTTATTAAGAAGACGTACAATGACCGAGGCCAACAGAGGACAGACGGAGATATACTCAAAGAGCACAACTCATGTTTCACGCGTTGGTTCAAGCAGAAGCTTCTGTCGTACCCTTTACATGAGGATTCTTCCGCTGAAGAACAACTCATATTCGCCTTGTCACAGGACGCCGAGCACAACCTGATGACCTATGAGGCGTACGATATCAATGGCTACACATTCTACACCGAGGCCAAGGACATGAAGAGCGATGGTTATCAGAACTCCGGGGTAACGATGGAATCCTACACTGGTAACGACAAGGACAGATACTACGGAAGGATCGAGGAGATCTGGGAGCTGAGCTACGCTGGAGAGAAGGTCCCGATGTTCCGTGTCAGATGGGCCAAGAGCGTCCAAAAAGAAGACCGGTATTTCACCACCATGGTTATACGCGAAATCCAAGACCCGCGGGCGCAAACGTCACCGTGAAAAATGAGCCATGGGTACTGGCTTCCCAAGTGGACCAATGCTTCTTCATTACCGACCCGTCAAAGCCCAATCGTGTTGTCGTGAGGAGAGGCAAAAGGAAGATCATCGGAATGGATGGAGTAGCCAATGAGCAAGACTTCGACAAGTACGATGACCCGAGGATCGAACATGACGACGATGATGAAGTAGCAGCATACACCACAAGAAGAAGCAGGGCCACCCGACCTAAAGGACGTCCGTTCCACAGAAGAACTCCATTTGTGAAAAAGAAGGGCAAGAAGATTGTGAACAGATAGCTAGCTAAGATCGATTGTATTTAAATCATAGCCTTCATTTCTCGATTGTATTTCATGGGCACTTTTTGAACTATCATGAATATTTTTAAATTTCATGGACACTCGATCTCGATCCCCCTCCATCTCGATCGCTATCCCACCTCGCCAGATCCAGTCCCCCTCGCCGCCGAGCACCCCCCGGTCCACCGGCCGCCGCCGCCGACCCCCCGCGCCCTCGATTCCCCTACTCAACCGCCGCAGCCGACCCCCCGCACCCCTCCCCTACTCAACCGCCGCCGCCGACCCCCCGCACCCCACGCACCCTCCCCCGCTCCACCGGCATTACTGTTTGATGATATTTTTAAAAAAATTATTACTGTCTTATAAAAAAAATATTACTGTTATGATTTAAACCAGTTTGAACATATTTAAACACAAATAAGTATCAAACAGCATTTTAAATGCATAAAAAAAATTTTGTGGAGCCTGGGAATCGAACCCAGGACCCTGCTGACCAGTCGAGCTAGCAGAGGGGACTTAGTGTGGATCAGGTCAGGTGGAATATAACCTATTGGCTCGAGCAGAAATAAAAAAAAAATACTAATGGCGCACCACGGTGAGGTGCGCCATTAGTATGGATGTACTTATGGCGCACCGAGGGGTGGTGCGCCATTAGTATTGTGCCGCCCCCATCCATATTTCCTCCCCTGCCCCTCCCTATCCCCTCTCTCTTCCTCGCCGTCGCCCTCGATCCCCTTCCCCTCTCCTCTCCCGACGCCGCCCTCTCCTCTCCCGACGCCGCCGCCCCGCCGCCCCGTCGTCCTCGTCTCCCCGCCGCCCCGTCGTCCTCGTCTCCTCGGCGCCGCTCTCCCCATCGCCCCACCTCGTTGGACGCCATCGCCCCGCCGCCCTCGTCGCTGGTGGCCCGGACGCCGCCCCGTCCACACCACCGTCGCCGAAGCACCACCACCTGGACCTCGTCGCCTCCCAGACCTCGTCGCACCACCACCACCCGGACCTCGTCGCCCCGTCCACACCACCGCCCCCGTGAGCTCCCCTTCCTCCTCTCCCCCTCTCCCCCCCTGTTCATTGTGAAGAAATGTGTGACAGTTTCACTAACTTAATTTCATTCTGAAGAAATTTGCGCCTAGAATTTCTTTTTGTTACAATGCTGCTTGCTAAATGGAGTGATGGCATCAAATTGAAACATGGATAGAAAAAAATTGTGTTCTGAAATATGTGTTCTGAAATATTATGCTAGAAATGTAAATATGTGTTCTGAAACACTTAGCTTGATCATAGTTAATTTACCGAATTTTTTAACAAAAAGGAGATCCAGCATGCACAGGCACATTGATGCACCGGCCCTGTAAGAAGCATCAGGGAAATAGAGGTTGGTTGTGGCAATTGTCACATTAGCCTTGTGCTCTCCGACCAAATGTAAGATATGCAACAAATAACGGACAAATACCTAACAGTTTTTTGGAGCTAGCGAAGAGATTAAAATCTATGTGAGATATTCATAGCCATGAAGCCCAGTAGCCTGTAGTTCACTAAACTTATAGCCCAAGACCCAATTTACATGCTATACCCTTCAGCAACATTGCTTGCTAGAACTACTGTCACATGTGCACTTGGCAGGTAACACTAACTAAACCTAGCATGCAAAAAGGATCACATGTTTTAGAGCACTATCTTCTACTACAACCTGAGGGTTTTCTTAGCTAAATTAGGCTATGTTCGTTTTGTGTCAGCTACTTGCTGTCCATGTTAACTTCTTTTCATGGTACCCATAGATTTGACTTTCAGTGTTGGTGATTCTGTAGTTGCTGTAGACTACTATAGTGATGAGTGTCTAGCTTTTGTAATCTACACTTCTTGCATAAGGATTTGCGTGGGCCTTTGTACCATGAGTAATTTGGGACATGGGAATTGGTTCTTTCTTACTATAGTCTTGCTGCTATAGTATGGCTCTGTTCTTGGTGGAGGTTTCATTACTTGTTTTGTGTGGCTTAGGTTATATTTTAGTGGAATTTGTGTGATATGTTTGGCTGGACTATGCTCTTTTCATAGTTATAGTGTTGTCACTTTACAGCTTGCATGCTTGCCATACCAGACCATCAGTGTTCCGCTGTTATGATAAACTGTTCAATTCTTTTTTTGCTGTTATAGTTTGTCCTCTAATTAGCAGAAACTACTCATTCTTACTCCCCGGAGGTGGCTGGCAGTATCATCCTTGATCTATATTTTTTGGATGGTTAGTCAAAGAGCATGTGATTAATAAATTAGAGGAAGTGCATGTGATTAATAAATTGTGGATACCACTTGCATCTTTTCTATGTACACATGAAAAAGCATGACGGTTTGCTTCAGTTTGTATGTGTCCAATTGTTTTTTTTAATTTGACTGAAACTATCTATCTTGGTGGCACTTGCATCTCCTGTACATACATACATATGAATCAGCACCACACTTCTCTTCAGTTTGTATGTGTCATTTTTTTTGGTTGAACTTTCACTGAAACCAACTGGATGTACTTGGCATTAATTCAGATTCAGTCATGTACTTGGCATTCAAATAGTATAAATCTGTTCAAATTGCATAATTTACTTGCTGATAGATAGATAGCATATCCAAATACTCAGACATGTACTACTAGTTATTTATAGATCAAATCTGACAAAACAAGGACATTAGTTGGAGGTCACCTTTTTTTGGGGTAGTTTTTGTTTGGAGATTGCAATTGGAATTGTTGTATTTGGTGCATCTGTCAGTCAACTGCTGCTGACCATATGATACTGCTTGGAGATGCATATATTGTTTCACCTCTTCACATGCCAATGTATTTTCCATGTTGTGATGGAGGCCTTTTTTGCCTTGTCCACCTGAGAGGCCCTTGAGTTTGCTGGAATGTCGATTAACTTCCGTTCCGGCAAATTCGGGTACTCCATATGTCCTATTTTCAGCAAAGGTCATGCTGAAATTTTCCATGAATTTTAGCATGACTTTGCTAAAAATAGGACATATGGGGTACTTGTGACTAATGCATGGGCCGGGGTATCTTAGTAGTTAATTAAGTAGGATCAAGTGCCCCGGCGTACTTGTGACTAATGCATGGCTTTTAGGGTGCCTCGGTGTCGATAAAAACCGAAATGATGAAAGCTTAGGCTTTTAGGGTGCCTCGGCGTCGAAAAACCCTCAATGATAAAAGCTTAGCTTTTAGGATGCCTCGGTGTCGACAAACCCTAAATGATGAGACCATGATCTTGCTCCTTGACAATAACCAACTTTTTGACCAAACTTTGTTCCTATTTAGAGAGAAACATGGCCAACAATGATGAGGCCGGGGGTTCGGGCGTCAAGGCATTCTGGGAGCTGTCCCGGGAGATGGAGGAACAACCTCACTTGTATGAGGACGCCACCTTCCCCACCGATCCTGAGACCACTGATGGTACCGCCGAGGATGACCCCACTGATGCCACCACTGATGGTGCTGCTGAGGATGCCACCACTGATGATGGCGGCACACGCACAGATGGCAGCCAACCGAAGAGGCAACGGAAGGACCGGCGCCCGACCGTGCTCCGCACCCTCAAGGAGGAAGTTACTGAAATGGACTCCGACGGGAATCCAACGGCGCCCGAACGAATAGTCAAGGGGTACTCGCTTCAGCTCAGGTGCATTCTCCGGAGCACCGTCTCGATCAACACCGAGAACCTGAGGCATCCTGACCGAGGGAATTTGCGCAACCTCCTCTTCACGAAGCTGCACGAATGATACAAGTTCCCCGCTGAATTTGAAAACACAAGCCTCAAAGGAAATAAAGTGAACAATGCTGCCCTCACGAAGATGAGCAAGGCCCTGTCTACTTGGAAAAGCAATGTGAAGAGAATGATCGAGAAAGGTGAGAGTTATGAGAAGATCAAGGAGAAAAATCCTTCGATCACCGAAGATGACTGCAACGACTTCATGATCAATTGCTCGAGCACTGCAAACTCCGATTCAAGTAAGTGGGGGAAAGAAATGCGGGAGCTGAACTTAGGGGAACACACACTCGGTCCCGGCGGTTACAGAGTGGCGGAGCCTATATGGGACAAGGAGGAGGCGGACCGTGCCGAGCAAGGCCTACCGCCCCTCTTCGATAAATACGGTGACAAGCAGACCAGGAACTTTGTCAGGGCCCGGTACAAGAAGGACCCGAAAACAAAGGAGCTTACCACGGATCCGAAGACCAGGGCGCTTGACCTTGTTCAGGTAAGGAATACACCCCCGCGTAATTAGCTCCATATGGTTGCATTCTAATTAATGAAGCCAAATTTCTAAATGGTTCACATTCCTTCCGCAGGCGACTGAAAGCAGTAGCGCGGGGTCGACTAAGAGCAACCCTTGGGACACCACTCTAAATAGGGCGTTGAATGTAATGAAGAACAAGGATAAGCTCAGTAAGCCGACGTCAGCTGGTCATGTGGCCGGCAAAGGCTTGTCGACAAAATGGTCGTCATACTATAACACTGGTGGGCGAAAGGAGAAAAAGACCAGCTCGGAAAGCCAGGCGCGCGAGGTTCAAGAACTCAGGGCACAGGTGGCGCGGATTCCGGAGATTGTCCAAGAGCAAGTGCAACAACAACTCGGAGCGACGATCACCGCCATTGTGCCTACCTTGATCCATGGGATTAGTGCGTGGATTGCGGGCGGCCAATAGGGGCCGCCCCCGATTCCTAGCTTCACGGCCAGCAACTCGCAGAACGCGATGGTGGGGCCATTGGTGTCTCCGGCGGAGGCGGCATTGGTGTCTCCGACGGCGGCACGGGAGCTTAATGCACCCGGGTGTACGCCGGCCGGCACCTCTGCAGCAAGCGGCCCCTCCGTCAACTGCACGCCCGCCGTTGGCGGTGCCTCGACATTAGCCGAGCTCGACGCCATCATCACGGTAACTAATTAAGCCTCTCTCGGCCGAGGACTTCATCTCCTTGCCTTTGACCGGGCATCCCTAACACCCTACATGTTTTCGCAGGGCGCCGCCGACGTTCCGTGCACTCTCCTGCACTTCGTGAACAACGAGTTGGTCGATGTCGCCAAGGGCAAAATCGTTCAACCAGGCAACCCCTTGTTCCACGGTACCCAGATGCCACCCAACTTGTTTAGGGTTCAACTGGTTCGGGTGCTGCCAGGCTGCGACTAGTTGTTACCTCCGATTCGACCTGTCGGGGCCGACGATGATGACGTGATGACCCTCAGCGCCTGCCTGAGCTGGCCCCTGCTTTGGCCGAAGAGCCAGATTCGTTTGGGGGCGGGGGACACCACCCCAAAGACAACACCGCCGGTCGTGCCGGCGCCAAGTCGGCCCCATGGCAAGACCGCCACAACGGTGCCGGACATCCCTATGCCACTGGATCCAAACATGCATATGGCACAGGATCAGAACGACGACGGAGACAATACATTTGCCAACGTTGATCAGTACTTTGCCGATCATGGGTACGGTGGCGACTTCATGGGGCCTCCTTCTCAAGAACCCAACCCAACAAAAGACGTGCGCGATCTAGCTGGTACCGCGGAGAGGCCAAGTTGCAACAGGCGTCGTCTGCAGTTCAGCTCTCAGGAGACGCCTCCAGCTGCCGACTTCACCGAACCTTAGATAGGCGAGGTGCGAAATATGATCAGCCCCAACACACTCAAGAAGGCGGTCTGTGAGCAGAATTCGGTCCCATTACAGGAGAAGAAGAAGGCACGCAAAAGAAAGACTAACAAGGATGCGGGCCAGCCGGCACCGAGTACGATCCGTGCTTAGGATGGGCCACCTTCACCTGAGGATATCTCGAGGAGGGTGCATGTGGCGGGTAGGCCGATGCTACCGAGAAATATGCTCGATGCTGCAACCGGTGCTATGCGGAGTCTGCATGACAGTGTTCTTTCTTTGGAGAAGCGGCGTCTCGGAGAGAAGGATGTGGCATACCCGGTTTTCGCGGCCAAGGTGCCAGAGGGAAAGGGCTTTGTGGATAACTCCCTCGGGGGTACGATCGTCCTGCGGTTTGATGACATCCACGCTATGTTGAACCTTCATCCGCTGCACTACACCTTCATTCGGCTATTTTCGCTGAGTATGGAGATGTGGATCATTCGCGACAAGACCCCAGACATCGTGATAGTCGACCCCTTCTACATGCGTGCCAAGATCTTGGGCAGCGCTGGGGAGAGGTAAGTCGCGAGTTCTTACCTCGAAGGCGTCATTCTGGCAAACCAAGATAAGGATAACTTCCTCGAGCCTTACTTTCCCGAGTAAGTCCTCCCCTCAACCGCCCCGTAACATATGAATTCTTAGATTTTGATTGTTTTTCTTTTAACATTCCGTGTTTTCTGCAGTGACACACATTGCACGCTCATCCTCCTAAGCCCCAAATATTCCATGGCCACGTATTTCGACCCGGACCGTCAGTCGAACGTAGACTACACAAATGTCAAGAAGGTTCTTGATGATGTTCTCCCCGGCTACGTCAAATCTGGAGGCACCTTCACCAGGCCTATTCGTAAGTACGGCAAGCACGTGTTCTCCCACAATATGACGTTCTGCTGCGTCAAGCAGCCGCCTGGCGGTCAGAAGTGTGCCTACTACGCCATCCATCACATGCGGGCGATCGTACGGGACCATCATCAACTTCTGCTACCGAGTAGACTCAAAGATTGGGCCGCGAGCGTGTCGGCAATCCAGGACGCGGACATCAGACAAGAATTCTTTCGCATCCAGTCGGAGTTTGCGGAAATCATCCATCAAGATGTCCTTCGTACCTCGGGGCAGTTCTACCTCAGAAATCAACCGTCCAACAGTGACATCGACACAATCCTACAAATGCAGGCTGATAACGCCCATTGTTTCATGACTCCCACGATAGACGGCGGCTTCATCCATGCTCCGGTCCCTTGAGTCAAGTCGAAAGCAGTGATGCTATGTCTAGTTCTGAAACATCGATTGGCTCATGTTGTAATTAAACTTTAATGAACATGTAGTATGTCTCTTTGATTTCGAGAGTCGTTCAACTTAGATGTAATCGATGCTATTAATGTCTTGCTTTTCTCTTCCGATCGTTCTATTGCATACTTATATATTGCTTATGTATTGTCTGTGAATTGGTACTAACATTTCGTTTGGCTACTGCATAGCGATGTCGTGGTATGTCGTGTACAAGGGTAAGGTTCCCGGAGTCTACGACGACTGGGAGGAGTGTCGGAGACAGGTTCACCGATTCAGCGGTAACAGTTACAAAGGGTACGCCACTAGGGCCGAGGCCGAATCTAGATACGCCCGCTATCTAGGGGGAAAGGGGAGGCAGCATTGGAGGAAACGGATGAAGACGAGTTTCATCGTGATGATGCTCATCGTGATGACCGCAGCTCTCTTCTATGTGATGGTAGTTTAGATGATCGATATCGACTTGTAATGTGAAGACAAACTCGCGGTCTCGAGACTTGTAATATAATGTTCTATCTTTGTTCGGTCTTTTCAATTCGGAGACTAATATGATGAATTGTATTCGGAGACTAAAATGATGAATTGTATTCAGAGACTAATCTTCTATTGTATTCGATGAATCTGTTGTTGATGTGTGCTGTCTATATTTTGTCCAATTATACATTTTGTAACCTGTGCCAAAAACAGAAAATTAAAAAATAAAAAAACCTAATATTCATACTAATGGCGCATCACATCATAGTGCGCCATTAGTATGCCAAAGGATACTAATGGCGCATCATTAAACAGTGCGCCATTAGTATGCCGAAGTTACTAATGGCGCATCCTGTTGTTGTGCGCCATTAGTATGCCAAAGCACCTGGGTATACATGGCCCCCTGGGAGGCATACTAATGGCGCACTATTGTATATACTAATGGCGCATCTGGGGTGCGCCATTAGTATACCAGATACTAATGGCGCACCAGTGGTGCGCCATTAGTAAAATATACTAATGGCGTGGCACTAATGGCGCACCACTAATGCGCCATTAATGGCCAAATTAGGTGCGCCATTAGTAGGCCTTTTCCTAGTAATGAGGACCTCGAGGGGTCCAGGAAACAGCTCGGCCTTGCCAAGAGGTAGCTCGAGGAGAACAAGGGTAAGTAATACACTGTGTTATGTATATATATAAAAGAGGATGCGATTGCAAAATGACAGGCTCATCGTATGTTTGCTAGGCCCACGACCGAGGTGGCGACCCTGAAGCAAGCGCTAACCAAGGCCGAAGATACAGTGGCCAAGGAGCGCACCGAGCGAGAGAAGCACGAGGCTCGGGTGGGCGAGGTGCAGCAAGAGCTCCAGGCTCTTGTGGCGAAGCACGAGGCGTTGGAGCTTGACTCCAAGACGTGGGAGTCTGAGCTTGCCGCGGCCCCCGAGAGTGTAAAAAGTGCCAAGGCCGAAGCCCAAAAGGCCCTCCAAGAGATCGACGTGATGAAGAAGATAGCGGTGGGTAAGACTTTCTATATGCAAAGCAGGCATTTAAAAGTAAATTACCAATTACTTGCCCGGATCCGGAGCTCCTCAGGAGCATTCGCAGATTTGCCCCGCAGTGTGTCCGATGCCGCACAATTTTACCAGGCCGAGGATGGAAGCTCGACGGAGAAGCTGTTCTGGTCTCAATATGCTGAGGCCGAACATCCGGTGCCAATGAGCGACCAGCTGAAGCAGATGGTCGAGCTACATAAGGTGGCCGATCAGGCCATGAAGAGCTTTATAGTCCAGTTGTGGCCTAGCGACGCCCTTCCGAACAGGTTCTTCGGCCTGGTGAGGCGGCTTGTGGATGCCTGCCCACGGTTGGAGGTCGTCAAGCGATCTGTCTGCATTGAAGGTGCACGCCGGGCTTTCGCCCGTGTGAAATTGTAGTGGGTCAAGCTAGACGGCGTGAAGCTGATCAAGGAGGGGCCGCCAGAGGGCAAGGAGCACCGCCACCCCGAGATGTACTACGAGAGTGTTCTGCCGGGCGCCCGTCTCATCAAAGACGAGTGTTCAAAAGATGTAATATTTGAATGAGACTTGCTCGTTTTATCATTTATGTATGAAAACTTGTTTCATATGCGCTATGCAACGCTTGTGTGAATTTAAAATATTATCTTCCGTTTGGCCGTTTATCCAATCTGAGAGATGGCTAGTCCTCGGCTTCTGCCCCCATGCCGCGAGTGCTGGGGTGCTCGGGATAAACCTCAGCACAACGAACAAGGCAACCGGACTAATAATGCTTTATCACTCTCACTTAGTAGGAGAATTCTATAATTTTAAATTTCGGCGAAGCCCTTGGTATTCGGAAGGCCGAATTCGGGGTGCGATACACGCCTGTAAGCCGGACAGGGCCGGCCCCTCGCCCTAAGTGGCATAAGTCTTTAGGGACTCGAAAAACCTCGCCGAAAAGCGACCAGTCTCTCGCCTTATCATGACAGTCAGTTTTAGCTTTCTCTACTGAGGTGCTAAGCCCGGCAGAACCGGGGCACAATCGCAGTAGTTCTCCTAGCGCTACCTTAGGCGATAGAGCGGAACGTAAGGTACCAAAACATACGAGCCGGGTGAGGGAGTACTGGATTAGGGGGTCTCCAGACAGCCGGACTATCTCCATTGGCCGGACTATTAGACTATGAAGATACAAGATTGAAGACTTCGTCTCGTGTCCAGATGGGACTCTACTTGGCGTGGAAGGCAAGCTAGGCAATACGTATATGGATATCTCCTCCTCTGTAACTGACCTTGTGTAACCCTAACCCTCTTCCGTGTCTATATAAACCGAAGGGTTTTAGTCCGTAGGACAACAATCACAACATACAATCATACCAAAGGCTAGCTTCTAGGGTTTAGCCTCTCTGATCTCGTGCTAGATCTACTCTTGTAACACCCATATCATCAACATTAATCAAGCAGGACGTACGGTTTTACCTCCATCAAGAGGGCCCGAACCTGGGTAAAACTTCGTGTCCCTTGCCTCTTGTTACCATCCGGCCTAGACGCACAGTTCGGGACCCCCTACCCGAGATCCGCCGGTTTTGACACCGACATTGGTGCTTTCAATGAGAGTTCCGCTGTGCCGTCGCCACCAGGAAGGATGTCTCGTCCCGTCTTTAAAGACAACACTATCGCTGAGGGAGCTCTGGCTATCGGCCAAACTCTCCGGCTAGGTGGTTTTCTTATGACCGCCTGTTCGGCCGCTGCGCCGACGATGACTTCTCGGGTCATCAAAAGAAATCTTCACGTCAACTCGGAACTCGCCGAGTAGTTAGATCCAATGGAGCTCTCTTCCCTGAACGAGCTGTTGGATCGCATCGCCGCCCTGGGAGTCGCTACAGACTATGATCAGGTTGGGCCTAAACCCGATCTGAGAGATATTAACTCTCCCTAGGTCACCCATCACGTCGCAGTGGTGGAAGAACAATGCGGCAACCCTTCATCCATCTTAAGGACTAGCTACGTCTGGATTCCCGATCCCTCCAAGCCGGATACCCACGGAGGGGAGGACGTCACTCAAAGCCTGAACCCAGAATCAGACAGTGGGCTAGATTTACCGGAAAACATCCTTGGCCACTGAGCCTCAGATTGGGTGAGGATTCGGATTCAATTCCACCCACCCACCCAAACATACACGATCTATCCCAAATTAGGCAAGAGCCCGAAGAAACAGTACACCATTACTGGGCCAGATTCCTCCTGGTCAAGAACAGGATAAAGGACTGCCGCGAGGAAGATGCAATGTCATTCTTCTGCAATAATCGCACGGACAAGGGAATCCTCAACGCCATAAGTCGTCGCGAAATTACACGCTTTGCCGACTTGGTGTCCATAGTACGAAAGTACTGTGCGATGGAAAGTGCCTAGAAAACCGAAATAAAAGTTTGGGATAATCCGGCCCTGAATACAAACCTAGTCTGAAGTAAAAGGGTGCATTATCACAATACACCTGGGTTAACTACCAAAAAGCAAAAGCCCTATACGGGGCAAGGAACCGTACTGGAGGGATGGCTCAAAGGACCCTGCAAAATTCATAGTACAGCGGATGCGATACCAACGCACAGCCTTAGAGCATGCTGGATACTCCCGCAGGTGGCCAAAAGTGGTGACGATCTACTCCTCCCAAAATCCACAGAGCACACCCCGAGGACAACAATACGGTCTTAACTGTCGTTGAGACCTTCACGTCAAATAATAGACGGAAGCGAACACTCCGCAGCACGTCCGAGATCTGCCACATAGCAGAAACAAATCCTTGGAGCGACACGGCTATTACCTTCAATACCAGTGACGAACCTAAATTCTGAACAGCCCGAGTACCAGCCACACTGGTCCTCAGTCCAATCGTGGACGGCTTTCGACTCACCAAGGTACTCATGGACGGTTGCAGCGGATTAAACCTCATCTATGAGGAAACTCTTCAAAAGATGGAAATAGACTAGAGCCGCATTAAGCAAAGCAGCACAACCTTTAGAGGAATCATCCCCAGTCGTTTAGCACGCTGCATTGGAAAAATCACACTAGACGTGGTATTCGGCACGCCGGATAATTACAGGTCCGAAGAAATTACATTCCAAGTGGCCCCGTTCAGCAACGGATACCACGCTCTATTAGGGCGGGAGGCGTTTACAATCTTCCAAGCCATACCCCATTACGGGTACATGCAGCTCAAAATGCCCGGGGCCAACGGAATCATAACTCTTGTTAGTCATCCGGACATAGCACTCTGCACCGGAAATAAGACAGCTGCACTGGCCCTTGAGACACTATCCGAAGCCCTAGCGGCCGAAGAAATAACTGCGCTGCGCTCCACGGTGAACAGGGACAACGTGATACTCGATAAAAGATCCAAGTCCACCTCCTTTAAGCCGGCGGACGAAATAGTCAAATTCCAAGTCCATCCAACGGACCCTGCAAAAACAGCTTCCATCGAAGCATAATTAAACCCTGATGTCGACGCCGCATTGCGAGAGTTCCTATGTGAGAACTGGGACATTTTTGCCTGGCACCCTTCAGACATGCTAGGAATCCCACGCAGGCTGGCCGAACACAGCCTAAATATCTTAAATGGATTCAAGCCAGTCAAGCAGGCTCTTCGACGTTTCTCCGAGCCTAAAAGACAAGCCATGGGAGAGGAACTAGCCAAGCTATTGGAGGCCGGATTCATCAGAGACATAAAACATCCGGACTGGCTAGCAAACCTGGTGATGGTACCAAGAACGACAAATCCTGGCGCTTGTGCGTCGATTTTAAGGACCTTAACAAGGCCTGCCCAAAGGATCCCTTCCCCCTCCCCCTCACCGATCAAATCATCGATGCTACCGCAGGACACGATTCATTGTGTTTCCTCCACGCATACCCCGGCTACCATCAAATCAAAATGGCAGAGCCAGACCAAGCTGCAACGGCATTCATCATACCATATGGCCCATTCTGCTTCAACACAATGCCCTTCAGGCTAAAAAAACTCTGGTGCAACATATCAGCACATGATTCAGACATGCCTGGCAAACCAGATCGGCAAAACAGTCGAGGCATACGTGGATGACGTGGTCGTTAAAACCAAGCACGCCGAAACTCTAGTAGACGACTTGAGGCTCACATTCGACAACCTCTGAACATATGACATCAAGCTCAATCCGGAAAAATGCGTTTTCGGTGTACCAGTAGCAAAGCTCCTGGGATTCATTGTCCCCAGTAAAGGTATTGAAGCTAATCCGGAAAAAATTCAAGCGTTGTCACAGTTGGCTACCCCAACAGACCTCAAACAAATACAAAAATTAACTGGATGTGTGGCGGCTCTAAGCCGCTTTATCTCCCGCTTGGGAGAAAAGGCATTACCCCTTTATCGCCTCCTCCGGCGCACCGAACACTTCGAGTGGACGGATGCTACCACGGCCGGACTCAACGAAATAAAGGCCATATTGGCAACAAACCCAGTCCTGGCCATGCCAAACATTGGCGAACCAATGCTATTATACATTGCGGCAACTCATCAAGTAGTAAGCGCAGTGCTTGTCGTCGAGCGAGAAGTGGATGGACACAAATTTCCCCTTCAAAAGCCGGTTTACTACGTGTCCACTGTCCTTACTCCATGCAAATCACGGTACCCGCATTATCAAAAGATAGCGTAGGCGGTATTCATGGCATCCCGGACGCTGCGACACTACTTTCAGGAGTGTTCGATAACGGTGGCCTCGGAAGTACCACTTAACGATATTATAAACAATCGCGACGCGACGGGCCGGATTGCCAAATGGGCCATAGAGCTCCTCCCCTTCGACATAACTTACAAGCCACGGCGAGCTATTAAATCGCAAGTTTTGGCTGACTTCGTCGCTGAATGGACGGAAGCCGAACTCCCTAAAGAGTACGGCACATATTCAAACTGGATCATGCACTTCGACGGCTCCAAAATGTTGGTTGGTCTGGGGGCTAGCGTCGTTTTGACATCCCCAACAGGAGACACCGTTCAATACGTACTGCAGATAATGTATACGGACGCCAATAACGCAGCCGAATATGAGGCCCTTCTACATGGACTCCGGATGGCAGTATCCATGGGCATTCAACGCCTAGAGGTGCGCGGGGATTCAAACCTCGTGATATCCCAAATAAATGGAGACTTTGATGCCAAGGATCCAAAAATGGCCGCTTATCGCAATGCTGTCCTAAAAATGTCAGCTCGATTCGAGGGGCTCGAATTTCAGAATGTGGCTCGGGAAAACAATCAGGCGGCGAATATCCTCGCCCGCATTGGCGCAAAACGCGACGCGGTCCCTCCCAACGTTTTTCTAGAAAGGCTTTTCAAGCCATCCGTAGCATGGGAAGGGGACACCGGTAACAACAGTCCGGACCCGGCCAAAATACCCGATACCGAACTCTCTGACAGAATCGGTGGCTCCGCCACCGAAATAACACAATCGGCCCACGAAATAATGGCCATTATTGCCCCATGGACAGAACCATTCCTGGCCTACCTAATTATACAGGAACTTCCGGAGGACCAAAATGAGGCACGCTGCATAGTGCGGCGATCCAAAACCTACAGGGTCCACGAGGGAGAATTGTACAAAAAAGGCGCTACCGGAGTCCTTCAAAGGTGCATCTCCGAAGAGGAAGGGCGGAATCTTTCGGCAGAAATTCACGCCGGACTCGGCCGCCATCACACCGCAGCCCGGGCTTTTGTAAGCAAGGCCTTCCCCACAGGATTTTATTGGCCAACGGCCCGGGCAGATGCACAAGACTTGGTCCAACATTGCACCGGTTGCCAGCTCTTTGCAAATCAAAGCCACATGCCACCCACCGCCCTCCAAATGATCCCCATTACATGGCCCTTTGCGGTCTGGGGGCTTGACATGGTCGGACCCCTTAAAGTGGGAACCCACAAGACAAAATACTTATTGGTCATGGTGGATAAATTCACCAAATGGATAGAGGCTAAACCGATAAAAACAGCTGAATCCGGACCGGTGATAGATTTCATATCCGGGGTTGTACACCATTACAGCGTCCCCCACAGCATCATCACTGATAACGGCACGAACTTCACGGCCGACGAGGTAAAACTCTTGTGCAGCAAAATGGGCATCAAGCTCGATTACGCCTCAGTCTATCACCCACAAACCAATGGTCAAGTCGAACAAGCAAATGGTCTTATAATGAGCGGCATTAAACCCCGATTATTGCGCTCCTTAACGGAGTCCGATACGCACTGGGTAGAGGAGCTCGACTCCGTACTCTGGGGACCGCGAACCACGCCGAATCGTAGTACCGGATATACACCATTTTTTATGGTGTACGGCGCAGAGCCAGTCCTGCCCTGTGACATAATTCATGACTCACCTCGAGTGCGCATGTACGAAGAAAGAGAAGCCGAGCTCGATCGGCAGGACGGTCTGGACACATTGGAGGAAGAGCGCGACGTAGCCAAAGCCCGTTCCGCATTTTACCAGCAGCAGGCTCGCAGATACCAAAGCAGAGAAGTACGGGCCAAAACTTATAACGTTGGGAAAGGTCCCTTCATTATCGACCAAGTTCTGACCGATGGAGCGTACCGACTGCGGGATGCATCGACCAGTCGACTCGAGCCAAACCCGTGGAACACAGCCAGGCTCCGAAGATTCTACGCCAAGCTCCGGACTTTATGTTAGTCCCCTCGCTTCATCCATTTTCTGCATATGCATCATCTGTCTTGTTTCCCTTTCTTTCTTTTTATTTCCCTAGGCCTTCAAGGATCACCTTGTGCCTCACTCATACATCATAGATGCGCTAGCCGCACTATGCATACCTGGGGGCTTCCCTCACAGAAGCTTAAATTATTTACCTGGGCCCCACGCCCAACACATGTGTTAAACTTCTGCATGTACCTTTTTTCACCATTATATGCATCGATATGACTTATGTTTTGGCCAAGCTGGGTTGCCTGGCTCTTCTATTTATGCCCTACGTTCCCGTTAATTTGGCTAGGGCATAAGGGGAGCACCTCTGCGATTGTTACTGCCGGGTTAGCCGGATGTGTACCTCAGACTGGGTGAAGTCGAAAACTAGCGCTCTTAAGAGAATATTCCATCGGTGAACAAAAGATGACTTTTATTTATTATCCATATCTGCCCCCAGATGTTTTCACTGCGCTTCTTGTCGCAGTCCGGACATGCACTTTAGGGCATGCCTACCCAGGGAAAGGAACCCTTAATGGAACTATTCTCTCTAGAAGATGTTTCTTACTACCCATGTAATATAACATAACTAGTTGGGCACTTGTCTGATAAAGCACTAATGACCCCTATGCCTGGTCTCCATGCATGCCCCGGTTCTTATATAACCGAGAGGGCATTCGGATACACTCCGGACTGTCGGGTCCCGTGGTTGAAGCGAAAAGGTCCGCCACAACAAACGATCTATGATCCGGCTAGAAGACATCATATATGTCACTTTAAAATTACATAGTCAATTTGACTGGTTGAATTCCTCTTCAATGCCCTCCAATAGGCTGTCTAGTCTACAGTCCTATTGGGAATACTTTGCGGCCAATTCTACTTGGCCGTACACTAAATTAACAGGGATCTCCTTGCCATCAGGCCCCACAAGTCCGACTTCAGCCATGTGGTACGGGTCAGCCTTCGTGTACCATGTCTTCACCATTGCCCAAGCTTCCATGGCGCCCTGACGGCAAGCCGATGTCTTCCCCATGCTCCCTTCAGCTTTTCTGAAAGCTCTCCAAGGCCTTCGGGTATGGAGACGGACGGCCACAAGGCCCGGGCAACGCCTTGCATCACCTGCCGAACTCGTTCGTGCAACTGTGTGAGCTCGGGAAGAAGATCACCCATTGAACTAGGCATCTCCTCGGCAGGACGACCTTTTAGCATACCTACAGACATAACTTTGTCAGCCAACTTCCTCGCCGAACTCTTTTTCAAAGTTCGTTCAAGCACTTACTAAAGATGCCGCGTCGAAGCCGCCGATTCTACTTAACAGAGTCCGACAGTTGGGCACGAACATCTTTTAGTTCCACGCCCAGCTTGGTGTTGGCATCTCTGAGGTCATTCTTCTCCTGCCTCACCCTTGTAAGCACGCTCTCACCGGCCTTCAGCTGGCGTATGAGCTGTTGCTTATCCGGATTCACTCCAACGTCATCTGCAATTTTATCAT
Source organism: Triticum urartu (assembly GCF_003073215.2). Lineage (NCBI taxonomy): Eukaryota > Viridiplantae > Streptophyta > Magnoliopsida > Poales > Poaceae > Triticum > Triticum urartu. Next base: position 738,232,211 of record NC_053024.1, read on the forward strand.
CAGATCTGCATATAAAGCCGCACTCTAATATGATACTTATCATTTGACGGATATGTTACCAGAGGGGGTCTCTTTGGGCTCCCCTGCTGCGGCCTTTGCGGCCTGGAGTTGGGCTTTGCACTCTTCCAGCTCCTGGGACAGTTGGGTATTCTTTTCTATAAGAACCTACATAACAAATGATCCTTAAATCAGTTATCCTAACTGTTTCAAGTCTCAAGGGCTACTGATATATATAATCATCAAATTTTCTCACCCGTATGTCTTTTACATACTGCTCCGTGGCTCTGGCTAGACCATTTTGAGCGGCACGGAGGTGCGCGTCTCCCATGTTGAAGGCATCCAATGCCTCTTGGGAGAAAAAAGCATCACGAAGAACAGTCCGGCGACGCCTATGGTTCATGGCACTTTCCACCTCGGAATGGGTGGCGGACAGTCTATCCGTATCCTCTGTCGGAGGAGCACCCGGCGCACGCCTTGTACTCGTTCCCACCTCTGAGTCCGGCCGTGGAGCCTGGCTTGTGGAGGCGCGATTGGTAGCCTCTCCGGGCATAGTCCGGCGAGCGCTCTTTTTCCTGAAAAGAAGGCATGGGCATTAATATGCCTCTGTAACTAATGTCTTGCAATAAAGACCGCGCCGCTGCGCCGGTGCCTCAATCCGGACTGCGTATATTTTCAGCCTGCGTGGCCTAACGGCCCCTTGTTGGCTAGTAGGCACAGGCTCGGCCTTCTGCCCCGAGGACCTCCCCTACAAGAGACGGCTGTTATACGGCAATAAAAAGAGAGAGAGAGCACAAGGACGGATCCCTTTTTAAGTGCTGGGACTTCGGTCTCAGTCACCTGTGAGGTTGGAACTAGCCCAGGGTAATCGGCCGTAATGGCCACCAAGGTATTGTCATTACTCCCTTGGTAAAAAACCCCATCGATCAGCTCCACGGATATGTCCGGATCCTCCTGGGAGGCCTAGTCAAGGGACCATCCAGGGTCCTCGGGCTGTGGAGGAGGGCTGTTTATCTCCTTTAGTGCCTGGCGCAGCTCCTGCCATGAAATCGCCAGAGTGAGTACTTAAACTACGGGAATACAAAACGGATGGGCGAGAAAAAGTCTCTGCTTACCCAGCTCGGAGGATTGTACATAGAGAATCCGCCCTGCGGGTTGACACGGAGGAATTCCTCCTCTTCTCCCTTGTACAAAGTGGACAAGATCTTTATCAGAACAGCAGCCGATCCCGGCCCTTTGCGGCCATGGCGGGTGGCATCATCCTCCCCGTTGAAATCCCACATGGGGTGGCCTCTATACTGGAGCGGCTGCACCCCCCGCATAATGCATATAGCCATGACCTCGATCATGGTCAATCCGGATCGAGCTAATGAGCTTATCCGGCTCATCAGATAAAGAATGTCCCAGTCGTCTTTCTCCAGGGGGCTTCGTGGATGCCAGCTCAGGCGCTTCTTCAAAGGGACGTTGTCAAAATCAGGAAGGCCGATCCGAATAGGGTCCGGAAGGGGGACATCTTCTATATAAAACCATTCTGAAGGCCAGTCTTCGGACATCTTCTTCGGGGTCTCGGACAGGTATCCGGTGCCGGCAATACGCCACACTTCGGCTCCACCCACTTGATATATTGATCCCTTCTTAGAACGGGGCAGAAGGAAAAACAACTTCTTCCACAGAGCGAAATGGGCCTCACAGCCTAAAAATAACTCGCAAAGGGCTACGAATCCCGCGATATGCAGCAGGGAGGCAGGCATAAGGTTGTGCAGCTGGAGGCCATAGAACTCCAGAAGCCCCCGGAGAAACGGATGAATTGGGAATCCGAGCCCTCTTACCAGATAAGGGACAAGGCATACCCGCTCTCCCTTGGAGGGATTGGGACGGCTCTCCGCTTGCTCTCCGCCATTGTAGGTGGCAAGCCCGGCTCGAACCGGGACCAGGTACGCTGGGGGAAGGAATCCCTTGGACTGAAGCATCACCAATTTGCTGTGTGGGATGGAACATCTCTCCCAATCTCCAGGCTTGGAACTAGGGGTGCGAGAGGAGGAGCTGCGTCGACCGGCCATGATGGAATGGATCTCTGTCGGGTACGCTCCGAGGAAGACTCGGCAAGGGAGGACGATGTGATTTGGATCTGAATCCTCGTCTTTTTAAATAGGCGGCTCATTTACATAGCTAGGAGGTAAAGGTGAAAACACCCTGGCTCTTCACATTCGCTCGACACGTGGAAAGTGGCCATTATTGGGCATAGAAGCCAAGGAGTACAAACCGTCACAAGGAACCGGACATTATTTCGACAGGTACACAGAATTTGGAGAAGGAGCCCGCCTTGCAATGCCGAAGACAACTGCGCGCCGGATTCATCATCATTGAAGCCTGATTCAGGGGCTACTGAGGGAGTCCTGGATTAGGGGGTCTCCGGACAGCCGGACTATCTCCATTGGCCGGACTGTTAGACTATGAAGATACAAGATTGAAGACTTCGTCTCGTGTCCGGATGGGACTCTACTTGGCGTGGAAGGCAAGCTAGGCAATACGTATATGGATATCTCCTCCTTTGTAACCGACCTTGTGTAACCCTAACCCTCTCCGGTGTCTATATAAACCGAAGAGTTTTAGTCCGTAGGACAACAATCATAACATACAATCATACCAAAGGCTAGCTTTTAGGGTTTAGCCTCTCTGTTCTCGTGGTAGATCTACTCTTGTAACACCCATATCATCAATATTAATCAAGCAGGACGTAGGGTTTTACCACCATCAAGAGGGCCCGAACCTGGGTAAAACTTCATGTCCCTTGCCTCCTGTTACCATCCGGCCTAGGCGCACAGTTCGGGACCCCCTACCTGATATCCACCGATTTTGACACCGACACCGGGCAAACCCAACATTTGACCAAAGACATGATTCGGAGCTGATGCATATAGTGCTATAAGTTCGGGGTGCCGCACTTGTGAAAGTGTTCGGACTTTTCACACCACATTGTGGGGTACGTAAGCCCCTGGTGTATTGGCCGTACCATAGTGTACGGTTGCAAGGCGTCATTGATGAACACATAGATATATATATATATATAACAAGAATGCAATAATAATCGTAATGTCATGCATTGTTTATTAAAAAAAATGCGTTAAAGCAGAGTGATATAGATAGTGCGATAAGCAAAGAGTAGGACTATGTCCCTTCCATGGTCAAGCTGAGGAATGATATGAAATCGAATATTTTGCTCGTTACTGTAATCAACCTGGGAATTCCGTGGTATGACGTAGCTGTCTGCCTCCTTGGTTGCTGCATCATGTGTTCGGCAATAGTGTTGTCGGACGGTGTTTCCAGAGATTAAGGTCCGGAAAGAAAAAGAAAAATAACTGAACGGGAAGCCCCTAGTGCGGTTTAGGCCGCGTTTTGGGGCGTGCCGCAGTTGTGTCCCCCTCCCCACCTGCGCCCATGGTATTTTTAATGCGTAATTATGTACGCGCGGCACGAGTTTCGCCGCTGGGCTGGGATTGGGGTGGCCGCCGTATTGCTACGCAAGCTCAGATAGCGCCAGGCAGTCTATTTGCCGATTGCCCCGAGCGCGCTTGAAGGTGTCCGGGCTGTGAAGCGCCGAACTAGTTGATTGCCTTGAGAGGCTGCTTTGCGTTTCTGCTGCGAGGGCTGCGGTGTGCTCCTCTGTTCGGAGGGAGCGCTCTGTGTTTCCATTGACTGTAATAACTCCGCGAGGTCCTGGCATCTTAAGCTTATGGTATTCATAATGCGGTACCGCATTGAATCTAGAAAATGTGGTTCGCCCGGGTAGCGCGTGATAACCACTGCGGAACGGGACTATATCGAAGATTAACTCTTTGCTTCGGAAGTTATCCGGGGATCCGAAGACCACTTCTAGTGTAATTGAGTCTGTGCAATGGGCCTCTACACCTGGAATGACGCCCTTAAAGGTCGTTTTTGTGGGTTTGATCCTTGAGGGGTTTATGCCCATTTTGCGCACCGTGTCCTGATAAAGCAGGTTCAGGCTGCTGCCACGGTCCATAAGGACTCGAGTGAGGTGAAATCCGTCGATGATTGGGTCTAGGACCAGTGCGGTGAATCCGCCATGACGGATACTAGTGGGGTGGTCCCTGCGATCGAAAGTGATCGGACAGGAGGACCAAGGGATGAACTTTGGGGTGACTGGCTCCAACGCATATACGTCCCTGAGCGCACGCTTCCTGCCGGGGTTGCTGATCCACGGGCACCTATGGGACCGGCGGACCGGGTCCCTTTCGGTTCGGCGGGGGTGGAGGTCGCGCAAAGAGCAGATCGAGGCGGAGCACGCGAGCGATTTACCCAGGTTCGGGCCGCACGGATGCGTAAAACCCTACTCCTGCTTTGTGGTTTGGTATTGATTTCTGGCTCGGGAGCGCGGAGTGCTACAGTACACACCGGCGGCTAGCAAGACCGAGCGTGAGTGTTTGAGCTGGCGAACCCCCTTCCCTCGTTGCACACGGGCCTCCTTTTATGCTCAAGGGGTTACCCACAGGGTGCAACGGAGGTAAAGGGTAAAAGTGGAAGAGTGGTGGTTGGTACAACTACTTGTACAGTGTATCGTACCTAACCCTGGCGGCAGGGGACAAGGGCATTAATTACCCGTCTGTGTCGCCTAAACAGTACCGAAAGGGACCGCTAGGGATGCCACTGTTTGCCACGATGGTTATCTTGTCAGCGCCTGCTTGCCACCTCGCACCCCTAGCTGCACGGCCTCCTGCCACGTGTGCTTGGGAGAGTCCTAGAGCGACACGTTGGCAGGTGTGCTGGAGCGCGGGCACGAAGTGGGGGTTTCCCGCGGCAAGCTCCTTGCCGCGGTCGCCGTCTTGTCGTGTTTGGGAGCTTGTCGCTCACCGGGACGCGCGGCGCATCGCGGCAAGCTTTCTTGGTATGTCTTGAGTGGCCTTCCCGGCAAGCTCCTCTTGCCGGGGTCTTGTCTTCTTCCCGGCCAGCTTCTTGCCGGGGCCTTGGTTGGCCTTCCTGGCAAGCTCCTCTTGCCGGGGCCTCGGTTTGAGTACTTTGTTCTTGAATGGTCTTCAAAGTAGCCGCGGAGGATCTTGGCGGTCACCCGGCAAGCCTTGCCGCGGGACGCTGCGACTGCCCGTGCACAAGTTCAGGGTACTAGGGTACCCCTACTCTAGTACACCGACAGGAGCCCCCGGGCCTGGGTCAGACACGGTGCCGAGCGCTGTTGGGCCAGGCCCAAAACAGGGCACGGGCACACGAGGCCTAGGTCACGCCGCATATCTCTCCGCTTCCACCGTGCACGCCCAGAACGGCACGCGTCAAACGCGGCGTCGTGGGTGACGTGGGCGGCGTGCGCGGGGCTAAGCCCCGCGAGCATGCTCCCATGCGCTTGGGGTCGCGAACGGTGGAAGTGAGAAACTGGGCCGTCGCGAGCAGAGGCAGCGGGTCGGCCCCGACCCCCTGCTCTGCCCGTGCCTTGATTCATTGAGCGGGGCGGCCGAGCCCCCCACCTCGCTCCTTTATAAAGAGCGGGAGGGGAGCACAGAAACCCGCACTCTCTCATCTCCTCCTTTCTTCAGCTTCTGCTCCCCTTTCTCCCATTCGCCATGGAGAAAGGGAACCCAGGCCCTTGATCGGTGGCGGCGAGGGTCGCCGCCAGACAGCGCACCTCTCCCTCTCCCACGCCCATGGTGGCAGAGCCAGCCATAAGGGGAAGAGGGAGGGGGTGAGGTCGCGGACGAGGTCGAGGGCGAGGTCGAGGCGCTCGGGGAAGAGGCGGACGGGGTAGCACGCCAGCTTCGCCTCCGCCGGCGGCTCCTCCCCCCACGGCGGTCCATATAGGGGACAGCCCTTGCGAGTTCTTCGTCAGGCTGCGCCGGGCGCCTCGTCGTCGCCTCCGGCTTCCAGCTCCGTTTGCGAGCGCAATGGAGTTGGACCCGCCCGAGACTCTGAGGCTGCACATGAGGGGCTGTGGGATTAGCGGCACGCGAGTCCGCGTTGTATTCCCAGCCCCTAATGAGATGTATCTTGATCGAGGGTGGAAGACGTTCGCCCGCATCCACAGCCTGATGGAGGGGTTTACCCTCCATTTTAAGGTGGTGGAGGGCGATCTCCTCTCCGTCAAGGTCTTCGGGTGCTTCGGCACTCGGACGAAGTGCTGCGTGGACAGCTCCTCCGATAGTGAAGGCTCCCCCTCGAGCGAAAGTGACGAGGAGGAGAGCGACAGCGACGATGAGGGTAGCGGGCGGCGGGATGGCGGGTCCGACTAGGTGTCGGGCGCCGCCTCGTGCGGCACCGGTGACCCCATCATCCGCGTTGCCGGCTCCTTGAACTCCCCGGGGCCGTCTCCTTGGGTGGCTGGTGTAGGGAGGCTGCGGAAGGGGAAGAGGGCTGGCGACAAGGCCATCAGGTCGGAGTACGAGGGCGTGGTGCCCTCGACAGCGTGCTGACGTCCTGCCGCCCCGTCTTCGAGCCCCGCTTCCGGTGCCGCCATCACCGTCCAGCCTTCGGACGGCCCCCGGGCTGTTCTCTTGGTGTCTTCTGGCACCTGTAGCTCGCCTAGGCGCCCCTTTTGCCCTTTTCGCCTCCTTGACCTACCTCCTGAAGAGAGGGACAGGAAAGGGATTACGGGCATCTTATCTTTTTAATTTGTAAGCCTTCGGGCCTTAGCTGCATCTAAAACTTGTAGTCCTCTCTTTCATGTTTTTCATCCTCTATGGACTGTACCTGAGTGGGATGCTTTTTAATGAAAAGGGGATGCTTGCCGGGTTATTTGTCTCGCGGGTTGAACCCACTCCAAGGAGCGGATCCTTGGTATCCCTCGGACAGACAGTTCATCTCCCGGCAATAGGCCCTGCCGCCTTCCCACGCCGCTCGACCTTTCTCACGCCTTTGACGGAGGCGGGAACGAGGTGGGTGCGGCCTCCTCGTTTCATCCCTTTGCTGCCGCGACTACGACCAAACTTGGCCCCGGGAACGAGCCCCGGGGCCTAGAGTTGAGGGAGCACGGCAGTTTTCGGGAAGAAACGCGGTTTCGCATTCCCCAGTCCATAAGAGGATGCATGATGAGGGACGAAAAGACTTATCTGATATTGCAGCCCCCGGCAACTCTGGCTTGCCGCGGACGAATCTTGGCACTTCGCAGCCCCCAGCAATACTGGCTTGCCGGGGCCCAGGTGCCGGCGCGCCCTTCTTCTCCTTCTCGTCCTCAAGCAGTCTGGCCAGGATATGCGAGCCCTGCGAACGAAGGAAAAGCAAAGGGACGGACTCTCGACCTCTAAGCTAGGGGTTAGCTGCTGTTAGGCACTATCAACCCTAACCAAGGACGAGACTCGACCTAGCATGCATGCTCTAACCCCGGGGTATCAGCGCTTCATTTACTGGAGCTCAGGGTCTGCGCCTGGCTCTGTACAAAGGATTACATGCAACAGCGGCAAGACTTGTACAGAAGGGTGGTTGCCGGACAGGGTCCGACAACCGCGCCTTACGGGTAAAACTTACGAAGATGCTCGATGTTCCAGGAGTTGCTCACTGGTACGCCATCTTCGGTCTCAAGGCGGACAGCGCCAGGCCTTGTGACTCACTTCACCCGGTAAGGGCCTTCCCACTTCGGCGTCAACTTGTTGGAATTCTTGGCGGACTGAACGCGCCGAAGAACAAGGTCGCCTTACTCGAGACTCCTGGCATTGACTCTGCGGCTATGGTAGCGGCGCAGAGCTTGCTGGTAGCGAGCAGCTCGCACAGCAGCCTGGAGACGGTCTTCCTCAAGGAGCAGCGCGTCATCTTGCCGCAGCTGCTCTTGCTCGAGCTCATCATAAGCGAGCACTCGAGGTGACCCGTATACGAGTTCCGTGGGGGTAACTGCCTCTGCTCCATAGGCTAGAGCAAAGGGTGTCTGTCCAGTGGCTTGATTTGGCGTCGTTTTGATCGACCAAAGAGCCACCGGTAGCTCCTCGATCCAGTTTCTTCCGCACTTGTGCAGCCTGTCGAAAGTTCTGGTCTTGAGCCCGCGCAGCACTTCAGCATTTGCCCTCTCCGCTTGACCGTTGCTTCTCGGGTGAGCAACGGAAGCGAAGCAGATCTTGGCGCCGAGATCTTGGACGTATTGCATGAAGGTGCGGCTCGTGAATTGTGTTACGTTGTCGGTGATTATCCTGTTAGGGATCCCGAAGCGGCAAACAATCGACCTGAAGAACTTGACGGCTGACTGTGCGGTCACCTTCCTCGCTGGTTCCACTTCCGGCCACTTTGTGAACTTGTCGATTGCGACGTACAAGTACTCAAAGCCCCCGACAGCTTGGGGAAAGGGGCCGAGGATGTCGAGCCCCCAGACCGAAAATGGCCAGGATAAAGGGATCGTCTGGAGAGCTTGAGCTGGCTGGTGTATCCGCTTGGAATGGAACTGGCACGCTTCACACTTGGTTACTTGTGCAGTTGCATCCTGGAGGGCTGTTGGCCAGAAGAAACCTTGCCAGAACGCTTTGCCGACAAGTGCTCTTGCGCCAATGTGGTGACCACATATGCCTCCGTGTATCTCTGCCAACAGCTTTTGTCCGTCTTCCCGGGGAATACACTTCAATTTCACACCGTTGAGTCTTCTTCTGTACAGTGTCTTGTCGACAAACTGGTACATACTTGACTGCCGGGCTACTCTTTCCGCTTCTTCTTGCTCTTCGGTAAGTTCTCCTGTCTGAAGGAAACGGACAATCTGTTGCGCCCATGTTGGAGCTTGTGGCTCGACAACAAGGACTAAAGGCAAATCTGCCGCTGCGGGAACATCCGCTTCTACGGCAAGAACCTGCGGCTCTGCCGGAGCTTGACGTTCCTCGACAAGCTTGCTGGGGCAAAACTTGTCGGGAGCCTCTGCTTCAATGGAACAAACCCTGGGGCTTGCCGGAGCATCTTGCTCCTCAGCACTCTTGGTGTTGTTCTCAGTTGCTGCGGGAACATCCGCTTCTACGGCGAGGAGCTGCACCTTAGCCGGATCTTGACGTTCCCTGACAAGCTTGCCGGAGCAAAGCTTATCGGGAGCTTCTGCTTCAATGGAACAAACCCTAGGGCTTGCCGGAGCAGACTGCTCCTCAGCACTCTTGGCATTGATCTTGGGGACCTTCTTGGCGGCGGCTTCGGGAAGCTCTGCCGGCAAATAGTCACCAGAAACCAACTTCCTCTTCTTGCTCTGTCCAGTTGATGGCGTTACGGACGGCTGAGTCAGCTTGAGCACAAAGATCCCTGGTTCCACAGGTAACTTAAGTGTGGCACACTTTGACAGGCCATCAGCAATGGCGTTCTGAGCTCTTGGAACGTGCTCCATTTGTAGGCCGTCAAAGTGCTCTTCTAGCTTTCTCACTTTGTCAACGTAAGCTTCCATCAACGGACTCTGATAATTCTTGTTTACTTGGCGGACGACAAGCTGTGAGTGACCCCTGACAATGAGCTTCTTGATCCCAAGGTCTGCCGCGATCCTGAGACCGGCAAGCAATCCCTCATACTCTGCAGTATTGTTTGTTGCTTGCTCCTTGGGAAAGTGCATCTGGACTATGTACTTGAGGTGCTCTCCAGTGGGTGCGATAAGCAGCACACCAGCGCCGGCGCCTTGCAGCGAAAAGGCACCATCAAAGTACATCAGCCACTCTTTGCTTGCTTCCTTGTCGGGGATGCTCGTTTCTGGAATTTCTTCATCTGGTGTTGGCATCCATTCTGCTATAAATTCTGCCAATGCTCTGCTCTGGATAGTTGAAGTACTTTCAAACTTGAGGCCAAAGCTTGACAGTTCCAGTGCCCACTCAACAATCCTGCCTGTCGCTTTGGGATTCTGCAGTATCCTCTTCAGCGGAAAGCGAGTGATGACTGTGATCTCATGTGCTTGGAAGTAATGGCGCAGCTTTCTCGAGGCCATGAGAAGGCCGAAAAGCAATTTCTGCACACCAGAATACCTTGACCTAGCCCCCTATAGGAGGGAACTGACAAAGTAAACTGGGCGCTGCACCATTTTCTTCCATGTCTCCTCGTGCATCTGCGCAGATCCATCTTTGTCTGGACCAGAGCTTGTCGGGGAAGCCCCCTGCTTGTCGTTGGATGCGCTTGCCGCGGTTGCTGGCTCATCATCTGCCTCCCTCTCTGCTACTAACGCAGCACTAACCACTTGATTGGTTGCCGCTATGTACAGCAGCAACTTCTCTTGTGGCTTAGGTGCGACAAGTATTGGAGGGGAGGACAGGTATCTCTTCAGGTCTTGCAGCGCAGCCTCCGCTTCCGGAGTCCATTTCATTGGACCTGCCTTTTTCAATAATTTGAAAAACGGCAGGGCGCGCTCAGCAGACCGAGAGATAAACCTGCTGAGAGCAGCCACGCAACCGGCAAGTTTCTGTACATCCTTGACACGCTTTGGTGCTTCAATCTGCTCAATGGCCTTGATCTTGTCGGGATTGGCTTCAATTCCCCGCTAAGACACGAAGAACCCGAGAAGCTTGCCGGAGGGAACTCCAAACACACACTTCTCCGGGTTGAGCTTGAGGCTGATCTTGCGTAGATTTGCAAAGGTCTCGTCTAAGTCTTGAATCAGGGTTGCTCTGTCCTCGCTCTTGACCACTATATCATCCATGTAGGCCTCCACATTTCTGTGTATTTGTGGCTCAAGAGCAATGTGGACTACCCTTGCAAATGTCGAACCAGCATTTTTTAATCCGAAAGGCATCCGTACGAAACAGTACGTGCCACATGGAGTAATAAATGCGGTCTTCTCCTCATCCTCTTCTGCCATGAAGATCTGATGATATCCTGAGTATGCGTCAAGAAATGAAAGCAAATCACATCCGGCTGTGGAGTCAACAATCTGGTCAATGCGCGGCAAAGGAAATGGGTCTTTGGGACAAGCTTTGTTAACATCGGTGAAATCGATGCAAAGTCTCCATTTCCCGTTTGCCTTGCGCACGACTACAGGATTGGCCAACCACGTGGGATGGAGCACCCCTCTGACAAGGCCTGCTGCTTCCAGTTTCTTAATCTCTTCTGCAATGAATTCTTGGCGCTCCACTGCCTGCTTCCTGACTTTCTGCTTGACGGGCCGCGCATGAGGACAAACGGCAAGGTGCTGCTCAATCACTTTCCTGGGAACACCGGGGATGTCAGACGGTTGCCACGCAAACACGTCAACATTCGCCTGCAGGAAAGCAACGAGCGCGCTTTCCTATTTAGGGCCGAGCTTGGCACTGATGGTGAAGGTACCACCAGCGCCGTCCTCCTTGGCGGACACCTTCTTCGTCTCTGGCGGAGCTGCCATCGTCTTCTTGCACTTGCCGCTGGAGCTCGATGGTGCATCCTCGACGGCAGCGCAGCACCCCGAAGAGGTGCGCTTGCCGGAGTGGGCACCAGAACTCTTGCCGGACTTGGTCTTGCCGGTGGAGCTCGATGGTGCGTCCTCGACGGCAGCGCAGCACTCCGAAGAGGTGCGCTTGCCGGAGTGGGCATCAGAACTCTTGCCGGACTTGGTCTTCGCCACCAGTCTTGTCGTCTCTGGCTTGTGCCTGGCTGGCTAGCCGCGGCCGAGACGCGCTCGGCTGCCGTGGAGTGTCGCCGTTGGCAAAGCCAATGAGACTCTAGATAGTGGCCCTCCAGTCGTCGACCTTGTCCGCCGCTGGAGGGTAGTCTAGGAGCAGCTGAGCTCGCGCTAAAGCTTCTGCTGCGGTGGCGGGTGGCGGTGGCGAACGGTGTGAGGACAGGGATATGCTTGGACTTCTAACTACGTTAGAAGGAGCAGTATCTCGTCCAGGCGACCGTGTCTCGCTCGCGCCAGCAGGTTGACGTGCATGGTGGCCCTGAGGGCTCCGAGATCCACCAGCTCGATCTTGATCTAGCGAACGCATGGTACCGTGGGTACCATGACGCTGCCGGTCCCGCGCCTCCTGAGATGGGCGCGGCGCATGCACGGACGCCGAGGTCTTGGAGTGCGCCCGGTCATTGTGGGAGCCGGCCACGCCGCCGATGGGTGGCGCAGCCTTGTCCTGGGACCTGGCAGCACCGTGGGTTCCCTCGTCGACGCGTGTCCTTCCGCCGGTGCCTGCCCCACCAACCGTTTGCTCTGGCGGTGACTGGCTCGGCACGGACGGAGCAGCTGCCTCCGAAACTTTCCTCTTCGGTGGCATGTTGACGAAGATGATGAAGATCTAGCTCGCGAGAACGCCGGATCTGGTTCACACAACTTCGACGCCCCCTACCTGGTGCTCCAGAGATGCCGGGGTTGCTGATCCACGGGCACCTATGGGACCGGCGGACCGGGTCCCTTTCGGTTCGGCGGGGGCGGAGGTCGCGCAAAGAGTAGATCGAGGCGGAGCACGCGAGCGATTTACCCAGGTTCGGGTCGCACGGATGCGTAAAACCCTACTCCTGCTTTGTGGTTTGGTATTGATTTCTGGCTCGGGAGCGCGGAGTGCTACAGTACACACCGGCGGATAGCAAGACCGAGCGTGAGTGTTTGAGCTGGCGAACCCCCTTCCCTCGTTGCACACGGGCCTCCTTTTATGCTCAAGGGGTTACCCACAGGGTGCAACGGAGGTAAAGGGTAAAAGTGGAAGAGTGGTGGTTGGTACAACTACTTGTACAGTGTATCATACCTAACCTTGGCGGCAGGGGACAACGGCATTAATTGCCCGTCTGTGTCGCCTAAACAGTACCGAAAGGGACCGCTAGGGATGCCACCGTTTGCCACGATGGTTATCTTGTCAGCGCCTGCTTGCCACCTCGCACCCCTAGCTGCACGGCCTCCTGCCACGTGTGCTTGGGAGAGTCCTAGAGCGACACGTTGGCAGGTGTGCTGGAGCGCGGGCACGAAGTGGGGGTTTCCCGCGGCAAGCTCCTTGCCGCGGTCGCCGTCTTGTCGTGTTTGGCAGCTTGTCGCTCACCGGGCCTTGCCAGGACGCGCGGCGCGTCGCGGCAAGCTTTCTTGGTATGTCTTGAGTGGCCTTCCCGGCAAGCTCCTCTTGCCGGGGTCTTGTCTTCTTCCCGGCCAGCTTCTTGCCGGGGCCTTGGTTGGCCTTCCCGGCAAGCTCCTCTTGCCGGGGCCTCGGTTTGAGTACTTTGTTCTTGAATGGTCTTCAAAGTAGCCGCAGAGGATCTTGGCGGTCACCCGGCAAGCCTTGCCGCGGGACGCTGCGACTGCCCGTGCACAAGTTCGGGGTACTAGGGTACCCCTACTCTAGTACACCGACACTTCCGCTCCCTCTTGGGGATGTGGGTTGCGTATTGAAGGAAATATGCCCTGGAGGCAATAGTAAAGTTATTATTTTATTTCCTTATATCATGATAAATGTTTATTATTCATGCTAGAATTGTATTATCCGGAAACATAATACTTGTGTGAATACATAGACAAACTAAACGTCACTAGTGTGCCTCTACTTGACTAGCTTGTTAATCGAAGATGGTTATGTTTCCTAATCATAGACGTGTGTTGTCATTTGTTTAACGGGATCATATCATTAGGAGAATGATGTGATTGACATGACCCATTCCATTAGCTTAGCACCCGATCGTTTAGTATGTAGCTATTGCTTTCTTCATGACTTATGCATGTTCCTGTGACTATGAGATTATGCAACTCCCGTTTACCGGAGGAACACTTTGTGTGCTACCAAACGTCACAACGTAACTGGGTGATTATAAAGGAGCTCTACAGGTGTCTCCAAAGGTACATGTTGGGTTGGCGTATTTCGAGATTAGGATTTGTCACTCTGATTGTCGGAGAGGTATCTCTGGGCCCTCTCGGTAATGCACATCACATAAGCCTTGCAAGCATTGCAACTAATGAGTTAGTTGCGAGATAATGTATTACGAAACGAGTAAAGAGACTTGCCGGTAACGAGATTGAACTAGGTATTGAGATACCAATGATCGAATCTCGGGCAAGTAACATACCGATGACAAAGGGAACAAAGTATGTTGTTATGCGGTCTGACCGATAAAGATCTTCGTAGAATATGTGGGAGCCAATATGAGCATCCAGGTTCCGCTATTGGTTATTGACCGGAGACATGTCTCGGTCATGTCTACATTGTTCTCGAACCCGTAGGGTTCGCACACTTAACGTTACGATGACAGTTTCATTATGAGTTTATATATTTTGATGTACCGAAGTTTGTTCGGAGTCCCGGATGTGATCACGGACATAGCGACGAGTCTTGAAATGGTCGAGACATAAAGATTGATATATTGGAAGCCTATGTTTGGACATCGGAAGTGTTCCGGGCGAAATCGGCATTTTACCGGATTACCGGGAGGTTACCAAAACCCCCCGGTAACCTAATGGGCCTTAATGGGCCTAGTGGAGGAAGAGGAGAGGAGGCCTAGGGGCTGCCGCGCGCCCCTCCCCCCCCCCAGTTCGAATTAGACAAGCAAGGGGGGCGGCGCCCCCCTTTCCTTTCTTCCCACTCCTCCTTCCCCCCAAGTCCTAATCCAACTAGGGAAAGGTGGGGAGTCCTACTCCCGGTAGGAGTAGAACTCCTCCGGCGCGCCTCCTCCTAGGGCCGGCCGCACCCCCCTTTGCTCCTTTATATACGGGGGCAGGGGGCACCTGTAGACACACAAGTTGATCCTCGTGATCGTTTTCTTAGCCGTGTGCGGTGCCCACTTCTACCATACTCCTCGATAATAATATAGCGGTGCTTAGGCGAAGCCCTGCGACGGTAGAACATCAAGATCGTCACCACGCCGTCGTGCTGACAAAACTCTTCCCCGACACTTTGCTGGATCGGAGTCCGGGGATCGTCATCGAGCTGAACGTGTGCTAAAACTCAGAGCTGTCGTAGTTTCAGTGCTTGATCGGTCGGGCCGTGAAGACGTACGACTACATCAACCGCATTGTCTTAACGCTTCCGCTGTCGGTCTACGAGGGTACGTAGACAACACTCTCCCCTCTCGATGCTATGCATCACCATGATCTTGCGCGTGCATAGGAAATTTTTTGAAATTACTACGTTCCCCAACAGTGGCATCCGAGCCTAGGTTTTATGTGTTCATGTTATATGCACGAGTAGAACACAAGTGAGTTGTGGGCGATATAAGTCATACTGCTTACCAGCATATCATACTTTGGTT
The DNA here is from genome assembly GCF_003073215.2 of Triticum urartu. NCBI lineage: Eukaryota > Viridiplantae > Streptophyta > Magnoliopsida > Poales > Poaceae > Triticum > Triticum urartu. Next base: position 738,247,280 of record NC_053024.1, read on the forward strand.
CAGCGGTATTGTTGGATGAAGCGGCCCGGACCGACATTACGCGTACGCTTACGCGAGACTGGTTCTACCGACGTGCTTTGCACACAGGTGGCTGGCGGGTGTCAGTTTCTCCAACTTTAGTTGAACCGAGTGTGGCTACACCTGGTCCTTGCGAAGGTTAAAACAGCACCAACTTGACAAACTATCATTGTGGTTTTGATGCGTAGGTAAGATTGGTTCTTGCTTAAGCCCATAGCAGCCACATTAAACTTGCAACAAACAAAGTAGAGGATGTCTAACTTGTTTTTGCAGGGCATGTTGTGATGTGATATGGTCAAGACATGATGCTAAATTTTATTGTATGAGATGATCATGTTTTGTAACCGAGTTATCGGCAACTGGCAGGAGCCATATGGTTGTCGCTTTATTGTATGTAATGCAATTGCGCTGTAATGCTTTACTTTATCACTAAGCGGTAGCGATAGTCGTGGAAGCATAAGATTGGCGAGACGACAACGATGCTACGATGGTGATCAAGGTGTCACGCCGGTGACGATGGTGATCATGACGGTGATTCGAAGATGGAGATCACAAGCACAAGATGATGATGGCCATATCATATCACTTATATTGATTGCATGTGATGTTTATCTTTTATGCATCTTATCTTGCTTTGATTGACGGTAGCATTTTAAGATGATCTCTCACTAATAACCAAGAAGTGTTCTCCCTGAGTATGCACCATTGCGAAAGTTCTTCGTGCTGAGACACCACGTGATGATCGGGTGTGATAGGCTCTACGTTCAAATACAACGGGTGCAAAACAGTTGCACACGCGGAATACTCAGGTTATACTTGACGAGCCAAGCATATACAGATATGGCCTCGGAACACGGAGACCGAAAGGTCGAGCGTGAATCATATAGTAGATATGATCAACATAGTGATGTTCACCAATGAAACTACTCCATCTCACGTGATGATCGGACATGGTTTAGTTGATTTGGATCACGTGATCACTTAGAGGATTAGAGGGATGTCTATCTAAGTGGGAGTTCTTTAGTAATATGATTAATTGAACTTCAATTTATCATGAACTTAGTACCTGATAGTATCTTGCTTGTTTATGTTTGATTGTAGATAGATGGCCCGTGCTATTGTTCTGTTGAATTTTAATGCGTTCCTTGAGAAAGAAAAGTTGAAAGATGATGGTAGCAATTACACGGACTGGGTCCGTAACTTGAGGATTATCCTCATTGCTGCACAGAAGAATTACGTCCTGGAAGCACCGCTGGGTGCCAGGCTTGCTGCTGGAGCAACACCAGATGTTATGAACATCTGGCAGAGCAAAGCTAATGACTACTCGATAGTTCAGTGTGCCATGCTTTACGGCATAGAATCGGGACTTCAACGACGTTTTGAACGTCATGGAGCATATGAGATGTTCCAGGAGTTGAAGTTAATATTTCAAGCAAATGCCCGGATTCAGAGATATGAAGTCTCCAATAAGTTCTATAGCTGCAAGATGGAGGAGAACAGTTCTGTTAGTGAGCATATACTCAAAATTTCTGGGTATAATAATCACTTGATTCAATTGGGAGTTAATCTTCCAGATGATTGCGCCATTAACAGAATTCTACAATCACTTCCACCTAGCTACAAGAGCTTTGTGATGAACTATAATATGCAAGGGATGAATAAGACAATTCCCGAGCTCTTCGCAATGCTGAAAGCTGCGGAGGTAGAAATCAAAAAGGAGCATCAAGTGTTGATGGTCAACAAGACCACTAGTTTCAAGAAAAAGGGCAAAGGGAAGAAGAAGGGGAACTTTAAAAAGAACAGCAATCAAGTTGCTGCTCAGGAGAAGAAACCCAAATCTGGACCTAAGCCTGAAACTGAGTGCTTCTACTGCAAGCAGACTGGTCACTGGAAGCGGAACTGCACCAAGTATTTGGCAGATAAGAAGGATGGCAAGGTGAACAAAGGTATATGTGATATACATGTTATTGATGTGTACCTTACTAATGCTCGCAGTAGCACCTGGGTATTTGATACTGGTTCTGTTGCTAATATTTGCAACTCGAAACAGGGACTACGGATTAAGCGAAGATTGGCTAAGGACGAGGTGACGATGCGCGTGGGAAATGGTTCCAAAGTCGATGTGATCGCGGTCGGCACGCTACCTCTACATCTACCTTCGGGATTAGTGTTAGACCTAAATAATTGTTATTTGGTGCCAGCTTTGAGCATGAACAATATATCTAGATCTTGTTTAATGCGAGACGGTTATTCATTAAAATCTGAGAATAATCGTTGTTCTATTTATATGAGTAATATCTTTTATGGTCATGCACCCTTGAAGAGTGGTCTATTCTTATTAAATCTCGATAGTAATGACACACATATTCATAATGTTGACACCAAAAGATGCAGAGTTGATAATGATAGTGCAACTTATTTGTGGCACTGCCGTTTAGGTCATATCGGTATAAAGCGCATGAAGAAACTCCATACTGATGGACTTTTGGAACCACTTGATTATGAATCACTTGGTACTTGCGAACCGTGCCTTATGGGCAAGATGAGCAAAACACCGTTCTCTGGTACTATGGAGAGAGAAACAGATTTGTTGGAAATAATACATACAGATGTATGTGGTCCGATGAATGTTCAGGCTCGTGGCGGATATCGTTATTTTCTCACCTTCACAGATGACTTAAGCAGATATGGGTATATCTACTTAATGAAACATAAGTCTGAAACATTTGAAAAGTTCAAAGAATTTCAGAGTGAAGTCGAAAATCATCGTAACAAGAAAATAAAATTCCTACGATCTGATCGTGGAGGAGAATATTTGAGTTACGAGTTTAGTGTACATTTGAAACAATGCGGAATAGTTTCGCAACTCATGCCACTCGGAACACCACAGCGTAATGGTGCCTCCGAACGTCGTAATCGTACTTTACTAGATATGGTGCGATCTATGATGTGTCTTACTGATTTACCGCTATCGTTTTGGGGTTATGCTTTAGAGACGGCCGCATTCACGTTAAATAGGGCACCATCAAAATCCATTGAGACGACGCCTTATGAATTGTGTTTTGGCAAGAAACCAAAGTTGTCGTTTCTGAAAGTTTGGGGCTGCGATGCTTATGTGAAAAAGCTTCAACCTGATAAGATCGAACCCAAATCGGAGAAATGTGTCTTCATAGGATATCCAAAGGAAACTATTGGATACACTTTCTATCACAGATCCGAAGGCAAGACTTTTGTTGCTAAATTCGGAAACTTTCTAGAGAAGGAGTTTCTCTCGAAAGAAGTGAGTGGGAGGAAAGTAGAACTTGATAAGGTAACTGTACCTGCTCCCTTATTGGAAAGTAGTACATCACAGAAACCGGTTTCTGTGACACGTACACCAATTAGTGAGGAAGCTAATGATGATGATCATGAAACTTCAGAACAATATACTACTGAACCTCGTAGATCAACCAGAGTAAGATCCGCACCAGAGTGGTACGGTAATCCTGTTCTGGAAGTCATGCTACTAGATCATGATGAACCTACGAACTATGGAGAAGCGATGGTGAGCCCAGATTCCGCAAAATGGCCTGAAGCCATGAAATCTGAGATGGGATCCATGTATGAGAACAAAGTGTGAACTTTGGTTGACTTGCCCAATGATCGGCAAGCAATTGAGAATAAATTGATCCTCAAGAAGAAGACTGACGCTGACGGTAATGTTACTCTGTACAAAGCTCGAGTTGTCGCAAAAGGTTTTCGACAAGTTCAAGGGATTGACTACAATGAGACCTTCTCACCCGTGGCGATGCTTAAGTCTGTCCGAATCATGTTAGCAATTGCCGCATTTTATGATTATGAAATTTGGCAGATGGATGTCAAAACTGCATTCCTGAATGGATTTCTGGAAGAAGAGTTGTATATGATGCAGCTAGAAGGTTTTGTCGATCCAAAGGGAGCTAACAAAGTGTGCAAGCTCCAGCGATCCATTTATGGACTGGTGCAAGCCTCTCGGAGTTGGAATAAACGCTTTGATAGTGTGATCAAAGCATTTGGTTTTGTACAGACTTTGGGAGAAGCCTGTATTTACATGAAAGTGAGTGGGAGCTCTGTAGCATTTCTGATATTATATGTAGATGACATATTACTAATCGAAAATGATATAGAATTTCTGGATAGCATAAAGGGATACTTGAATAAGAGTTTTTCAATGAAAGACCTCGGTGAAGCTGCTTACATATTGGGCATTAAGATCTATAGAGATAGATCAAGACGCTTAATTGGACTTTCACAAAGCACATACCTTGACAAAGTTTTGAAGAAGTTCAAAATGGATCAAGCAAAGAAAGGATTCTTGCCTGTGTTACAAGGTGTGAAATTGAGTAAGACTCAATGCACGACCACTGCAGAAGATAGAGAGAAAATGAAAGATGTTCCCTATGCTTCAGCCATAGGCTCTATTGTTAGAGTATATCTCCGTGTATCGCTTATGTATAGGAATATCGCAACCTACCTGATTTTGTATGATATGGTTGTGATCTCTCTTGGCCTCCAAGGCATGTAACTCCCTTGTACTCCTATATATACGTAACACGAGGGCCGCCCCAGGTGTGGCGCATTGCCTAAAACAATCTCGTTCAACAAATCCGACACCGCCACCACACTTATTAATTTTGTCGCCTACGCCCGCTCACAATTCTCCCGTCCACTAGTCGCAATGCAGTCCGACAACGGCACCGAGTTTCTCAACTCCACGGTCACCACCTTTTTTGCCTCTCACGGCATTCATCTTCGACTGTCATGCCCTTACACCTCCCCCCAAAACAGCAAGGCCGAACGTGCCATCCGCACCCTCAACGATGTTACACGCACCCTCCTTTTTCAGTCCTCGATGCCACCGTCCTATTGGGCGGAAGCCTTGGCCACCGCCACCCATCTCATTAACATACGCCCCTCTCGGTCCATCGAATTCGCCATTCCCTATATACATCTCCACAACTCACTTCCCGACTATAGCATGCTCCGTGTTTTTGGATGTCTATGCTACCCTAACCAATCCTCCGTCGCCAAACATAAGCTAGCGCCCCGTTCCGTCGCATGCGTATTCCTAGGTTATCCCTCCAACCACAAAGGGTATCGGTGTCTAGATCCTCAAACACGTCGCTTCATCATATCTCGTCATGTCGTCTTCGACAAGACAATATTTCCCTTCTCCTCCTATCCGGATCGCCCGTCTAACCCCCTTGCGTCGTTGGATTTTCTCCTCCACCTCGTCGCCACCGACACCACACCTGCACCATCTCCTACGGTTCAACCCGCTATGCATGCACCCGTTATGCATGCTGACCCTCCATCTTCCCCCCAACCTTCTGCCCGATCGCCCGCCCGCGCACCCAGCCCCGCTGGGTCATCGAGCCCGTCGCCCAGCCCCACTGGGCCGTCGAGCCCGCCTACTCGCTCTCCTGCTGTAGCTGACCCATCGAGCACACCCGCCTCCCCTGGGTCTCCTCTGGGCACGTCCTCCCCTCCTGTTGTCGTACACCATCCGCCCTCCCCTAGCAACACTCACACGATGCTGACTCGCGCCAAGCGCGGTCTCTTCCAGCCCATCGATCGCATGAACCTTATGGCTTCCGACTCCTCCGTCTCTCCACTTCCCAAAACATACCGGGGTGCTCTCAACGACCCACACTGGCGTCGTGCCATGCATGATGGAGTTCTAGGCGCTTGTCACTAACCGGACGTGGTCACTTCTTCCCCGCCCATCTCGTGCTCATGTTGTTTCAGGGAAGTGGATCTTCAAGCATAAATTCCATTCGGATGGGCGGCTTGCTCAGTATAAGGCTCGGTGGGTGGTCCGTGGCTACTCCCAACAGCCGGGCATCGACTTTGATGAGACGTTTAGCCCGGTTGTCAAACCGGCCACCATCCGCATCGTCCTCACCATTGCGGTCTCCCGTGCGTGGCCGATCCACTAGCTTGATGTCAAGAATGCCTTCCTCAACGGCAATCTTGACGAGGAGGTTTATTGCCAGCAGCCGCCTGGTTTTGTTGATGCCAGTTGCCCGGACTATGTGTGCCGCCTTCACAAGTCGCTCTATGGGCTCAAACAGGCGCCCCGTTCATGGTACCAGCGGTTCGCCCTCTACACTCATTGCCTCGGCTTTGTTGCGTCGAAATCGAACGTCTCTCTCTTCATCTACCGCCATGGAGATCAGCTCGCGTACATCCTCCTGTACGTTGATGATATTGTGAACACCGCCTCTACATCCGCACTCCTTCAGCAACTGACGCAACAGCTCCACTCGGAGTTTGCCATGACAAACCTTGGAGACCTCTCATTTTTCCTCGGCATCTCGGTTACTCGGGACGATCATGGACTGGTTCTCTCCCAGCGACAGTACGCCCTGGATCTTCTTCAGTGTGAGGGCATGGCCGACTGTCATCCACCGCCTACTCCCGTTGATGTCAAGGTCAAACTCTCAGCCAGTGATGGTGCTCTGCTTGATGACGCTACTACCTATCGGAGTTATGCTGGTGCATTACAGTATCTCACCCTCACCCATCCGGACATCGCCTATGCTGTGCAGCAGGCCTGCCTTTATATGCATGCTCCCCGTGAGCCGCATCTACACTTGGTCAAGCGTATTCTTCGCTACATCAAGGGTACACTGGATCTTCGCTTGCACATTCCTCGGATGACGACCTTGTCTCACACAGCCTACTCCGACCCTGACTGGGCCGGCTGCCCTGATACTCGACGGTCTACCTCAGGTTACTATGTCTATCTCGGTGACACCTTGGTCTCTTGGTCCTCCAAGCGCCAAACCACGGTTTCTAGATCGAGTGCTGAGGCGGAGTATCGGGCTGTCGCTCACGCTGTTGCCGAGTGCTGTTGGATCCGTTAGCTTTTTACAGAGCTCCATCATCCCTTGACTACCGCAACGATCGTTTTTTGCAATAATGTCAGCACAGTGTACATGGCCTCCAACCCGGTGCAACACCGCCGTACCAAACACATCGAGATTGACATTCACTTTGTCCGTGAGAAGGTGTCCCTTGGTCAGGTTCGGGTGCTTCATGTGCCATCTTCTCGCCAGTATGCTGACATTATGACGAAAGGCTTACCCTCGCAGCTCTTCTCGGAGTTCCGGTCCAGTTTGTGCCTCTTGCCAGCTGACGCACAAACTGAGGGGGGATGTTAGAGTATATCTCCGTGTATCGCTTATGTATAGGAATATCGCAACCTACCTGATTTTGTATGATATGGTTGTGATCTCTCTTGGCCTCCAAGGCATGTAACTCCCTTGTACTCCTATATATACGTAACACGAGGGCCTCCCCAGGTGTGGCGCATTGCCTAAAACAATCTCGTTCACTTCTATCATGTATGCAATGCTGTGTACAAGACCTGATGTGTGTCTTGCTATAAGTCTAGCAGGGAGGTACCAAAGTAATCCAGGAGTGGATCACTGGACAGCGGTCAAGAACATCCTGAAATACCTGAAAAGGACTAAGGATATGTTTCTCATATATGGAGGTGACAAAGAGCTCATCGTAAATGGTTACGTTGATGCAAGCTTTGACACTGATCCGGACGATTCTAAATCACAAACCGGATACGTGTTTACATTAAACGGTGGAGCTATCAGTTGGTGCAGTTCTAAACAAAGCGTTGTGGCGGGATCTACATGTGAAGCGGAGTACATAGCTGCTTCGGAAGCAGCAAACGAAGGAGTCTGGATGAAGGAGTTCATATCCGATCTAGGTGTCATACCTAGTGCATCGGGTCCAATGAAAATCTTTTGTGACAATACTGGTGCAATTGCCTCGCCAAAGGAATCCAGATTTCACAAGAGAACCAAGCACATCAAGAGACGCTTCAATTCCATCCGGGATCTAGTCCAGGTGGGAGACATAGAGATTTGCAAGATACATACGGATCTGAATGTAGCAGACCCGTTGACTAAGCCTCTTCCATGAGCAAAACATGATCAGCACCAAAGCTCCATGGGTGTTAGAATCATTACTGTGTAATCTAAATTATTGACTCTAGTGCATGTGGGAGACTGAAGGAAATATGCCCTAGAGGCAATAATAAAGTTATTATTTTATTTCCTTATATCATGATAAATGTTTATTATTCATGCTAGAATTGTATTATCCGGAAACACAATACTTGTGTGAATACATAGACAAACTAAACGTCACTAGTGTGCCTCTACTTGACTAGCTCGTTAATAAAAGATGGTTATGTTTCCTAACCATAGATATGTGTTGTCATTTGATTAACGGGATCACATCATTAGGAGAATGATGAGATTGACATGACCCATTCCATTAGCTTAGCACCCGATCGTTTAGTATGTTGCTATTGCTTTCTTCATGACTTATACATGTTCCTATGACTATGAGATTATGCAACTCCCGTTTACCGGAGGAACACTTTGTGTGCTACCAAACGTCACAACATAACTGGGTGATTATAAAGGAGCTCTACAGGTGTCTCCAAAGGTACATGTTGGGTTGACGTATTTTGAGATTAGGATTTGTCACTCCGATTGTCGGAGAGGTATCTCTGGGCCCTCTCGGTAATGCACATCACATAAGCCTTGCAAGCATTGCAACTAATGAGTTAGTTGCGAGATGATGTATTACGAAACGAGTAAAGAGACTTGCCGGTAACGAGATTGAACTAGGTATTGAGATACTGACGATCGAATCTCGGGCAAGTAACATATCGATGACAAAGGGAACAAAGTATGTTGTTATGTGGGAGCCAATATGAGCATCCATGTTCCGCTATTGGTTATTGACCGAAGACATGTCTCGGTCATGTCTACATTGTTCTCGAACCCGTAGGGTCCGCACGCTTAACGTTATGATGACAGTTTCATTATGAGTTTATATATTTTGATGTACCAAAGTTTGTTCGGAGTACCGGATGTGATCACGGACATGACGAGGAGTCTCGAAATGGTCGAGACATAAAGATTGATATATTGGAAGCCTATGTTTGGACATCAGAAGTGTTCCGGGTGAAATCGGCATTTTACCGGAGTACCAGGAGGTTACCGGAACCCCCCGGTAACCTAATGGGCCTTAATGGGCCTAGTGGAGGAAGAGGAGAGGAGGCCTAGGGGCTGCCGCGCGCCCCTCCCCCCCCCAAGTTCGAATTAGACAAGCAAGGGGGGCGGCGCCCCCCTTTCCTTTCTTCCCACTCCTCCTTCCCCCCAAGTCCTAATCCAACTAGGGAAAGGTGGGGAGTCCTACTCCCGGTAGGAGTAGGACTCCTCCGGCGCGCCTCCTCCTAGGGCCGGCCGCACCCCACTTTGCTCCTTTATATACGGGGGCAGGGGGCACCTCTAGACACACAAGTTGTTCCTCGTGATCATTTTCTTAGCCGTGTGCGGTGCCCCCTTCCACCATACTCCTCGATAATATTATAGCGGTGCTTAGGCGAAGCCCTGCGACGGTAGAACATCAAGATTGTCACCACGCCGTCGTGCTGACGGAACTCTTCCCCAACACTTTGCTGGATCGGAGTCCGGGGATCGTCATCGAGCTGAACGTGTGCTAAAACTCGGAGGTGCCGTAGTTTCGGTGCTTGATCGGTCGGGCCGTGAAGACGTATGACTACATCAACCGCATTGTCATAACGCTTCCGCTGTCGGTCTACGAGGCTACGTAGACAACACTCACCCCTCTCGTTGCTATGCATCACCATGATCTTGCGTGTGCGTAGGAAATTTTTTGAAATTACTACATTCCCCAACACGTATATCATGTTCACCGTCCGCACTTGTGGGGGAAACCTCTTCTGTCCTCTAGTGTGCGGCTGCCGGGGCTCCTCCTCGTCATCGCTATGCGGCCCCTTGTCCTTGTTTTCGGCAATTAGCTTGCCGGCCTGCTTGAACACCCAACAATCCCTGTTGGTGTGATTGGCTGGCTTGTCTGGGGTGCCGTGTATTTGACACGAGCGATCGAGTATAAGGTCCAAGCTGGATGGGCCCGGTGTACTTTGTTTGAATGGCTTTTTCCGCTGACCGGGTTTAGATCCTTTGAATCCGGCATTGACTGCCGTATCCTCAGTATTTTCGCTGTTAATGCGGCGCTTATGCTTGTTGCGACGTGACTGGTGGTCGCACATAAGTGCCCTGAAAGTTGTCGAGGAATGCGGCTTCCAGATCTTCCCAACAGCTAATGGAGTCCGCTGGCAAGCTGTTAAGCCAATGCCACGCTGGTCCTTTGAGCTTTAGTGGGAGGTATTTGATGGCGTGTAAGTCATCGCCGCGGGCCATGTGGATGTGGAGGAGGAAGTCCTCAATCCATACTGCCAGATCTGTTGTGCCGTCGTATGATTCAATATTTACAGCTTTGAAACCTTTTGGGAATTGATGTTCCATTACTTCGTCTGTGAAGCATAAGGGGTGTGCAGCGCCTCTGTATTGGGCTATATCGCGACGCAGCTCGAATGGGTCTTGCCCGCTGTGTTCGGCCCGACCGGATTTGCTTTTACTGTATCCGGCGTGACGTTTGTCGTCTCGCAGAGTGGTGCGCCCTCGTGATCCGTAGATCGATCTTGAATGCTTCGCCTTGTCCTCCAATATGTCTCGCAGGTCTGGCGTATCTCCCCATGCCTTTTTATTTGAATGGCATTGGGGTGGTGGCTGAGCTTTTGGCTGGAATGCCTCTCTATCGCGGCCACGAGGTGGCCGATCAGCCGTGTCATACGCTTCTTCCTCCAGTCGGGGTAGTAACCTGTGCCTTGGGTTACTCTTGGAGGGGTGCTCGAGTTTATATTCCTCATCCGTGAGGACTTCAGTCCATTTGTCAGCTAGCAGATCTTGATTAGCTTGAAGCTAATGCTGCTTTTTCTTCAGGCTATTTGCCGTGGCCATAAGCCGGCGCCTGAAGCGCTCTTGTTCGACGGGATCCTCTGGTACAGCGAATTCATCGTCGCCGAGGCTTGCCTCGTCTTCGGAGGGGGGCATGTGATTGTCATCCTCCTCCTCTCCATCTGCCGCTCTCTCAGGAGAGTTGGCTCCTCCATCCTCCTGCTCTAAATCTTGTTGGAGGGGTTTGTTGTTTTCTTCGGCACTATCCGGAGTGTTATTATCTCCTGTGCCGGTATCACCACTTTTGCTTTGGCGGGACTTAGAGCGGCGCTGCTGACGTCGGCGTTTGGGTTGCTTCTTGGGGGGGTCATCCTCCGCTATCCCGTCGCCATTGCCTTCTTTGGGTGTATCCACCATGTATATGTCATATGACGAGGTGGCTTTCCAGTGCCCTATAGGTGCTGGTTCATGTTCGTCTCCTACATCGTCGTCCATACCGTCGATGTCTTTGGAGTCGAAGTCGAGCATGTCGGTTAAATCATCGACAGTGGCTACGAAGTGGGTGGTGGGTGGGCATCGAATTTCTTCGTCATCCGCATCCCAATCCCGTTGGCCATAATCCGGCCAGGGCTCTCCTGACAAAGAGAGAGACCTTAGTGAATTCAGAATGTCACCGAAGGGCGAGTGCTGAAAGATATCCGCGGTGGTGAATTCCATGATCGGCGCCCAATCAGATTCGATTGGCAGGGGCACGGATGGTTCGGAGTCCGGAAAAGAGTTCGGCACCATGGAGTCACGGGCTGCGCAGAGGATTACGCTGGTGTTTGGCTCGATCGCCATTGAGACTGTAGCCCCTGAGGCGGTGTCTAACCACCCATCCTCGATTGGCGCAGTTGGCTCCGAGCTAAGGGTCAGAGCTGATGCGGGCGCGGCCTCTGGGGTACTGTTCGGCGGCAAAGCTAGGTCATACCCATCGCGACAGTGCGGCGCGCCCGGCTGTGGCTCGAATCCGTCGAAGATCCATTCTCCGCGGATGTTGGCCATGTAGTTCAAACTTCCGAATCTGACCTCGGCCAGGGGCGTAGCTTTCAATCTGCTCCAGATGGCCAAGCGAATTAGCCCGCAGTGCAAAGCCGCCGAATACGAAGATCTGTCCGGGGAGAAAAGTCTCACCCTGGACTGCATTTCTATCGATGATAGTAGGAGCCATCAAGCCTAACAGCGACGACACAGAGGAACACTCAGTGAAAGCACCAATGTCGGTGTCAAAACCGGCGGATCTCGGGTAGGGGGTCCCGAACTATGCATCTAGGCCGGATGGTAACAGGAGGCAGGGCACACGATGTTTTACCCAGGTTTGGGCCCTCTTGATGGAGGTAAAACCCTATGTCCTGCTTGATTAATATTGATGATATGGGTAGTACGAGAGTAGATCTACCACGAGATCAGAGAGGCTAAACCCTAGAAGCTAGCCTATGGTATGATTGTATGTTGTGATTGTTGTCCTACGGACTAAAAACCCTTCGGTTTATACAGACACCGGAGAGGGTTAGGGTCACACAAGGTCGGTTACAAACGAGGAGATATCCATATCCGTATTGCCTAGCTTGCCTTCCACGCCAAGTACAGTCCCATCCAGACACGAGACGAAGTCTTCAATCTTGTATCTTCATAGTCTAACAGTCCGGCCAATGGAGAGAGTCCGGCTGTCTGGAGACCCCCTAATCCAGGACTCCCTCAGTCATCGAAACAAAGTACTATGCGCATGCTCCTAGGGGGATAGATTGGTAGGAGAAGACCATCGCTCGTCCCCAACCGCCACTCATAAGGAAGAGAATCAATAAATACCTCATGCTCCAACTTCGTTACATAACGGTTCACCATACGTGCATGCTACGGGAATCACAAACCTCAACACAAGTATTTCTACAATCCACAACTACCCACTAGCATGACTCTAATATCACCATCTTTATATCGCAAAACTATTGCAAGGAATCAAACATATCATATTCAGTGATCTACAAGTTTTATGTAGGATTTTATGACTAACCATGTGAATGATCAATTCCTGTCATCTCTCTAAATAGATATAAGTGAAGCAAGAGAGTTTAATTCTTTCTACAAAAGATATGCCCACGCTCTAACAAATATAAGTGAAGCAAAAGAGCATTCTCCAAATGGCGGTTGTCTATGTGAAGAGAAACAGGCAATCCAAACTTCAAATGATATAAGTGAAGCACATGAAGCATTCTATAAAGCCATACTCAAAAGATATAAGTGAAGTGCATAGAGCATTCTATAAATGAACCAAGGACCATCTCATACCAGCATGGTGCATAAAAGAAAAAAGAAAACTAAAAGCAAAAGACGCTCCAAGATTGCACATATCGCATGAACGAAACGAATCCGAAAACATACCAATACTTGTTGAAGAAAGAGGGGATGCTTTCCGGGGCATCCCCAAGCTTAGACGCTTGAGTCTCCTTGAATATTTACTTGGGGTGCCTTGGGCATCCCCAAGCTTGAGCTCTTGCCTCTCTTCCTTCTTCTCACATCAAGACCTTCTCGATCATCGAACACTTCATCCACACAAAACTTCAACAGAAAACTCGGTAAGATCCGTTAGTATAATAAAGCAAATCACTACTCTAAGTACTGTTGCAAACCAATTCATATTTTGTTTTTGCATTTTTTCTACTGTAATATAACTTTTTCATGGCTTAATCCACTGATGTGAATCGATAGTTTCATCAAAACAAGCAAACTATGCATCAAAAACAGAATCTGTCTGAAACAGAATAGTCTGTAATAATCTGAACATTCACCATACTTCTAATACTTGAAAACTTCTACAAAAATTAGGAAAAATAAACAATTTGTATAGGAAGACATTGCAAAAAGAATCAAAACCATTTGACGTTCCAGCAAACAATGTAAAATCATGCACTACAGCCAAAGTTTCTGTTCAGCACCGTACAAACCATCAAGCAAATGTAAACATCCTAAAGGCAAACCTTGGCACATTATTTTTATTTATAAACTTTATAAAAGCACACAGCAGAAATAAATGACTCTCCAAAACTTCCGGGTTGTCTCCCTGGCAGCGCTTTCTTTAAAGCCATTAAGCTAGGCATATAGTGCTCAAGTAGTGAATCCACCCGGATCCCAAGGTATATCAAAGCCAATTTTAATTAACAATGATTTGTAATTTAGTAGTGAGCACAAGGTAACATATATCATGTAATGACGAAGTCTAACTCTCTTCCTATGCATCGGCATGTCATAAAAGAACAATTCATGCACACAAAGTAAAGGCCAATGCATAGTATAAACAGTTTCTTGCAATTTTATCATATTGGAAACACAGAGAGATGGAGATATAGTTCCTCTCTCATAATAATTGCAAGTAGGAGCAGCAAGCACATGCATATTATATTCATCAAAATCATCATGTGCAATGGTAAAAGGCAACCCATCAATATAATCCTTAATAAGGGCAAACTTCTCCGATATAGTGTAGTCTGGAGAATTCAAAAAGATAATAGGACTATCATGCGTGGGTGCAATAGCAACAATTTCATGTTTAACATAAGGAACTATAGCAAGTTCATCTCCATAAGCATAATTCATATTGGCATCTTGGCCACAAGTATAGCAAGTATCATCAAAAAGGGATATTTCAAGAGAATCAACAGGATCATAACAATCATCATAGCAATCATCCTTCGGTAAGCACGAAGGGGAATTAAACAATGTATGTGTTGAAGAGTTACTCTCATTAGAAGGTGGGCATGGGTTGCTAATCCGTTCTTCCTCCTTTTGTTCTTCGCTCTCCTCATCATCTTTTTCATCCAATGAGCGGATCAAAGTTTCATCAATTTCTTGTTCCATAGACTCCTGCAAAATATTAGTCTCTTCTTGGACAGCGGAGTAGTACTCAATATATGGTTCAACATAGGCATTAGAAGCATAATTATCATAGCAATATTTAAGTGTGGCAAAATTTTCAGATTTGTAAAGAGTAGCATCATACTTTTCAATCAAAGAAGCAATTTTGTAAGCACCCTTAAAAGCAACAAATTCTTCAATTTGTTGAACATCATAGTAATTATAAACACCCTTAGCATACAAAGATACGATCCCATTATCACTAAACTCACATTGATAGGGAAGGTGTTTCTTAGGGTTTTCAGAACAACAAGTAAAATCATATATTTCACATCAACTCCAAGCATAGCATTGCAAACGATGAATTTGATCCAGTAAAAGTTTCCATTTTTCAGATATACGGTGTCGCACATAACAAGCATGCTCATCTAAAGATTTGCCCTCAACTAAGCTAGTTTGGGTTTCAGCACGAGCACAAAGGGATCGAAGATTATCCAAGTAATAGGCTCCAGCAGTGTGATAGATTTTGAGTGGTTCTTCAACCATTGGTTCAGTAGGTACAACTAATTTTTTTTGATATTTTGCATTTCCAACCCATAACTAAAGATAGAAAACAACTAAGAACAACAAATAAAAATTACTTAGTGATAAAGCAAACAAGCACACACGAGAATATTCACCCCACGCTATTGCTCCCCGGCAACGGCGACAGAAAAAAGGTCTTGATAACCCACAAGTATAGGGGATCGCAACAGTTTTCGATAAGTAAGAGTGTCGAACCCAACGAGGAGCTAAAGGTAGAACAAATATTCCCTCAAGTTCTATCAACCACCAATACAACTCTACGCACGCTTGACGTTCGCTTTACCTAGAACAAGTATGGAAATATAAGTACTTTGCAGGTGTTGTTGGATAGGTTTGCAAGATAATAAAGAGCAAGTAGATAAAAGGTAGGGGCTGTTTAGATTAAGAAACAATAAAGTAAATATAGTGAGTGTGGAAAAGTGGTGGTAGGAGTTGCGAAATTGTCCCTAAGCAATTGACTACTTTACTAGACCGATAGCAAGTATTATGTGGGAGAGGCCACTGCTAGCATGTCATCCCTGACTTGGAATTCTATGCACTTATGATTGGAACTATTAGTAAGCATCCGCAACTACTAACATTCATTAAGGTAAAACCCAACCATAGCATTAAGATATATTGGTCCCCCTTCAATCCCATATGTGTCAATTTCTATACTAGGTTGAAGCTTCTGTCACTCTTGCCCTCCAATACATAGTCCTATCAACATACAACTAACCCTATGGTGTGATCCACGCGTGCGATCATATGATGGGCATCAAAGGACAGCAACATAACCACAAGCAAATCAAATCAATCATAGCAATTCATCAACCAGCGATAGGACAATGAAAATCTACTCAGACATCATAGGATGGCAACACATCATTGGATAATAATATGAAGCATAAAGCACCATGTTCAAGTAGAGGGTACAGCGGGTTGCGAGAGAGTGGACCGCTGTAGATAGAGGGGGGAAGATGATGGAGATCTTGGTGAAGATGGCGGAGGTGTTGGTGTAGATCGTGGTGATGAGGATGGTGGCCACGGCAGCGTTCCGGCGCCACCGGAAAAGAAGGGGAGAGGGGGCCCCTTCGTCTTCTTATTCCTTGACCTCCTCCCTAGATGGGAGAAGGGTTTCCCCTCTGGTCCTTGGCCTCCATGGCGTGGGAGGGGCGAGAGCCCCTCCGAGATTGGATCTGTCTCTCTGTCTCTCTCTATTTCTGCGTTCTTAGATTCTACCCTTTCACCATTTCTTATATTCCCGAAGATCCGTAACTCCGATTGGGCTGAATTTTGGACACGATCTCTATCCGGATATTAGCTTTCTTGAGGCGAAAGAAGGGCACCAACCGCCTTACGGGGTGGCCACGAGGGTCAGGGGCGCGCCCCCTACCTCGTGGGCCCCTCGAGCATCGTCTCGCATTGATTTCACTTTCCAAAAATCACATATATTCCAAAAAAAATATCCGTCCGTTTTTTTCCCGTTTGGACTCTGTTTCATATAGATTTTCTGCGAAACAAAAAACATGCAACAAATAGGAACTGACACTTGGCACTGGATCAATATGTTAGTCCCAAAAGTAGTATAAAAAGTTGCCAAAATTATATGAAAGTTATAGAATATTGGCATGGAACAATCAAAAATTATAGATACGACGGAGACGTATCATTACATCAGGTAATCTGTTAAAAGGTATTCCTTACAATTTCGTTAGATCTACACCATAATAACTCAGTCCCATGAGATTATTTCTAAAAAAATAAAATGATGCGGATCAATAATTTGATGGCATAGGTGGGTAAAACATTTTCAACCTTTTCAAAAATAATATCATAGTTATAATTGTTTTAACCAAGAATTACATTAGGTAATATGTTCATTTTTTTACAATTTTTTAAGATCTACACCATTATAAATAAGTCCCACGAGAATAACGGCTCATAATTTCCTATGAATGCGGTAATTTCTAGGGAGTCTCTAATTAGTATAGATATAGATTCTATACACTTTTTTTGAACATATATCGGAAACTCGTTAACATGTTTTTAAATGTAACAATTTTTTTGAATGTATGAAAACAAAATCTCCAATATATGCATACATTTTTTTAACATTGCACAATCATTTTTTAAGTGTCACAAACATTTTTCGTACACATGATTAACATTTTTCTATATATATATTTAACAATTTCCAAATGAATGATTAACATGTTCTCAAAATATAAAAAATATTAAAAAAGTAAAAGAAAAATAAAAAGATGAATTGAAAACAGAAATCATTGGTTATGTTAGCATGACATGGCCACATGGTTACTCGTCCGGCCCACCAGCGGATCCCTGTATGCGACCCTGTGCAAGTAATCGCTCCAGGCGGCACATATCCGCACCGTAGGAGTGCTCCCGCCTCTGCCTACCACTTCTACTCTGATAGGGCCAGCCAGCTGGGTAATAGCCCAATAACTATGGCGAGTGATAGGCGACGGTGCGCCGGCCTAAATTTGGGCCGGTCGCACCGGCAGCGTTCGATCAAACATCAACTAGCCATACGATTATGTCCCCTTTCTCAGATGTGTTCTTCTTTAAGAAAAAAGCTTTCATCGCACCGCCATGGACTGGTGACTCGCCCAGCCTCGAAGCACCACGCACAGCGTCTCGCCTGTCGCTGCCCTCGCCGCCGGTCGCTGCCCTCATTGCCGGTCGTCGTCATCCCTATAGGTCACCGTCGCTGCTGCCGCCTCCTGTGTTCTCGCCGGCCACGTGCATGCAGCAGTGTGCGGCTGCGGTTGCAGCTCCCCCTGGTGATGGTCGTAGCTCCGGTGCGACGGCCATAGCTCCGGTGGTGCCGGTCACCGGTGGCAGCACGCCGACAAGAAGCTTGTAGAAAGTAGTACTCACCCTCAGGTTGCCGTGGTAGCAGCAAAAAAAATGCCGGTAGTAGCAAAAAAAGTGTGTGGTTCCAGCAAAAATAGCTCGCCGGTGCCGCCACCCCCGTCGCCATCGTAGCAAAAAAGCTCGCCGGTTGTAACTTTTCTAGGCGCTGGTTGTAGCAAAACCGCCACCCATCATCACCAAATTAAGAAATCATTGTAGCAAAACATGTAGCAAGTTCCGGCAAAACAAAAAGCTGGTTCCAGCAAAAAAAACACATCGGCGATGCGAGGCGTTTGGTTCCAGCAAAAATCACCGGAAGCAAAATCCAAAAAGAAGTAGATGTAGCAAAAAGGGTAGCAAGTTCCAGCAAAAAATAAAGCTGGTTCCAGCAAAAAACAGTCTGCGATGAGAGGGCACGTCCAGTTCCAGCACCGGCAGACGCTGGTTCTAGCTCCACAACACGTCGGTTGCAACTCCGTCGGGCGCCAGCGAGGTTTGCAGCAAAAACCATCCCGGCGGCGGCGGCAACGGTGAGCGCTCGATTTTGCATCAACGGGAACTCCTGTAAAGGACAGAGTGTGTGGGAGTGGTGGTGGTGCTTCTTGGTGTGCTGCGTGCAGTAACAGAGAAGAAAGGGGACGAGGGAAAAGAAATCCAGGGGAAGAAGATGATGGGGAGTGGCCAGAAAAATCTAGAGACGAAGAGATAAGGCGGGCTTGCCAGTCCACGTGGCCAGCTGTCCCCGCGTTCGATGTGCACTTTTTTTTCCTGAGGTTTGCGATCGATGTGCGTCTGTGATGCAGGAATCACTATGCGATCAGACGTCTCGTGCTGGACCGGCCCAAGTTTCGGCCGGCGAACCATATAGAAACGTTTCCCAAAACTATTGTGTGGCCTCACTTAGTTGAATGAAACTGATCCCAGTTATGAGAAAGCAAGCTCTCCTGTATGTATGATGAAATTTCAGTTGAAACCGGATTGAAAAACTACGTGTAACTGTATCTGTGTAATGTCCATTTGATGCATTTTATATCGAAAGTAATTCCATGTTGCAGACGTAAAAGATGTATAGGGAATGTATGAGGTTTTTTTGGATAGTTACAAGTGCCAAAGTTTATTTGTATCATATTTTTTTGGCCCGTGGTTTAATTGAATCGTGGTTCCGCCACCTCATCAAGGGTAGAATATATTGGAGCTAGGAGCTCAAAAGAACCATTCACACCGGACTTTGCAGGGCAGTGAATAAGTCAGTTAATACAGTCGCACTTTACACTATTGTACTAGAGCCATGTTTTACATTGTGTAATTCTTTACCTTCGAGCTAGTGAGATATGACCAAGGAAAAAATAGCGCGCTACAAGATTTAGTGCCACCCTTCTCCAGATTCTATACACGCTATGAAGTGCAAACAAACGTCGGACGTGCTATATTTGAAAGTAGCGTCTTGTGAAAGAATGTTAAATAAATCACAAAATGTCAAATAGGAGGCACCACAAAGTCAGCCAATGCATTTAATCCAAGTTTAAACTAAAGTTTGAACTCGTTGTGTTCTCTCTTCCTTCCAATTCATCGAGAAGGCTGTCAAATCCGCAGATCTCTACCTAGGATTTGTTAGCCCCGGCGTCCCCTGCAACGCATGCTCCCCATCTCCTCCACAACACACCCCTCGTCTCCTTACGATGGTAGATGTAAGAAGTGGCCACAGTAGCGCTTGTGAGCAGCAACAACGCATTAGAAAGCAGAATCAGGAGCACGCACGTGAGCAAGAGCAGCATGAGCTTGAACTGTGGAAGCAGGAGAGGTAAGTATTATCTAGTGGTTGACTTGCCAACAATGATGGTGTGTTGATGACATCGCCCTTGTGAGGTTGGCTATTGTCGATTTGGAGGTAACGGCCGCCATTGCCACTCACAAGAAGACGCCGCCGGCGCCGCTGATAGCTCATGTGCAAACTGGGAAGGGGTATTGCGCTGCTGCCTGTGAGGCGGGAGACTCTCTACGGCGACACCCCAATGACATGCGACAACATGTAGGGAACCCATGATGTGTTTGCCAGTGGATCTTCGGGGGGGGGGCGTCCAACTAGGACTTTGTTCCTGTACAATGTCATGCAATGTTTAACTATGCCTTATTTATTTCAATTATGCACAAGGTGATGTTCAATTATGCAATGTGATGTTTAAGTATGAACTATGTCACTAGTAGATAAAGGGCCTTTAGTCCCGGTTCTGGAACCGGGACTAAAGGCTCGGTACTAAAGCCTCCCCCTTTAGTCACTACTCCAGCCTGAGCACGCTTAACTTCCGGGTTCTATTATCCCTTGTTTCCAAGTCTGCACTTGTTGTTTTCCTGACAATACTAAGATGTCAATCCTATTAACCCTCAGGAATTTCACTGTTTGAGTTTGAAACTATTGTTCTAAAAAACAATAATTATTTAGTAACACTAATATTTCTTGAATAAGTAGTTTGACCATAGTTTGACCACAGTTTGACCATAGTTTGACCAGATTTGACCAAAATTCAAAAAAACTGAAATAATTATTTAGTAACACTAATATTTCTTGAATAAGTAGTTTGACCATTGTTTGACCACAGTTTGACCATATTTGACCAAAATTCAAAAAAACTGAAATAATTATTTAGTAACACTAATATTCTTGAATAATTATTTAGTAACACTAATACTTCTTGAATAAGTATTTTGACCATAGTTTGACCAGATTTAACAAAAATTCAAAAAAATAACTAAAATTTGAGCATAACTTTTTTTTTCTTTTAGAATTCGAGGATTCTAAAAATATGCAAACAGGCCATAGGCCGTCAAAATCGGAAGCGGATTTTCGTTCTGAACATTTTGATATATTATACGTTTTTTTCCGACATCGTATGCAAAAGTTATAGCCGTTTTACATTTTCCCTACATTTTTTGCAAAACATGTCCAAATTTAAGTTTTTAAATTTTCCTAACTAGTAGATGTAGTAATATAACTATCTCTCGAAGGATTTTATTTTTTGAAGTTTTTATCACTTTCTTTTGATTTTTTCGAAACAAAAAAGGCGATCCAAGGGGGGTGGGGGTGGGGGTGTGGGTGGGGGTGGTGGTGGTGGTAGAGTTTGAAAATGGGACCTTTAGTCCCGGTTTGTGTCTCAGACCGGGACTAAAGGTCTAATCTTTAGTCCCGGTTTGAGACACAAACCGGGACTAAAGGGCACCGCACCCTTTAGTCTCGGTTCGTGCCTCAAACCGGGACAAAAGGGCTCAGGTGAACCGGGACTAATGCCTTAGCCGCACGAACCGGGACCAATGCTCACATTAGTCCCGGTTCGTGACCGAACCGGGACTAATGGGCTGCCCCGGCCTGGACCTTTGCCCCCTTTTCGACTAGTGTGTGGTTGTTGTTAAGCTTGTCATAATTAACACGCTTTTTCCATTGTTATCTCTATCACTTTACTAGCATGTTGAATCTTCACAATCAAGCTATCATTGATAGTGTGGTAATTTTAGTTTTACCTCAATTATGTTCATATATAGTGTAACAACGGGAGGTGTTGTTCACTATCCATGTTAGCCTCATCCAATGGCATATATTACATAATAGTGCAATTGCAATTTACTTTCTATATTTACTTCTTGCCTGTAGGTACAGATGTCAGGGGTAGAGATCCTCGCTTTGACTCTTTCTGTATATGGGGCAATGAGATTTTCATGAACCAACATCAAGTGAGGAAATTAAGAAAGATTGTTATGATGAACTTTAGGATGGTAAGAACTATACAACCTTCTTTTTCTACCCAGAATGAGTTATTAGACAAAAACATCCGAATGTTTTAGTTTTTGGCATTTTCCAAAGCAATTTGCTCGAGATTATCTCACAAATTACATGAGCGGTGTTGATCAACGAAATTTGAAGTATTTCACATATTACAGCGATGTGCTAGAAGTCTTCCTCAAGATGGGGAAGGATGGGTGTGCGGTCATCACAAGGGAATGGACTGAAGTTGTGCATGCCTTCGGTGTGGAGGATGGCATAATATGGGCATGCAACTTCTCCGCCTCTACCTACGAACAAGTAGAATGTCTTTTGCCTCTCTCTTTACCGTCTTTAATGTTGTTGTGGTTCTTGTTTTAATCTAGTGTTTCTATAATGCTTGAACATATGCCAATGTGATTTGAATTAGGCAATGGTGGACAAACCTATGAAAATTGGGTATCTATATGATGAATATGAAATATCTAATTGCCTACTTTTGAACTCGGGAGATTTTTCATTTGCATGGACTAAATTACGGGAAAAACCAGCTGTGCAGGTCATTATATTGCACAAGGTTTCACATAGCAAAACGTGTGATGAGCACCTAAAGCAGGCACATTTCGTTGATGCAAAAACATGTGCGATGAACCAAAACAACACACACGCTTTAGTCGATAAAAATGTGTGCCATGAATCAAAACGTCCTTACTACACACATATGTTATGACCGGAAATGTGTGTGATGATAGACGCATCGGAAATGGTGCTCTAAGGATGAACGTGTGTGATGGGAAGCCTTACCGCACACAGTTAGCCAAAGGAAAATGGGTGCGTCAGGAATAGCACCACACACATTTTTGAATAATTAAACGTATGTGATGTGCACCGCACGGTAAAAGGCTCGAGAGAGGAAAGTGTATGTGATAGGCCACTTAGCCCACACGTTGTCTTTTCATGAATTATCTTTATATTTTGAGCATCGCAAAAAGTTGCACCACGTACGGGATGGTTTGTCCGATAAGCCTCTCATCCCACATGATCCCAACAGAGGAACGTCTGGGGCACTGTACATATCACAAACGCGTATGTCACCAATAATTTTTGAGGTAGGTCTGGGCATCATATATGTTTTCTTTTACTAAACATGCTCGTACCATATCGCACATATGTTTTCCAATCTTTGTTTACAAGCGGGGGGTTTTATTCATGCGTGATGGATGCTTTTAAATTCCTTTGTCCGGATGACATCTAGCTATACTTCTTTTCTTTGGTTTGTAAATAGTTGATTCCTCTCCTCTTCCATTTGTATCTGCACACACCAGTTTTCACAACATTGAATTGACTGACATATGCTATCACACATGAGCATCGTCTGGATCCATGAATATACCTTTAGCCTTTAATATTAAAGATATACACATATACAAATCATATCATTGCATGTGCTGCATTTATTACAAATAGTGTCGTTTAGCCGTTGATATAGATTTTTGCTCAAGAAGACAATCCTTCAATTATTTTGGGGTTAGGAAGAATAAAAAATAATTATTCCCGTCCCTTCTTTTTGCATCCATACTTAAGCACAGCTGGAACGTGGACGCTCAAGAGGTACGAGTACCAATCGATAGATTTGGGTTCAAAATTAAATATGTTGCCATCTTTGCCAACCATCTTTACTTCCATCCTCAATTTTGTTAAGTTCGTGTCATCAAAGCTTCACAAAAGGACATAAATAAAATTGGATCAACATATATAAAATACAAGTAAAAATATGCACCGCAAGTGTAATGTTACTTGTCAAAGTCCGAGCTAATGTGAAAGAAATAGAGATATCAACATTCGTTTTGACATAAAACTATAGGGGCCAGAGATCCCGTCAGCGAACTTAATAGAGTATTCCATCCATCCCAAAATAAGTGTCACTGATTTTGTACAAATCAGCGACAATTATTTTGAGATGGAGGGAGTAATTAATAAATAAAGATATGCAGGAAATACACCCCGTTGTTTCTTTCTTTTTCGCCTTTTTATTTTTCCTTTGCATGAGAGGACCTTATTTGGCTGTGTGCATCTTAGTTATGCAGAGGCCGGATGTAATGCTTAAATCATTTAAGTAATAAAAGCGCCCATTTTCGAAAAAAGGAAATACACCCCATGAAACTCTAGTTCGTCCAAACCATAATAAGGACCTATCTACTAGTGTACCGAGCTAACTCACGTGTATAAATTCTAACAGTAACATATAAACTAGACAAAGTAGCTAGTGACCAAAAAGGGTTATAAGTTACTTGTACATGGACCAATATTCCTAAACTAATCGCTGACCATGTCGCTAAAGGTACTGAAAAAACTACTATCGCTGACCATGTCGGTGCCCAAAATGTTAATTTAAAATGGAACACACGCAGAAGATGAATCTTACCGTCCTTTGAAGAAGGCATATGGTGCGTACAGCTTGACCAAGAGCATTAAGAAAGTGTATCTTTGATTGTGCTTGTTGTAATATTGTGAAAACAACCCGCAGAATAATAGGCTCACCACATGCAACATCTGTTTAGTAAAAATTAAAAGATATGACAAAAATATGTGAGTCACTATACCGTATATGAACGCAATATTGGCATGTATGTATGAATTATAGAACATATGATTATATACCTCAAGCGGTAGCTTATACACCAGGATCAGATATGCATGGAAGTAAGCGAATCTCTTGAACAAATATGGTCTTCTGTTTTGAAGGGGTTTCCCATTCTCTAGTACACGAGGATGGATGGAGAAATAATCCATACACGCGTCCTCAAAAACATATCCATTCAGTGGATTCCTGAGTGATGAGCAAACGTGGTAAATGGCTTGTGATTTCTCATTCCAGTGAACAGCCATGGCTACCAGTGTTGCATTTACCACCATGTCAGCAGGGACCTATATATACAGAGACTATTAGTATCAGTCAAGTTTAAGCATCAAATCAGATTAGCCAGAGAACTATATGAACCTGGAATTCAATGAACATGTATACAACCCTAATTGTCAGAACATATCATTGTATTTTACTCACCGCATCCATTATGTCTTTGCGATCACCTATGAAACATGGGAAGGCTTCCTCATTGTATGCGACAATTATAGCATCAATTGTCCTGGACATAAAATTGTGGTAAAGTGATGATCTGAGGCTAAGATAAATATGTGTTCTCTGGTATATTATTTTTACAGCAGGACAAGTTTTTCAGCATACATGTAAACCGGGTCACCCTGTATTTTTTTTTCTATCTTAATGAATTCGACAGAGCTCCTGCCTTGCACCAACAAATAATTCGACACCGTTTAATATCGATTGCTATTAAGTATAGATTTTGAGAATACCTTGCCCCTTCTATCCACCCAGGAATTGGATCTTGATAAGTGCTGGTTACCATCGTGGGTCGAATAATTACAACAGGAAGGTCTCCCTTCTGCTGCCCAAGTACCATTTCCCCCATAGCCTTGGTCAACGTATATACGTTTGGCCATCCAAAATGGCAGGCCCTTCAGAAATTCAGGAACAAATTAGGTACTGTCATACAGCAAATCCAGTTGTTTGTCGTACATCTTGTATTCTCTCAGCTTACAAATCAACTATATTTTCATAAATTTGTTAATCAGATATTCCTTTTGATTAGCGTTCGATTATTATAGCTTTTCATCACCATTTTCAAAAAGAAGCTGTTCACCTAAAGCATGACAATTTGCAGTCCTGACAACAGACACAGATCTATCAACCACCTCTCTAATTTGGCACTGGTCATGATCTACCAAACAAGAGGTCTAATGTCATTTGATACGATAGACAGATTATTAATGACATAACTAACTTAAAATTTTGATTAAAATTCTTTGTCTCTCCATGGATATACTCAACCCATGAGGAAAACAAGAGATATTCATGAAAACACATTGTGAAATGACTTTGACTACTTCGACATAAAAGATAATTTACATTGCCTATGTGAATATGCTATCATTACATGATTGGAAATATAGGAGAAAATTATGCTATCGTCTCTCCCTGGACATTCTCTTGAAATACAGGTCAATATTTTATATCTTATAATAAAGGGAGTAACATATTTAAATCGCTTGGACCTCTTTAAGCCAAGTTCTTTCATTGTTGCCTTCAATTGGCCTGAGCTACCACCATTAGCTGCTGTGAGCTCAGCCTTGACCATCTCAACCAGCTGCAGCTCAGCTTCGATGTCCATGTGGTATCCCTGCCGTAGTGTTTTACCCATCTGGAGTGCTTTCTCCGGTAAAAGTCCTTCTCGGGTACCAGCTACAAAAGCTAATATACAGACAAAAAAAGACATGGCTCTTAAAGATTCTTTTTGGAGAGCTTGCAGGAGGCTGCATGTACATGTCAACATGGTTATTGTAGTTGATTAAGCATTAAGCATATATATATTCTCATCATATTGTACAGTTATTCTCCATTTCTGATGAATTAATCATCACATATATGGGAGCGGCGATTTATATGCTACACAAAAAATAAATTCCAGAAACTGTGAAAAAACATATTTACATGATTCCGAAAATGCCAAAAAATAATCACGGATATCTATAGATGTGCTTACAAATATGCGAAATCTGATCATCCATCAAACAAAAAGTAAATCAACTTTTGATCAACATATTTATCTTGTGTGTAGGCCAAAACTGCAAAGACATGGTAATGGAAATTTCCACATAAATACAACATATCTCTATGTACATCTATAGAAAAAAACTCCAGAAATTGTTAAGGTTTTCAAATTCCTTCGTAGATTTTTCTTAAATAAAGAGCTCTATGTGGCCCACTGTGTTCTATTTTGACTTTCCGCAGACAATAGGATTTTGGACAAGTGGGTTTATATGAACAAACACCAACATACCAGTGGAAACATGAAGCAACATTTTCAGATTACGACACTTCTTTGCCAATTCGCATCCATATTTGGCGCCTAAAACATTAGATGCTAGACCAACATCATACCTGTACATGCAATAAAGTTCAATTAACACGCAATAAAATCTAAGAAACATGCAAAATAATCAGTAAAAAGAAATAAAAAAACATTAGGTTCCTTGTGGTTCGTTTAAAAATCAAGATTTTTATGTGGTTTGTGTACAAGGGAGTGATTCTAACAAATGGCAATTTGACACAACGTAGGTTGGAGGAGAGTAAACGGTGATGTTTTTGTGGTCACGAGGAAACTATTCAATGTTTATTTCTCACACACCCACTAGCCAAATTATTATGGCAAACAATACATGTGTTCTTTAACATATCTCCACCTAATAGTGTCTCAAATCTGTATGGTAAATGATTAGGTAGGGTGGAGCCTAATATAGCGGCATGAATTCACATGGGAGTTTGTGCATTACTTTGGTCTATTTGTAACTGTCAGAGTGATTGTGTGTTTAAGACGACATTTTTTTTGCAGGTTATCTACTTGGCATCTAGATGGATCCCTTCGTGGTCATTACTACATTGTGTCGAAGTGAGGGAGCTTATGGCCTTTGGGTGCATCCAATGGGACATGGGAGCACGGTTTACATATAACAGTTTGGATGGTGGTCCAATAGTATTATAGGTGTTTAGTGATGGTGTTCTATTTTTACCGGTTGTGCCTATTTGTTTACTTTCTTGAACTTGTTTAATTGAGATGCTATTCGTACTTTGCTACACTGCTCTTTCAAATAAATGGGTATGTGCATCGCTTGTTCAGAAGCCGGGGGTAATCCTCTTTTTCGAAAACAAAGAAAAAAAATTCCTTGTGATGCAATTAACCTATCATCCGGATTCAAGTCCTAGACTTGACGTGCTCACACATTCCTATATTTTATTCAGTCTTTTTGGAGCTATTCTACTGGTGGTATGGTGTGCCAGTTAACTACAAGGTGTCCATGATGACTTTGTCAATCTCAATATCTATCAGCTCATTTTCTCAAAGGTGCTCAGAGGATAAGATGTGGTCTGCGTGTTGTGTACTGTGTTTCAAGAAAAGACAAATCAGTAAAAAAAATCTGGAATTATTCAACTGTTTGATCTTTGACATCGGACACCCCCAACCAGTACCTTTCATAGAAGCTAGTAGTTGCTGCCCCATTGATGATAACATCGACCTCCTCACAGAGGGCATCAAGTCTGGAGCTGTCAAGCCCGAAGTTTTGAACCCCGACATCTCCGTGAAGCGGAACTATCTTCTCATCAATGAGCTTCAGGAAACCAGTGAGCCCATGCTTTTCTCGCAGGGTATTGAACAGATCATTCCCCAGCACCTGCGCGAGGAAAAGTAACTAACACTGACTAAATGAATATGCAGTGTAATGAGTTGCGCTGTTCAGATACAGCACGCATAGCATGATGGCAGCTGCGGCAACTGGAAGCAACAATTGCAGGATTTTATGGTTGTGTATATCACATGATGTAGAGCAGTAGAGGCCGTGTTACCCTCCTTGAGAAAAAATGCACGATTTTGGTTTGTTACCTGGGTTTGGATGCGCTGCTCGGCCGAGGCAGCATCCGGGGCGCGCACCAGCAGGTAGAGCTTCTTCACGTCTGGTTGTACCCTCAGTATCTTCTCCACCAGCACTATATGCGTATACGTATTAGATAATGCAAAGATGTGTGTGTGTGTGTGTGTGTGTGTGTGTGTGTGTGTTTGGTATTAGTACTCATCAGCGTACATTTTCCAATGAAGCCAGTTGAGCCGGTGACGAGGATGGTCTTGTCCCGGAAGAACCCAGCCACCGCACCAGCGTCCATCGGTGAACGTGAAAGAATACAAAGGTAGTGGGGTTTCTCCTGGAAGCTAGAAAAGTGGAGTCAAGCCGGCCGGGTTCAGGACGAGGCTGTGCCTGCGTTGTGAGGTAGCTTATTAGCTAGACCATGAGGATGCACGGCTGCCACTCTTATAGTGGATCCAGAGCCTGCGTGAGTTAGGTCGTGAAAGATTTTACGCACTCGCCTTACCTATATGGATGTGGCCTGGTGCGATTGTATAGCCAAAAATATCAGGGTGGAGGGGTCCACATTGAATTTGGGAGAAGTGGGTAGCGGGGCGCACTAGTAGAAAAAGAGCCATTTGTTCCGGTTCGTAAGGGCCATTTGTCCCGGTAGTTGAACCGGAACTAAAGGGCCGTTACTAAAACCTTAGGCCTTTAGTCCCGATTCTTACACGAACAGGGACAGATGGGCCTGCACATGGCCGGTGTGGCGAGCCCAGGTAGGAGGCCCTTTGGTCCCGGTTGGTGACACCAACCGGGACCAATAGGCGTCCACGCGTCAGCAGCTGGCAGGAGCTGAGGGTTTTTTTTGAAAGGGGTGGTTTAGGGGTTTTGGGGGGTTAATTTAGGTGTTTCATATATTGTGTTAGCTAGCTAATTAATAGAGAGAAGTGTCCTCTCTTATCTCCGTGCTTGGTCGACGCTACGTACTATATGTATAGAGAGGACTCGACACGCTAGCTAGTAAGCAAATGAAGGAAACAGAAGATCGTCATGAACATATGCATACAGAGAGAAGTGATATCGATCACCTCTCCTTCTCCGAGAGCTTGGTCGAACAATAAGTTCTCATATATCTATCCGACGCTACTGGCTACATATATACAATATAATTATCTCTTACAATATAATCTCTTAATTATATATAAAATCAGGGTCCACATGGTATTCTCCGTCTTTATCGATCACGTGGTCAAGAAAGAATGCCGTCAATTCCTCTTGAATTGCTCGCATACGATCTGGTGGTAGGAGTTCATCCCGCATCCGAAACATCTAATTTGAAGAAGGGGGTCAACACACACACACACACACACACACACACACATATATATATATATAAATGAAACTCAACACAAATGATGGTAATAAAATAAAATTGTGAATATTATTATTTACACACTTCATATTGTTTGTCAGAGTAGCCCCGCTCACAGGTCGTTTGGTGGATGGACTCGCAAATGTAGTATCCACAGTAATTATTCCCGGCTTCCTGCCACACCCACTTTACAAGAAATAGATGTCAATCAAACTGATAAGCAAGCATGCTATAAATGATATTGATGAAACTATCGCTTGAATCACTAGAAGATGCGCGGAACATGCTAGTAGTACTTACTTTCGGGTGTCTAAATTGCAGCTTCTTCGGCAGTCCCGGAGCTTTTGAGGTGAATTTTGTCCAAACCGTGCCAGACGAAGAAAGCAATTACTTCATATCAGGACATGAACAAAGTTGCCGATATGGTGCGATAATGATCGATTTAACTTACTTGTCGAGCATTTCAGTCATGTCCGCATACTCCTGGGGATCTTTTCGTCTCGAGTCTAAGACGGTTACTAGTCCCTGCTCAAACTTAATCTCGAGGAGAATATAGTGGAACCTGCGCATGCATGCATAACTCATCAATTACATTACTATAACCTGGAGTAATAAAGGAAACCGAATATGCACAAGACAGTAACACTCACTTGAAGTTGTAAGGAAAGAGTATTATATCTTTGTTTTCATTTATTACCAACGATCGTAGCAAGTTGGCCTCGGTCTCTCTGGCCTTAAATTCAACCGTATATGGATCTATGAGATTTGTGTTAACGAACCCAATATAACCGATTTGTCTTTTCTTCAATTCGGCGATATTCAATCTGCATAATAGAGTGAGGATAATTATAAATACATGCAATGAAAGAGCTGACCTATATATGTAGACTTAATAACAAATGTGGTACTTACAGAAAGTAGCAAGTGACCGTTAATTTATCGAGGGCATGTTGATTGAAAAACTGGAAGAACTCCTCAAATGGAACAATGAACAGATCAATTCCAACGAGGTCATGCTCCTCTTTAACTCTCAGCGTCAAAATATTCCTCCCCCCAGACCCTCTGCAGGTTTTCATGTACCAATCATGGAATCTTCGCATCATCGTTGTTAGAGATATTTCATCTTTGATGAGAGGCTTCCCGTACTCGTATCTGTGTTCGTCCACCTCCAAGAAATCATAATGTACATCGTCGGGCAGGTAATCTCCAAGATTGGTATAACCGGGCACCATCCTCGGATCATTAGCGACGATATCGCTAGACACCTTGAGCGGGGGCCACGATTGGTTCGCTTGTTCTCCGAGCTGGGCAATTTTTTCCCAGCTCATCGTTCTTTTAACCTTTGATCATAGTACTTCCCGACCGCTCCGCTTTGATAAATGACCTTTCAATAATGCGCTCATAGTTGCCTTTCGGCAGAGACTTTGGTGGTTTCTTCAGGGCAGCCAGAGTGCGGTTCGCTTTCACCGGATGTATCTTCTCCTCCGGAGGTGGATGTTTATTTGCTTTCACCCCTTCAAAGAAGTTTTTCACTTCGGCTCGCACGATCTTTGCGTTTTCCTCCAGGGTCCTCTCGTATGGTAACTTCTCTGGAGTCTTCAGAGAAGGAACGAATCTGTATTGCCTCCCGCCTCTGGCTGTACTACTAGATGCCGGAGCAGACGGAGTGGCTGCGGCTGTCTTCTTTCCTTTCTAACGAGGCGGTGGAGAAGGACTACGACGCACCGGAGCAGTCGGAGCGGCGGGTCTCTTCCGCCCTTGCTGACGAGGTGGAGAAGGAGGAGGCTGGCTACTCGGGCGTGCCGGCGCAGGCAGAGAAGGAGGCGGAGTGCCGCCACTCGCCGGAGAAGGAGGCTGAGTGCCCTGATCACTCGCCAGAGGAGGAGGAGGAGGAGGAGGAGGCGGAGTGCCCTGACTCGTCGGAGGAGGAGGGGAGGAGGAGGAGGTGGAGGCATCCAGTTCGGAAGGCTGATGAGCTTTCAGCCATTGGCATGGAGTCTTCAGAGAAGAACCCAGCCGAGTCTCCCCTTCACCCATAGGGTGGTCAAGCTCGAGGTCCTCAAATCCGTCTATTATTTCATCCACCATCACCCTGGCATATCCTTCTGGAATCGGCCGGCAGTGATAGGTTGCGCCAGGTTCAGGAGGTGCAAGAGAGCCAACAGCCGCCTTGACTTTCAATTTCATCCATTGTGTCATAAGGTGGCAATCTTGGGACTCCATGATCGCATCCACAGGGTAGCTAGCAGGAGCTGTGAAGACAAGCTCCTGCAGAAGCAGTTCGGTGGAAGCCACGCTGCTTCTCCGCTGAGATGGCGGGGTAGCTTCGGGGCAAGCTTCAGCAGGTCGTTTGCTGCGATTTGCTTCTTGTGCCTCTATCACTTGTACCCTTACGTGCAGCACCTGCAGTTGGGTATGCTCCACTTTCTTCCTCCTCCCCTGACATTTGTAACCGCCTGCATCTGGAAACCCAGCCTTCCACGGAACGGAGCCTGGCGTGCCTCGTGTCCGTCCAGGGTGCTCAGGATTCCCGAGGGCCATTGTGAGCTCGTCGTTCTCTCTATCTGGAACGAACGCCCCTTCCTGCACTGCATCGATATACTCCCGAAGCCTCATGACGGGTAGTCTCAGTTGCTTGTTCGTCCAAACGCACTTCCCTGATACAGGGTCTAAGTTTCCGCCAACCCCGAAGAACCAAGTCCGGCAACGGTCTGGCCAGTTCAATGTCTCTGGTTCGACCCCTTTATCAGTCATGTCATTCTCAGCCTTGGCCCACAACGGCCAGGCTTTGAGGTAGCCACCTGACCCCGTGCGATGGTGAAGCTTCTTCTTCGCAGCATTTTTATTGTTTGTCGCTGACATCTTCTTACTCTTGTCCGATGTCTTGTGGGCCACAAATGCGGGCCAATGATCTCTGATCTTCTCATACCGGACAATGAATTCTGGTGTCTTTTCTTGGTCGACAAACAATGTTTTCAGCTAATTCTTCCACCTCCTGAATAGTTCTGCCATCTTCTTAAGAGCATGAGACTTGATCAATTGCTCTATAACTGGCTTCTCCGGATCCTCCTCCGGCGGTAGTGTGAAATTTTCCTTCAGCGCGGTCCAAAGATAATCTTTCTGCATATCGTCGACATAACACACCTCAGGGTCTTCCTTCTTAGGCTTAAAACATTGGTGGATGCTGATCGGGATCTTGTCCCTAACAAGAACCCCGCACTGAGCAGCAAATGCTTCCTTTGTCCGGATGGGTTCAATCGGCATGCCATTGCGTGCGATTGCTGTGATCTCAAACCTTTCATCCGAGCGCAACTTTTTCTTTGGGCCTCTTCTCTTTACCGAAGTTGTGCTCGATCCAGAGGGCTAGAAAAAAGAAGAAAGACGAGAGTTAATTAATATGTGTACATACCAAAACAATGAATGCATCAATTAACTAGTCAGCACAGGCTTAACTAATATATATATACATGGCCGGACTCGGTTCAGTCACCGGAGCCGTCATCACGGTCTCCTTGCACCAGCATTGTGTCACCGGAACCATCATAATCATAGCCTGCTTCTTCACCCTGTCCTTCCAGACCATCGGTGTCGTTGAGAAATGACAAGACGGCATCACTTCCTTTTGCGATTATGTCCCCCAACACCGCTTCTGTTGCTTCATCTCGGGGGTGCTCCATAGTTTCTGCAAATATTTACAACATGGCAATTATTATTCAAACATGACAGATGGATATATTAGTGGCAAATGTAGAACTAGCTAGCTAATCACAATAAGGAATCATATTAGTGGCCTCGACACTGCTTCTCTAGGGTTTGGGGTGGCCTCGACAACGCTTCAAGGGTTTGGGGTGGCCTCGAGAGAGTTTGTCGGGTAGGGGCGCGACGGGAGGGGGTAGGAGACCGACATCGTTTTTTTCTACGGTATGGGTGTCCTCGAGAGTTTTGGTCGAGCGAGAAGGCTGGGGGGTGCTCCCGTGGTATAAGTTATCATGGTCGAGAGGGGGTATATATATCGACCGCCCCTCATGTCGAAGTTATCCGGGAGGGGGTTATATCAACAATGACGACATACATACATGGGAAAATAATGTTATCGGGGAGGGGGTATAACGACCCTCCCCTCATGTTGAAGTTATCGGGACGGGGTATATCGACAATGACATACCCGATAAAAAATAAGAAGACGAAGAAGAAAAAAAAAGAGGAGAAGAAAAAAGGAATAGAGGAGAAGATTGAAGAAAAAAAGAAAAAAATAGGAAATTCTATTTTCTCTTCTTCCCCTCTATTCCATTCTTCTTCTCCTCTTCTTTTTCTTCTTTTTTCCTCTTCTTATTTATTTCTCCTCTTCTTCCTCTCCTCCTCTTCTCCTTTCTTCCTCTTCTTATTTTCCTTTTTCCTCTCATTCTTTTTCTTCTTCTTCCTTTCCTAGCTAGATATATAAAACTTCTCTAAAAATGTAACTTTTGCATATATAAAAGTTTTTCTTCTTCTTCTTCCTTCTTCCTAAATATTTAAAACTTTACTAAAAATGAAACTAACCTAAAATGTACTAAATCAGAGAACATATATAGATAAAACTTTTCTAAAAATCTAACTTTTGCATATATGAACATATATACACAGAGAACATACATACATATATACATTTTTATAAAAAATAAAAAAAACAAATCATCATATATATGAACAAAAAAGCTGGAAAAAACAAGACATATAATGTAAAAATCTAACTTTTAATTGTAGGGCCGCGGGCTCGGGGCAGGGGCGACGACGACGATGGGGGCGGGCCGGGGCAGGGCGCGGGTGACGGCGACGGCGACGAGAGCGACGACGATGGCGGGGGCGGGCCGGTGCAGGGGCTCGAGTTACGGCGACGGCGATGAGAGCAACGGCGACGGCGGGGGCGGGCCAAGGCAGGGGCGCGGGCGACGGCGGACAGCGTCGGGGCAGCCTGGCGGTTGCTACCTCTTGAGCACTGCGTTGGTTTTCCCCAAAGAGGAAGGGATGATGCAGCAAAGTAGCGTAAGTATTTCCCTCGGTTTTTGAGAACCAAGGTATCAATCCAGTAGGAGTCCACGCGCGAGTCCCTCGTACCTGCACAAAACAAATAAATCCTCGCAACCAACGCAAATAGGGGTTGTTAATCCCTATAAGGCCACTTACGAGAGTGAGATCTGATAGATATGATAAAATAATATTTTTGGTATTTTTATGATAAAGATGCAAAGTAAAATAAAGGCAAAGTAAATAGCAAAGGAAATAACTAAGTAGTAGGAGATTAATATGATGAAGATAGACCCGGGGGCCATAGGTTTCACTAGTGGCTTCTCTCAAGAGCATAAATATTCTACGGTGGGTGAACAAATTACTGTTGAGCAATTGACAGAATTGAGCATAGTTATGAGAATATCTAGGTATGATCATGTATATAGGCATCACGTCCGAGACAAGTAGACCGACTCCTGCCTGCATCTACTACTATTACTCCACTCATCGACCGCTATCCAGCATGCATCTAAAGTACTAAGTTAAAAACAAAGTAACGCTTTAAGCAAGATGACATGATGTAGAGGGATAGAATCATGCAATATGAAGAAGACCCCATCTTGTTATCCTCGATGGCAACAATACAATACGTGCCTTGCTGCCCCTACTGTCACTGGGAAAGGACACCGCAAGATTGAACCCAAAGCTAAGCACTTATCCCATTGCAAGAAAGATCAATCTAGTAGGCCAAACCAAACTGATAATTTGAAGAGACTTGCAAAGATAACCAGTCATACATAAAAGAATTCAGAGAAGATTCAAATATTATTCATAGATAGACTTGATCATAAACCCACAATTCATCGGTCTCAACAAACACACTGCAAAAAGAAGATTACATCGAATAGTTCTCCACAAGAGAGGGGGAGAACATTGTATTGAGATCCAAAAAGAGAGAAGAAGCCATCTAGCTACTAATTATGGACCCGTAGGTCTGAGGTAAACTACTCACACTTCATCGGAGGGGCTATGGTGTTGCTGTAGAAGCCCTCCGTGATCGATGCCCTCTCCGGCGGTGCTCCGGAACAGGCCCCAAGATGGGATCTCGTGGATACAGAAAGTTGTGGTGGTGGAATTAGGTTTTTGGCTTCGTATCTGATCGTTTGGGGGTACATAGGTATATATAGGAGGAAGGACACTACTAGGAAAAAGCCTAGTAGTAGCGCGGGTTAAAAGCTAGTAGTAGCGCGGGTGCCTGCACTACTACTACGGCGCTACAGCTAACTAGTAGTAGTAGCGCGGTGCATCCCGCAATACTAGTACATGTGTTAGTAGTAGCTCGTGTCTGTGACCCGCGCTACTACTATTAATTTGAAAAACCAAAAAAAATTCTTGACCCCATGAGGCGGGCACGTTGGCCGGGAGCAAGGAGATCTCGGCCATGACGCGTGCCTCGTGGAAGCCGTCGAGGGCGGCCCCGGAGGCCAGCCCAGCATGGGCCGGGAGCTGGAGGACCTGCATCTTGGCATCGTGCGTGGGGAGCAGCACCTCGCGGCGGCCGTCGCCATTGAGGTCGGCGGCGGGAGGCGGTCCACGTCGTGCTTGATCGAGGACCCGTCGTCCGACAGGTGGTACCACGCCTCCCGGGATGAGAAGTCGCCCTCAGGCTGCCAGAGGAGGAGGGGGATGGGTCAGCTAGCGTTCCGGATCGAATCGGAGAGGGAGGGAGGACGAGGGCTGACCTGGAGTAAGAAGAAGACGATGAAGGCGGCGAGGAGGAGGATGCCGAGGTCGCGCTTCCGCATCTTGGCGGCGGCGAGGAGCTCCGGCGACCACCCACCAGATGGATCTCGGAGAGGGAAGGGGCGACTGCCACCGCTGGACTATGAGGGAGAGACAAGGAAAGTGAGAGAGGGGGAAAGTGAGGGAGAGAGGAGGGATTCGGCTGAGGATGCGGGGATTTCAATGCTACGTCTTGAGCTTGCGTTGGTTTTCCCCGAAGAGAAAGGGATGATGCAGCAGAGTAGTGTAAGTATTTCCCTCAGTTTTTGAGAACCAAGGAATCAATCCAGTAGGAGGCCACGCTCAAGTCCCTCGTACCTGCACAAAACGATAGCTACTCACAACCAACGCGATTAGGGGTTGTCAAGCCCTTCACAGTCACTTACGAGAGTGAGATCTGATAGATAGAATATTTTTGGTATTTTTGGTATAAAGATGTAAAGTAAAAAGTAAAAGCAAAACAAATAGCAAAAAAATATTAAAGTGATGGAGATTGATATGATGAGAATAGACCCGGGGGCCATAGGTTTCACTAGTGGCTTCTCTCAAGAGCATAAGTATTCTACGGTGGGTGATCAAATTACTGTTGAGCAATTGACAGAATTGAGCATAATTATGAGAATATCTAGGCATGATTATGTATATAGGCATCACGTCCGTGACAAGTAGACCGACACAATTCTGCATCTACTACTATTACTCCACTCATCGATCGTTATCCAGCATGCATCTAGAGTATTAAGTTACGCCTTAAGCAAGATGACATGATGTAGAGAGATAAATTCATGCAATATGAAATAAACCCCATCTTGTTATCCTCGATGGCAACGATACAATACGTGCCTTGCTGCCCCTTCTGTCACTGGGTAAGGACACTGCAAGATCGAACCCAAAGCTAAGCACTTCTCCCATGGCAAGAACTACCAATCTAGTTGGCCAAACCAAATGGATAATTCGAAGAGACTTGCAAAGATAACCAATCATGCATAAAAGAATTCAGAGAAGATTCAAATATTATTCATAGATAGACTTGATCATAAACCAACAATTCATCGGTCTCAACAAACACACCGCAAAAAGAAGATTACATCGAATAGATCTCCACAAGAGAGGGGGAGAACTTTGTATTGAGATTCAAAGAGAGAGAAGAATCCATCCATCTACTAACTATGGACCCGAAGGTCTGAGGTAAACTACTCACACTTCATCGGAGAGGCTATGATGATGTAGAAGCCCTCCGTGATGACGGCCCTCTTCCGGCGGAGCTCCGGAACAGGCCCGAGATGGGATCTCGTGGATACAAAAAGTTGCGGCGGTGGAATTAGGTTGTTGTCTCCTGTCCTGATCGTTTGGGGGTACGTGTGTATATATAGGAGGAACAAGTACGCCGGAGGAGCAATGAGGGGCCCACGAGGCAGGGGGCGCGCCCTAGGGGGGCGCCCCCACCCTCGTGACCGCCTCTTTTGTTCCTTGGAGCAGAGTCCAAGTCTCCTAGATCACGTTCGGTGAGAAAATCACGTTCCCAAAGATTTTATTCCGTTTGGACTCCGTTTGATATTCCGTTTCTTCGAAACACTGAAATAGGAAAAAAACAGCAATTCTGGGCTGGGCCTCCCGTTAATAGGTTAGTCCCAAAAGTAATATAAAAGTGGAAAATAAAGCCCAATATAGTCCAAAACAGTAGATAATATAGCATGGAGCAATCAAAAATTATAGATACATTGGAGACGTATCAGGTATCCCCAAGCTTAATTCCTGCTCGTCCTTGAGTAGGTGAATGATAAAAATAGGATTTTTGATGCGGAGTGCTACTTGGCATAATTTCAATGCAAATCTTCTTAATTGTGGTATGAATATTCAGATTAGAAAGATTCAAGACAAAGGTTTATATTGACATAAGAAATGATAATACTTCAAGCATACTAACAAAGCAATTATGTCTTCTCAAAATAACATGGCCAAAGAAAGTTATCCCTACAAAATCATATAGTCTGGCTATGCTTCATCTTCCCCACACAAAGTATTTAAATCATGCACAACCCCGATGACAAGCCAAGCAATTGTTTCATACTCTAACTTTTTCAAAACTTTTTCAATCTTCACGCAATACATGAGCGTGAGCCATGGATATAGCACTATGGGTGGAATATAATGGTGGTTGTTGAGAAGGCAAAAAGGGAGAAGATAGTCTCACATCAACTAGGCGTATCAACGGGCTATGGAGATGCCCATCAATAGATATCAATGTGAGTGAGTAGGGATTGCCATGCAACGGATGCACTAGAGCTATAAGTATATGAAAGCACAAAAAGAAACTAAGTGGGTGTGCATCCAACTTGCTTGCTCATGAAGACCTAGGGCAATTTGAGGAAGCCCATCATTGGAATATACAAGCCAAGTTCTATAATGAAAGATTCCCACTAGTATATGAAAGTGATAATATGAGAGACTCTCTACTATGAAGATCATGGTGCTACTTTGAAGCACAAGTGTGGTAAAAGGATAGTAGCATTGTCCCTTCTCTCTTTTTCTCTCTTTTTTTATATGGCCTTTCTCTTTTTATGTCATTTTTTTATTTGGGCTTCTTTTGCCTCTTTTATATTTTTTTATTTTTGTCCGGAGTCTCATCCCGACTTGTGGGGGAATCATAGTCTCCATCATTCTTTCCTCACTGGGACAATGCTCTAATAATCATGATCATCACACTTTTATTTTTCTTACAACTCAAAAATTACAACTCGATACTTAGAACAAAATATGACTCTATATGAATGCCTCCGACGGTGTACCGGGATATGCAATATGACAATGATGGA
Source organism: Triticum urartu (assembly GCF_003073215.2). Classification (NCBI taxonomy): domain Eukaryota; kingdom Viridiplantae; phylum Streptophyta; class Magnoliopsida; order Poales; family Poaceae; genus Triticum; species Triticum urartu. Next base: position 738,286,631 of record NC_053024.1, read on the forward strand.
GTGTGTCATAATAATCGGAATGGTGGAAAGTTGCATGGCAATATATCTCGGAATGGCTATAGAAATGCCATAATAGGTAGGTATGGTGGCTATTTTGAGGAAGGTATATGGTAGGTGTATGATACCGGCAAAAGGTGCGCGGTATTAGGGAGGCTAGCAAAGGTGGAAGGGTGAGAGTGCGTATGATCCATGGACTCAACATTAGTCATAAAGAACTCATATACTTATTGCAAAAATCTAGAAGTTATCAAAGCAAAGTACTACGCGCATGCTCCTAGGGGGATAGATTGGTAGGAAAAGACCATCGCTCGTCCCCGACTGCCACTCATAAGGAAGACAATCAATAAATAAATCATGCTCCGACTTCATAACATAACAGTTCACCATACGTGCATGCTACGGGAATCACAAACTTCGACACAAGTATTCTTTATATTCACAACTACTCAACTAGCATGACTTTAATATTATCACCTCCATATCTCAAAACAATTATCATGCTTCAATCTTTTCTCAGTATTCAACACACTCAAAAGAAAGTTTCACAAATCTTGAATACCAAGCATATTATTATTAAGCAAATTACCATGCTATTAAGGGACTCTCAAAATAATTTAAGTGAAGCATGAGAGATCAATAGTTTCTTTAAAACAAATCCACCACTGTGCTCTAAAATATCTAAGTGAAGCACATAGATCAAAATTATAACGCTCAAAAGATATAAGTGAAGCACATAGAGTATTATATCAAATTTTAATTCATGTATGGCTCTCTCAAAAGGTGTGTACAACAAGGATGATTCTGGTATACTAGCAAACAAAGACACAAATAATTCAAGACGCTCCAAGCTAAACACATATCATGTTGGTGAATAAAAATATAGCTCCAAGTAAAGTTACCGATGGAAGTGGACGAAAAGAGGGGATGCCTTCCGGGGCATCCGTAAGCTTTGACTTTTTGGTGTCCTTGGATTGTATTGGGGGTGCCATGGGCATCCCCAAGCTTAGGCTCATGCCACTCCTTGTTCCATAATCCATCAAATTCTTACCCAAAACTTGAAAACTTCACAACACAAAACTCAAAATAGAAAACTCGTGAGCTCCGTTAGCGAAAGAAAACAAAATACCACTTCAATGTACTGTAATGAACTCATTCTTTATTTATATTGGTGTTAAAACTACTGTATTCCAACTTCTCTATGGATTATAAACTATTTTACTAGCCATAGATTCATCAAAATAAGCAAACAACACAAGAAAAACAGAATCTGTCAAAAACAGAACAGTCTGTAGTAATCTGTAGCTAGCGCAAGATCTTGAACCCCAAAAATTCTAAAATAAATTTCTGGACGTGAGGAATTTATCTGTTAATAATATTCAAAAAGAATTAACTAAATAGAACTCTTCAAATAAAAATGGCAGCAGTTCTCGTGAGAACTAATTGTCTGTTTTTTACAGCAAGTTCAACAAGACTTTCCCCAAGTCTTCCCAACGGTTCTAGTTGGCACAAGGAGTAATTAAACACAAAAAAACAACCAAAACAGAGGCTAGATAATTTATTTATTACTAAACAGGAGCAAATAGAAAGGAATAAAAATAAAATTGGGTTGCCTCCCAACAAGCGCTATCGTTTAACGCCCCTAGCTAGGCATAACGAGCAAGAATAGATCTAGGTATTGCCATCTTTGGTAGGAAATTCTTCAATTAGGCATCTACCATCTTTAGGAATTTCTTTCTTTTTATTAATTATCAAAATTTTAGGCACAATATCGAAAAATTCATTTGCAATAAATGGTTCCTTAATGATAGCAAAAAGATTGGGATGAATACTTATAGATTTAAGATCCGCAGTTTCCTTACTAGATGATTCACCCTTATTTTTAGGGACATACATAAGCTTGGCAATTTTACTAGGAGGACTAGGAGTATTCTTTACGGAAGAAAAAGCGGTTCCCAAATTTGTAATGATACCCTCAAGTTTATCAATTCTAGTAGAATCTAAGTTCATCTTCTCATTAACTATGGGTTCCTTTTCCTTAATATTTTTCAAAGTCATTCCTACCTTAGATACATATTGAGTAATTTGATTGTGGCTCTTTTTATCTAGAGTTTCAATTGATTCAATAGTGGCAAATTTATTTTCAATAATTTCAAGTCTTTGCATAACATGCTCCAAAGTTAACATGGTTCCATTAACCAAAAGAGGTGGTGAGCCAAATAAATCTAACATAGCATTATAAGAATCAAAAGTATGGCTACCCAAGAAGTTCCCTCCGGTAATGGTATCGAGGATATATCTATTCCAAGGATTAATACCTACATAAAAATTGCGGAGAAGAACTAAGGTAGATTGCTTCCTGGTAGATCTATTTTGAGCATTGCAAATCCTATACCAAGCATCTTTTAGATTTTCTCCCTCCCTTTGTTTAAAATTTAGAACTTCACTCTCGGGAGACAACAGAGAAGATATGAGACTAGCCATGACGACAAGCAAACAAACTAGCACACGAGCAAACAAGAGCAAACGGGCAAAAGAGGCAAATAGAGAGGGAGGATAGAGAGAGAGGGCGAATAAAACGGCAAGGGTGAATTAGGGGGAGAGGAAAACGAGAGGCAAATGGCAAATAATGTAATGCGAGAGATAGGGATTGTGATGGTACTTGGTATGTTGACTTTTGCATGGACTCCCCGGCAACGGCGCCAGAAATCCTTCTTGCTAAGTCTTGAGCTTGCGTTGGTTTTCCCCAAAGAGGAAAGGATGATGCAGCAGAGTAGCGTAAGTATTTCCCTCAGTTTTTGAGAACCAAGGTATCAATCCAGTAGGAGGCCACGCTCAAGTCCCTCGTACCTGTACAAAATGATAGCTACTCGCAACCAACGCGATTGGGGGTTGTCAAGCCCTTCACGGTCACTTACGAGAGTGAGATCTGATAGATAGAATATTTTTGGTATTTTTGGTATAAAGATGCAAAGTAAAAAGTAAAAGTAAAACAAATAGAAAAACAATATTAAAGTCATGGAGATTGATATGATGAGAATAGACCCGGGGGCCATAGGTTTCACTAGTGGCTTCTCTTAAGAGCATAAGTATTATACGGTGGGTGAACAAATTACTCTTGAGCAATTGACAGAATTGAGCATAATTATGAGAATATCTAGGCATGATCATGTATATAGGCATCACGTCCATGACAAGTAGACTGAAACGATTCTGCATCTACTACTATTACTCCACTCATCGACCGCTATTCAGCATGCATCTAGAGTATTAAGTTAAAAACAGAGTAACGCCTTAAGCAAGATGACATGATGTAGAGAGATAAATTCATGCAATATGAAATAAACCCCATCTTGTTATCCTCGATGGCAACGATACAATACGTGCCTTGCTGCCCCTTCTATCACTGGATAAGGACACCGCAAGATCGAACCCAAAGCTAAGCACTTCTCCCATGGCAAGAACTACCAATCTAGTTGGCCAAACCAAACGGATAATTCGAAGAGACTTGCAAAGATAAACAATCATGCATAAAAGAATTCAGAGAAGATTCAAATATTATTCATAGATAGACTTGATCATAAACCCACAATTCATCAGTTTCAACAAACACACCGCAAAAAGAAGATTACATCGAATAGATCTCCACGAGAGAGGGGGAGAACTTTGTATTGAGATTCAAAGAGAGAGAAGAAGCCATCCAGCTACTAAATATGGACCCGAAGGTCTGAGGTAAACTACTCACACTTCATCGGAGAGGCTATGATGATGTAGAAGCCCTCTGTTATGACGGCCCTCTTCCGGCGGAGCTCTGGAACAGGCCCCGAGATGGGATCTTGTGGATACAGAAAGTTGCGGCGGTGGAATTAGGTTTTTGGCTCCTATACTGATCGTTTGGGGGTACGTGTGTATGTATAGGATGAAGAAGTACGCCGGAGGAGGAACGAAGGGCCAACGAGGCAGGGGGCGCACCCTAGGGGGGGCGCCCCCCACCCTCATGACCGCCTCTTTTGTTCCTTGGAGCAGGGTCCAAGTCTCCTGGATCACGTTCGGTGAGAAAATCACGTTCCCGAAGATTTTATTCCGTTTGGATTCCGTTTGATATTCTGTTTCTTCGAAACACTGAAATTGGAAAAAAACAGCAATTCTAGGATGGGCCTCCGGTTAATAGGTTAGTCCCAAAAGTAATATAAAAGTGGAAAATAAAGCCCAATATAGTCCAAAACCGTAGATAATATAGCATGGAGCAATCAAAAATTATAGATAAGTTGGAGACGTATCATTCACCTACCTCGTACTTAGTAGTAGCGAGGGGTATAAAACCGCACTACTACTATCAACTTAGTAGTAGCGCGGGTTTGTACCCCTCGCTACTACTATGGCATATCCCGGGAGGGCACGGTAGAGATCGCTTAGTAGTAGTGAGGGTTAAAAACCCGCGCTACTAGTATCAACTTAGTAGTAGCGAGGGGTAAAAACCCGCGCTACTAGTAAGTAGCGGTAGCGAGGGTTCTAAACCCTCGCTACTAGTAAGCGTCTGCCTATAAGCTTTTCCCTACTAGTGGGAGTACGTCGGTGGAGCAACAGGGGGCCCAAGAGGGTGGAGGGCGCGCCTGGTGGGGGTGGGTGAGCCCCCCTACCTCGTGGCGTCCTGTTTCCTTTCTTGACGTAGGGTTCAAGTCTCCCGGGTCATGTTCATTGAGAAAATCACATTCCCGAAGGTTTCATTCCATTTGGACTCCGTTTGATATTGCTTTTCTTCGAAACCCTAAAACAGGCAAAAAACATCAATTCTGGGCTGGGCCTCCGGTTAATAGGTTAGTCCCCAAAATAATATAAAAGTGGATAATAAAGCCCAATAATGTCCAAAACAGTACATAATATAGCATGGAGCAATCAAAAATTATAGATACGTTGGAGACGTATCAGCGGTCGATGTGCTCGGCATTGTCAGGGGCAACTAATGAAGAACTCTGTAAAATTCCTATGTGCTACTTATATACCCAGAGCTTTGGTCCCGGTTCGTGGCACCAACCGGGACCAGTATCGTGTGCACCAACCGGGACCAACCTTTGCACCGTCCCGGTTGGTGGCACTAACCGGGACTAAAGGGGGGGCATTGCTCCCGGTTGGTGCCGCGAACCGGTACCAATGCGCCACTTTAGTCTCGGTTGGTGGCAGCGACCGGAACTAAAGCCCTGTGCTACCCACGTCGCGGCCAAAAGTTTAGTTCCACCTTGCTAGTTGAGAGAGCTCGTGAGTGGTTTATAAGCGCTGTTGCGCCAACCTTCTCGAGCTCCTCTCAACTGCAGGCTTTTGGGCCTAATTTGTCACGATGTGCTTGTGGGCCTACTAGGCCTCTTGCGGGCCTGAATCCTGACCCATGGTTGGGTTTCTAGTCATATTTAGGCTGTGGTGGCCCAGTAGGTGGCACTTTTTTTATTTTTTTTGTTGCTTTATTTATTTTATTTTGTTTCTACTTACAACAAAAAACTTACTGTTGCTATTTTCATTTATTTTACTTTTATAAAGTTTATTTTGTTTCTACTTATTTATTTTATTAAAGTTTATTTTAATTTATTTCTACTTATTTATTTTATTTTATTTTATTTTTTTTCTACTTATTTATTAAAGTTTATTTTGTTTCTTTCTACTTTTCATGTTTTGATAGAAAATAATTTGATAATTTAAGTGGGATGAATTTTATATAATTTTAGTTTAAAAAATATTAGAGGTTTATAAAAGCTTTTTAGTTGATACCTTTTGCTATTAGAGGTTTGTAAAAGCTTCTATAATTTTCTGTTTGCTATTAAAGAATATTATAGTTTTGTTTTAGTTGATCATAACAAAATATTTTAATTGATTATTTTTGAGCTAAATGATGTGGCTTTTTAGTTGATCAGGGTTTCATACAGAAACTCATCTGTTACAAAGGGATTTCATTTTTTAAAACTTATTTGAACTCCAGACTTTCTGTGTGTTCAAAATGCACCATTCAACCACATCATCAATTTTCAACCCTTTCTGACTTCATTTGTTATTTTTCATGAATTTACTGATTTTTTTGAGCTATAAGACCCTGAAATTCCAAAGCATTTCAAATGAACTCTGAAGAGGTTGAAAGTTGGCATGGTATCATCATTTCACCCACAAAGCATGTGCTAACTAGTTGAGAGGGGTACGGAAAAAACTAGATGCACTTCGTGTACAAAATGGACAATCTCTTTCGAAGTATCAGGGTTTTAAACGGAAACTCATCTGTTACAAAGGGATTTCATTTTTTTAACTTATTTGAACTCTAGACTTTTTGTGTGTTCAAAATGCATCATTCAAAGTTGGCATGGTATCATCATTTCACCCACATAGCATGTGCTAAAAAGTTGAGAGGGTTAGCCTCAGCCACTTCGAGAAACATAATTATTTGTGTCTGTCACCGTAAATCCATTGCCGGTTCATCTGCATGCATTATATATAATTATGTGTGTCAAAAACCATTACAGGTTCACATGGATAGATAAGTGACCAAATCAATAGTAGTTCATCCTGACATTAAAACCAAAGTACATACATAGTTCAAATTGAACAACATATAGCTCTCCAGAGCATCTAATTAAACCATACATTGAAACTATGTAAAACCTTTCAATGCAACAACAAATGCGATCATAATCACTACCAAGGTAACAATTGATCCAACGGCATAATGATACCAAGCCTCGGAATGAATGGCATATTTTCTAATCTTTCTAATCTTCAATCGCATTGCATCCATCTTGATCTTGTGATCATCGACGACATCTACAACATGCAATTCCAATATCATCTTCTCCTCCTCAATTTTTTTTATTTTTTCCTTCAAGTAATTGTTTTCTTCTTCAACTAAATTTAACCTCTCGACAATAGGGTCGGTTGGAATTTCCTGTTCAAGCACCTCCTAGATAAATAAAATATATGTCACATTGGTCGGCATAATTGTCATAAACAATAAATGAACCAAATAGTTATAAAAAGATAATATATACCACATCCGAATCATAAACAGGATGAGGGCCGATGAGGGCGAATACCAAAACCATCACACTATCTAATAACAACGAATAATAAAAGTAAGAAAATTAGACAAGCACCTATCTGAAGTAAGAATTTTTTTCTTTCAGAAAGAAGATAAGAACAAGAGGCTCACCACGGTTGTGCCAGTGACGAGATTGGTGCGGGCGATCGACGGCGGTGAAGACGGGGACGGGACGTGACAGACTTCTAAACCTAGACAAATCTCGGGGAAAATGGAAGTCGGAGGTCGAGTTTCGAGAGGAGAAAGATTAACTAGTGTGGCTCGGACATTTCATCAAACACCTCATGTGCATAGGAGGTGAGCTAGAGCTCCGAAATGCCCTCCCCTCGCCGGCCAGAAAAATAGAGCACTGTGGAGTGCTCTGCTGTGGCGATGGGGTATATATAGGCAACTCATTTGTCCCGGTTCGTGGTAGAAACCGGGACTAAAGCACAGCCTTCTGTATCGGTTCGAGACACGAACCGGGACCGATGGTTGTGGGCCAGGAGCGAGGACCATTGGTCCCGGTTCGTGCCTAGAACGGGGACAAATGGGTCCATACAAACCGGGACCAATGCCCATGAGGCCCCGGCCGGCCCCTTGGGCTCACGAACCAGGACGAATTCCCCCATGGGTCCCGATTCATGATTGAACCGAGACTAATGGGCTGGCCAGGCCCAAACCAAAGCCCTGTTTTCTACTAGTGGCTTGTAATGTCTCTAAATTTCCTATGTGAGGGCGATTCCATCTCCGTGCATCAAATAGCATACAAATGTCTAGACTTCGTTGTCCGGACACATTAGACCATCCAACAGCATGCACCTAACAACAAAGGACCGAACGTCAAAAGTCCCACAAACTGAAAGCAAAACTAAGAGAGGTTTATAGGCATCCAGACCTCTACCTCGAAATAGGCTTTTGTCCCGCTTTATAAATAAAACAACCATCCATACAATAGTCGTCCAATTGCGGAAGCATAAGAGAAAAAATGGCTGTTGCAATAGCAAAATCCAGCCCAAGGAAAGAAAGGGAAAACAAAAAGGCCATCAGGAGGCAAACTACGAAGGCGTCGAACTGGCGCAGAGTTGACGTGCGGTGACGAGGAGGGCGGTCAGGAGCTCCTCAAGGCAGCCCGGATCACATTGCCTAGCGAGGGGATACCAGTCCTACAGGAAAGCAAGAAATTTGAAGAACGAGTCAGACGCACACCATGGAAAGATCCGCTCAATCACCATTTTATTGCGAGTCGTCCAAAGGGTCCATGTCATAGCGGCAAAGATGAGCTAGAACAGGCGGCGCTTGCGGCTAACCTGGGTGATCCTGGTTTGCAGGAACTCTACAAGATCTTGGGCTTCCCAGGTCGGCCCAAGGGCCTCGCGGACAAAGCTCCAAAGCACCTAGGCTGCAACGCACGAGAACATAATGTGGGTCCCCGTTTCCAGGACGTAACACAGGGGGTAGAAATCATCGCCAGGCCCGTGCCGCTTAAGAACCTCCGTCCCAGAGGTAAGTGATCCCACAGAAGGTGCCAAACGAAGAGTTTGATCTTGAGCGGCATTGACGCCTTCCATAGTGGGGACAACCACTTCAGGACAGGCATGCGGCAAAGAGCCTGGTAGGCGGAACAAACGGA